>NC_086105.1:2393000-2745000 GCF_963921235.1 Mobula hypostoma
CACACACTCAGTGATTTAGGAACAGCTTCTTCCATTCTGCCATCTGATTCCTAAATGGACATTGAATCTTTGTACACTACCTCACTTTTTTTTAAACATACAATATTCTGTTTTTGCACTTTTTAAAATCTGTTCAATATACGTAATTGATTTACTTGTTTATTTATTATTATGTTTTTCTTTTATTTATTATTATCATTTTTCTCTGCTAGATTATGTATTGCATTGAACTGCTGCTGCTAAGTTAACAAATTTCACGTCCCATGCCGCTGATAATAAACCTGATTCTGATTCTGAGAAGGTCAGTGAGTGAGACTGAGGAGGGGAAATAGGATCAGCCATGATTGAATGGTGGAGCAGACTTGATGGGCCAAATGGCCTAATTCTGCTCCTATGTTTTATCATCTTATGGTCTAATGAAAGCCAACACCCCATATGCTTTCTTAATCTCCTTGTCAACTTGCCGGGCAACTTGGAGGAATCTACATACGTGGACCCCTAAATCCCTCTGTTCTCCACACTGCACAGAAGCCTGCCATTAACCCTGTATTTTGCTTTCAAGTTCAACCTTGCGATGTGAAGCACTTCACATTTGTCAGAGTGAACTCCAGCTGCCAAGTTTCTGTGCTGGTTAACCTAACCCTGACACGTGTTCCCATGATGCGGTTTCCTGCACAAAATGGTCAACTTTCTTCAAGCTCCTTTCATTGACTCTAAGTATTTCTGGTCTCAAAGTAGTGAAAGGTGCACAAAAGATCAAGATCTTCAGGAGGAAGAGAGTTATTGGAGGGACCTTCTGTTGAGCTGAGCCCAACGTTGGAGATTAATTATTGATCTGCATTACCTGTTGTTTATACTTAGTGATCTAATTGCACATCCAAAATGTTACAGCAATGAGGTTTTCGTTTTGCTAATCTTCCCACACACTTTAGTTGTTTTGTAACAGTAATATATCTCATTTGGGTTATAACAAACAGCATAATTAAATGAAAATCTCACATTATTAACGACCCTTAATTGAACTAAATCAGCTCTGATTGGACCATTTGAAGACACAGCTATGTAAATCTGTTTATTTCAGATGGGATTCCTCTTAGTCCAAAGCAAGAACCTCACTGCCTCTCCACTGGGGTTTGGACCACCTGGATTTTACGTCACTCTAGCTAATTTCTACCGATGTACAGTACTGTGCAAAAGTTTTAGGCACATTATATACATAGATTGGTTTCCTCAGACTGTTACAGTGTACTATAGTAATTTTATGTATTACACTGCAGTACTGCCACAAAACAAAACAGATCTCATGACATTTGTGAGTTATGATAAACCTGAATCTGATATGGGTCTCTGTTGTGGACTGAGAGTGGGAAGGGGGCAGGGAGAGGGGAATCATGATTGGGAAAAGGGGAAGGGAGAGGGGAGGGAGCAGGAAGCACAAGAGAGACATTCTGTAATGATCAATAAACCAATTGGTTGGAATAAAATGACGATGCCCGGTGTCTCAGGGCTGGTTGTGTTTACCCCCAGCCCCCCATTTCTGGCATTTCTTCTCAGCCTCCTGTTCCACACCCCTCCCGTGACACTCCACACTCATCATTCCCAACATCCTTTGCTCCTACCAGGTTTACAGATTCGCTTTCTGCTCCACATGGACAAATAGAGCACTGTTCAAAAGTCTTAGGCACCCTAGCTATATACACATGCCTAAGAATTTGCACAGCACTGTACAGTGGAGAGCATTCTGACTGTTTGCATCAGTGCCTGGTAACGAGCCTCCAATGCACAGGATCACAAGAGGCTGGAGAGGGTTGTAAACTCAGCCTGATCAATCACAGTCACAACCCTCCCCTCCATCGCGGACATCTTCAAAAGGAGGTGTTTCAAGAAAGTAGCATCAATCATTAAGCATCCACACTATCTGGGATTACTCTCTTCTCATTACTACCATTGGGGCGGAAGACACACACTCAACATTTTAGATCAGCTTCTTCCCCTTACCCTGTAAGGTCCATGCACCCATGAACTACCGCATTATTCCTCTTTTGCATTATGCATTTATTTATTATGTTATTGTAACTTATGGTAACTTGTTATGCCTGCACTGTACTGCTGCCACAAAACAACACATCTCATGACATAACCCAGTGACAATGAACCTGATTCTGATTCCGGATGAACTCAGCAGGTCAGGCAGTATCCATGGAGAGGAATAAACAGTCGATGTATTGAGCTGAGACCCTTCCTCAGGACTGGGAAGGAGCCAGAATAAGGCCGGGGGAGGGCAAGGTGTAAATAATGGCAGGTGATAGGTGAGACCTTGTGAGGGTGAAGATGGGTGGGTGGGGGAGAGGGGTGAAGTAAGAAGCTGGGAGGTGATAGGAGGAAGAGGTGAAAGGCTGAGGAGGAATCTGATAGGAGAGGAGAGTCCACCTGGGGAGAAAGGGAAGGAGGAGGGGTACCAAATGGCAGTGATGGCCACATGACAGGAAGAGAAGGGGTGAGAGGGGAACCAGAATGGAAAGTGGAAAAAGAAAGAAGAAAGGAGGAGGGAGAAATCATCAGAAAGTCTGAGAAATTGATGATTATGTCATCAGGTGGAATATGAGGTGTTGCCCTTCCAACCTGACTGTAGCCTCATCATGGCAGTAGAGGAGGCCATGGACAGACGTTGGAATGTGAATGCTTGGCCACTGGGAGATCCTGGCAGAACCAGGACACTTGATTGAGCAGTCCCCCAATATGCATCAGGTCTCACCGGAGTGTAAGAGTCCACACCAGGAGCACCGGGTGCAGTCTATCTTTTATTTAGAGATACAAATCAGTAACAGGCCGTTCTAGCCCAACGACCCTGTGCTGTCCAGTTACACCCCTGTGACTAATTAACCCGAACGCCTTTGGAATGTAGGAGGAAACCCACCCAGTCATGGGGAGAACGTGCACACTCCTAACGTACAGCGTTGGAATTGAACTCGGGTTGCTGATACTGTTACACCAACCCCTACACCGCCCACAATAGATGACCCCAACAGAATCACAAATGAGGTGTTGCCTCACCTGGGCTGACTGTCTGGGCCCTGAATTGTGGTGAGCGAGGAGGTGTTGGGCAGTTGTAGCACTTCAAATTCAAGTTCACGTTTAAATGCTATTCAACCACACATGGATGAAGTGTTCCCGCAGTACCAAGGTGCAAAACACAGTACAAACAGCACACAGCACAGCAGGAAAAAAACATAACGTCACTAAAAAACAATGTAGCCGGTGCCACACTTGCAGGGATTAACACCAGGAATGAGACTGATGGGAGGGACAGGTGGACAGGAATCACATTGATGCTGCCCAATGTGCTGAGTTTAATTTGATTTAACTGTTTTAATTTAGAGATATAGCATGGAAACAGACGCTTCTCCCTCAAACCCACATCAGCAAATTACACCCACGTGACCAGTAAATCTACTACCCTCTATGCCTGTGGGAGGCAACCAGAGCACGCAGAGGAAACCCACACGGTCACAGAGAACGTGAGGCAGTGGAGGGAATTCAGCCTGGCCCACTGGGGTTGTAACGGCAATGCACTAACTACTATGTTACTGTGCCTCCCCAAATGTTGGACTTCCTTGTTTGTGTTGCTCAGAACCTCTCGTGTTTCTGAAGCTGTGAGACTGCCCCGGCTACTACATGCATCTTGCCTGCGAGCTTTGCAGTGGTTCGCCCGCTATCTAATGAGCCAAGTCTCTGGCTATGGGCCTGCTCCAGCTTCTCCTGGATCCAGGTCTCTGAACTTTATTTGGTTCAGGATGCTGTTGCCTGCTTTTACTGTTCGCACAATTTTTTTTTCTCTCTCTGCGCATTGGGTGTTGGTCTTTTTTTTAAAGCGGGTTCTTTTGGGTTTCTTGCTTTGTGGCTGCTTGTAAGTAGACAAACCTCCAGGTTGTATAACTTATATGTACTTTGATAATAAATATACTTTGAACTTTGAATCCACAGAAATAGGAAAGAATTTAAGTCAATTTGCACTCACTGGCCAAAAGTCAAAGTTCAGAACTCAGCGAGTTTGGAGATAAAAGTCCAAAAGCCTTAGACCAAAGTCGGCAGTCTGGAGATACAGTGTAAAAGGTTGAATTCCCTGGCCTGTCTGATTTGGAGATCAGAGATCCGATGTCTGTGAGACTGCAAGTTGAGGCCAGGGACTGGAGGTCTGCAGGTAGCCTGTCTTTGTGTGTGGAAAAGTGACTTGTTTTGCTGTTGTTGTCTTGTTCTTGTTGCCGTTTGTGTTGTTTGACGAGCATGATGGACATGCTAGTTTGGTGCCAGGGGGTGTGATAGCCAGGCTGTGTTGGTTGTTAACACAAAAAGTGCATTTCACCATATGTTTCAATACACACGTGAGTAACAGACTCTGAATCTGAATGTGAATCTCCTTCCCAAGGGACAGCCTGAACAGAGTACAGGAGATCCAGCGTTGATATGAGGGATATAAATAGGGTTAATGCAAGCAGGGTTTTCACACTGAAGTTGGGTGAGATGAAGACTAGAGGTCAGACGTTAAGGATGAAAAGTGAGATGTTTAAAGGTGGTGAATGAGCTGCAGTAAAATTGGTGGCTGTGGGTTCAATAGTTGGATTCCAATAGTTGGTAGAAGTTTGGATAAGCACATGGAAGGGGGTGGGGTATGGAGGGCCGTGGCCCAGGGGTGCATCAATGGGACTCGGAAGAATAACAGTTTGACACGGGGGTAGATAGGCTGAAGGGCCTGTGTCTGCACTGTAGTTCTCTATTACTCTATGACCTTGTAATAGTGTGGCAACAACACTCGTTGTTTGAGAGCGGGCAGGTGGAGCAGTAATTAACCAGACTGGATATAACCTACTCTCTGTAAACAGGATATACCTGGGCAGTTTCCCAGATGATCCGAGATGTGCCAGTGTTGTCACTGTCCTAGGGGTGCCTGTCTTAGAGGCACATCTGGTCCAGGAGAATAGCCAGCAATGTTACCTGACCCCAGGGCCTTGGCTATATGCAGTGCTCTCAACTGTGTCATGATATCGTGTGGAGTGAATCAGATCAGCTGGGGGTCTCACATCGTCCTTCAACATCACCGCTTTGCTCAAGAAAGCACAGCAGTGTCTCCACTTCTTGACGAGACTGAGGCAAGGAAGCCCCCATTGTAACCAATTTTTATAGGAGTGCCATTGAGAATGTCCTGACCAGCTGCATCACTGTCTGGCATGGAAATTGAAAAGCTTCTGATCACAAGTTCTGACAAAAGCTTGCGAGGACTACTGGGAGGATCATCAGGGTCTCTCTTCCATCTGTCAGAGATATTTACCAGGAGAACTGTATACACAAGGGCCCTTAGTATTGTCAATGATCCCTCCCATCTGGCCAACAATCTCTCTGACCCCCTACCATCAGGCAGGAGGTACCATAGCATTAGAACAAGAACTGATAGAATGGGAAATAGCCCCTTCCCTCACGCTGAGAGACTACTGAATTCCCTGACACCACCCGGATCACATCACGTATGAAGTGCCAGTAGTGTTAAACTGTTTACTTTTTAACTTGTATTGAATATGCATCTTATTATTTGTTAGAATAACACAGATATATGGAGGAATTTAAGGTGGGGGCTTATATGGGAGGCAGGGTTTGAGGGTTGGCACAACATTGTGGGCCGAAGGGCCTGTACTGTGCTGTACTATTCTACGTTCTATGTTCTAAATTGTGGTCCATGTAGGTACCAATACTATGGGTAGGACGAGTGAGGAGGTTCTGCAAAGGGAGCTCAGGGAGTCAGGTGCTAGTTAAAGGACAGAAGCTACAGGGTTGTGATCTCAGAATTGCTACCAAGGCATGTGCAAGTGAGGTCAGAACAAGGAAGATTATACAGTTGAATACTTGGCTAAGGAGTTGGTGTAGGAGGCAGGGCATAAGATTTTTGAATCGTTGGTCTCTCCTCGAGGGAAGGTGGGACCTGTACAGAAGGACGGTTTGCACCTGAACTCAAGGGGGACTAATATCCTAGAGTTTGTTAATGCGGCACGGTGGGGTTTAAACTAGAGTTGCAGGGGGATGGGAACCAGAGTGCCAGAATAGTTAGTGGGGAAGTTGTGGAGACAAGTGTTGGTAAGACCACAGACAAAGTTAGGAATCAAAGGATGACCATGGTGTGACTAGTGTCCTGAGCTGTGTATATTTCAATGCAAGAAGTTTTGTAGGAAAGGCGGAATTTAATGCTGAAGATGATCTAGCTGGTTTACAAACAGAGACAATGTGTAGTGAGGAGAGGCTGCTGATAGGGCAGAATTGCAGTCAGCAGAATAAGTTGCAACATAAAGGTCAGTAAATATTGAAAAGGGTGAATACAGGACTGAAGGCATTATATTTGAATGCGCGCAGTATACGGGATAAAGTAGATGAATTTGCAGCACAATTACAGATTGGTAGGTATGATGTTGCAGGCAGCACTGAATCATGGCTGAAAGATTAGAGCTGGGAGCTTAATGTCCAAGGACATACAGACTTCCAACAGTAGTAAGGATGTGGTCTACAAATTACAACGGGAGATGGAAAATGCATACCAAAAGGTCAACGACCCACCCAGCCAACATACTTTTCATCTCTCTTCCCTCCGGGAGAAGGCTCAAGAGCTTGAAGACTCGTACGGCCAGATTTGGGAACAGCTTCTTTCCAACTGTGATAAGACTGCTGAACGGATCCTGACCCGGATCTGGGCCGTACCTTCCAAATATCCAGACCTGCCTCTTGGTTTTTTTGCACTACCTTACTTTCCCTTTTCTATTTTCTATTTATGATTTATAATTTAAGTTTTTAATATTTACTATTGATTTGTACTCCAGGGAGCGCAAAGCGGAGAATCAAATATCGCTGTGATGATTGTACGCTCTAGTATCAATTGTTCGGCGACAATGAAGTATGAAATATGTTACAATAGTCATGGGGGAACTTCAGTATGCAGATAGACGGGGAAAGTCAGTTTGGTGCTGGATTCCAGGAGGGGAATTTCTAGAGTGCCTACAAGATGGCTTTTTAGAGCAGCTCATGGTTGAGCCTACTAGAGGATCAACTACTCTGGATTGGGTGTTGTGCAATGAACCAGAATTTATTAGAGAGTTTAAGATGAAAGAACACTTTGGGGCAAGTGATCATAATATGGTCAAATTCACCCTGAAATTTAAGGAGAAGCTGAAGTCAGATGTATCAGCGTTACAGGAGAGTAAAGGGAATCACAGAGGCATGACAGAGCAGTAGGCCCAAATTAATTGGAAGGCAGAGTACAGGGTTAGTGGCAGGATTCTTAGAAGTGTATGGGAATAGAGGCATCCTGGTGTCCACGTCCATAGATCCTCAAAGTGCCACGTAAGTTGTTAGGCGTATGGTGTGTTGGCCTTCATAAATTGGGGATTGAGCTCTATGAAATTCTGGTTAGACCGCGCTTAGAATATTGTGATAACATCCGGTCACCTCAAAATAGGAAGGTTGTAGAAGCTTTAGAGAAGGTGCAGAACGGATTTCCAATCACAAACAAGATGCTGGAAATCTGAGGAACACACACAAAATGCTGGAGGAACTCAGCAGGCCAGGCAACATCTAGGAAAAGAGTACAGAAACCATTCAGTGGCACACGCCTGGCCTGCTGAGTTCCTCCAGCATTTTGCGTGTGGCAGAGCAGATTTACCAGGTTGCTGCCTGGATTAGAGAGCATGTCTTATGAGGAAAGTTTGAGTAAACTAGGGCTTTTCTCTTTGGAGTGAAGGAGGATGAGAGGTGTATAAGATGATAAGAGACATAGATAGAGTGCTCATTCAGAGACTTTTTCCCCAGGCTAGAAGTGTCTAAAACAAGGGGCATAATTTTAAGATGATGGGAGGAAAGTTTGGGGGTGGGGGGAGATGTCAGAGGTAGGTTTTTTACACAGAGAGTGGTGGGTACATGGAAAACCCTGCCAGGGGTAACAGTAGAGGCAAATGCTGTATCTCAAGCCTTTCAGTCTAGGCAACGTCCTTGTGGACATTTCCTGGAGTTTTACTAGTTTAATCCCATTTTGATTCAGAATTAGCTTTATTATCATGGTCATATGCGGGAAATTTGTTGTTCTGTGGCAGTAGTACAGGCAAAGCATAAATAATTAATATATGTACATAAATAAATAGTGCGATGGACATACAATAAGGTAATTAGTGTTCACGGGTTCACTGTCCATTCAGAAGAAGCTGGTCCTCACTGGTGGCAGCAATGAGAAGGCGACAGGTCCTGGAAGTTGGGGGTCCTTAGCAATAGACACCATTTTTTCCGAGGCACCACGCCTTGAAGATGTTCTTGGTGGGGGGATTTTGCCTGAGATGCAGCTGAGTGAGACTACTCTCTGCATTCTCTTCGAGCCTGTGTGAAGGAGCCGTGACACCAGCCTGTGAGGTAGCCAGTCAAAATGCTCTCCATTATACATCTGTACCTGATCCCCTGAAACTCCCAATGAAGTGCAGCCTTCTTCATGGAATACTCTGATAGAACATAGAACATAGAATAGTACAACACAGTACAGGCCCTTCGGCCCACAATGTTCTGCCAACCCTCAAACCCGGCCTCCCATATAAGCCCCCACCTTAAATTCCTCCATGTACCTGTCTAGTAGTCTCTTAAACTTCACTAGTGTATCTGTCTCCACCACTGACTCAGGCAGTGCATTCCATGCACCAACCACTCTCTGAGTAAAAAACCTTCCTCTAATATCCCCCTTGAACTTCCCACCGCTTACCTTAAAGCCACGTCCTCTTGTATGCTGATGCTGTTACTGAGGCACACGCAAACCTCCCAGATTCAGTACTGTGAAAGTACCTGGAGACATTGTCTAACCTCTCGCCTTCTTTAACAATCATAGAACATAGAACAGTACAGCACAGAAACAGGCCCTTCGGCCCACAATGTTGCAGTTAAAAAGTAAATCAACCCCCTCTAAACTAATCCCTCCTACATACATAATGTTCATATCTCCCAACTCTTTCACATTCACGTGCCTATCCAAACGTCTCTTAAAAGCCTGTGATGTATTTGCTTCTACCACCATACCAGGCAGCGCATTCCAAGCATCCACCACTCTGAGTAAAACACCTACCCCTCACATCCCCTATGAACCTATCCCCTCTCACCTTCAATGCATGCCCTGTATATTAGACACTTCAACCCTGGGAAAAAGATACCCCCTGCTTACTCCATCTTTGCCTCTCATCACAGTCATAGTCATAGTCATACTTTATTGATCCCGGGGGAAACTGGTTTTCATTACAGTTGCACCATAAATAATTAAATAGTAACAAAATAATAAATAATTAAATAGTAATATGTAAATTATGCCAGGAAATAAATCCAGGACCAGCCTATTGGCACAGGGTGTCTGACCCTCCAAGGGAGGAGTTGTAAAGTTTGATGGCCACAGGCAGGAATGACTTCCTATGATGCTCTGTGTTGCATCTCGGTGAAATGAGTCTCTGGCTGAATGTACTCCTGTGCCCACCCAGTACATTATGTAGTGGATGGGAGATATTGTCCAAGATGGCATGCAACTTAGACAGTATCTTATAAACTTCAGCCAGATCTCCCTGAGCCTCCACCACTCCACAGGAAACAATCCCTCTAAACCAGGCAGCATCCTGGCAAACCTCTTCTGCACCCTCTCCAAAGCCTCAACATCCTTCCTACAGTGGGGTGACCTGAACTAGTCTACTATCGCTTTTTGTCCTTTCCACAGTTCCTGCAGTTTTGATAGGCAGGGATCTGGGAGTGCTGTATCCCTGGCCAGTGTTCCAGGGTTCACGTTGCATGACGGTTGGTATGGAAATGTAATGCCCAGGAATGGAAAATCCTCCGGGAAGTGGTGGATAAGGCCCAATCCATCACAGGAAAAGCTCCCCCCCCCCCCAGCCATTGAGCACATTTACAAGGAGTGCTTCCGTCATCAAGCACCCCCACCATCCAGGCCAAGCTCTCTTCTCACTATTACCATCAGGAAGAAGGTCCCACACCAGCAGGTTCAGGAGCAGTTATTACCCTTCAACCATCAGGCTCCTGAACCAGTGGGGATAACTACCCACAATCTACAAACTCACTTTCAAGGGATCTACAACTCAGCTTCTCAGTATTTATTTATTTATGATTATTTGCTCGATTTGACTTCCTTTACACGTTGTTCATTTCTCATGTATAGTTTCTCATAAATTCTTTTGTATTTCTTTATTCTCCTCTGAATGCCTGCAAGAAAATGAATCTCAAGATACATCTACTTTGATAATAAATGCGACTTTGACAGTGTAGACCAGGACCATCCTGAGACGTAGAGCTGTAAAACAAACACACATGAAGAGGTGTGTTATATTTGGAATTAGCACCCAAAAGGTTAATATACAGCAAGTGATTCTATCCATTCACAGTAACAGAGGATTGTCAGTGTTATTGAGTGAAATATTTCTTTGAAAAATTCTACAATTGTAGCAATCAGTGGGTTTGAAATCCACAGCATTGAAAGAGCCTTGCCTTCGAGATTGATGTGATTTCCTGTGTTTGAGTGCGACCACAGTTATCGGTATTCCACAGTGAGGCAGGCGGCCACTTTAATGCTCACACACAGTTCAGTCTCCAAGGTGCTGTTAGTGTTTGGAACAAAGAGATTTTTCTATCAGCATGTAGAATAAATCCCAGGAAATGTGTACAACTTCGTGGGCAAGTCTTACTGTTCAAACCACCTCTGAATTCCCAATTCCTCTGCAATGGAGTGGGGCAACTGAGGGAGGGTCACACTGAGGGAGGGGTGGTACTGAGGGAGGGTCACACTGAGGGAGGGGTGGTACCGAGGGAGGGTCACACTGTGAGAGGGGTGGTGCTAAGGGAGGGTCACACTGTGGGAGGGGGTGGTACCGAGGGAGGGTCACACTGTGGGAGGGGTGGTACTGAGGGAGGGTCACACTGTGGGAGGGGTGGTACTGAGGGAGGGTCACTGTGGGAGGGGTGGTACTGAGGGAAGGTCACACTGTGGGAGGGATGGTACTGAGGGAGGGTCACTGTGGGAGGGGTGGTACTGAGGGAGAGTCACACTGTGGGAGTGGTGGTACTGAGGGAGGGTCACACTGAGGGAGGGGTGGTACCGAGGGAGGGTCACACTGTGAGAGGGGTGGTGCTAAGGGAGGGTCACACTGTGGGAGGGGGTGGTACCGAGGGAGGGTCACACTGTGGGAGGGGTGGTACTGAGGGAGGGTCACACTGTGGGAGGGGTGGTACTGAGGGAGGGTCACTGTGGGAGGGGTGGTACTGAGGGAGGGTCACACTGTGGGAGGGATGGTACTGAGGGAGGGTCACTCTAAGGGAGGGTCATGCTGAGCAAGGGTCACTCTGCCAGATTGTCAGTAGAAGGCAGATTGAGGGAGGAAGAGGATTCGAGTAAGGGGTCTGAGGAAATGCACAAAAAAGAGAGCAGCACATCTAAGTTGCTGGAGGACCTCAGCAGGTAAGGCAACATCTCTGACTGGAAGTGGACAGTTGATGTCCCGGGAGGGAGAGAGGTGGGAGTCAGGAAGGGGAAGTGAGATCGAGACGTAGTTTTGTTCACTGACCACTTCAAGAGGGAATCTGTAAAGCACATGATCTCCCAGCTGCTCTTCTCCACAAGAATGCTCAGTAACGGAGGATTAATTGGGAAGGTTAAGTTGGTGTCGTGAACCAGAACTGCTTCCCTCAAGGTTTCCGCTGCCATAGTCAGGAGTCTGTACCTCAGCTCTGCACTCGAGGCTGGCAACATAGATGAGTGACTAAGGACAGCCATGTCTTTTGAGTTGGCAAGGTCTGTGGACGAGGACCAGTAAACGAGATGTCTGGAGGCCCAGTGGGCCAGGGAGATATCCCCACCCCACCAGGTCAGTAGGTCCCGGGACTGGATGTCTATATGAGCAAGGGGTAGGGGAGTCACTGATCCCCTGGGTATGAGAGTCACCGATCCCCTGGGTATGAGACTCACTGATACCCTGGGCATGGGAGTCACTGATCCCCTGGGCATGAGACTCACTGATCCCCTGGGCATGGGAGTCACTGATCCCTTGGGTATGAGACTCACTGATCCCCTGGGCATGGGAGTCACTGATCCCCTGGGCATGAGAGTCACTGATCCCTTGGGTATGAGACTCACTGATCCCCTGGGCATGGGAGTCACTGATCCCCTGGGCATGGGAGTCACTGATCCCTTGGGTATGAGACTCACTGATCCCCTGGGCATGGGAGTCACTGATCCCCTGGGCATGAGAGTCACTGATCCCCTGGGTATGCGAGTCACTGATCCCCTGGGCATGGGAGTCACTGATCCCCTGGGTATGGGAGTCACTGATCCCAGAGTTTGAGGCCTGGATTCTGGGGTGCATCATCAGCAAGTCAGAAATTTGTGGCCTAGAGTTTTGTCCTGTCATCAGCTGGTCCTGCAGTTCAAACCAAAGATCACATTCCAAAGTCCAGAAGGTGAAGTCTGACAGCCAAATCCCTGGGTCTGTAATGGGTGCTTGTGTGTATGTGTGTCTGTGTGTGGGTGTGTGTCAGTGTGTTTAGGTGTGTGTGTGTGTGTGTGTGTGTGTGTGTGGGTATGTGAGTGTGTAGTATGTTTTGTGTGTGTGTGTGTGTGTGTGTTTAGTGTGTATGAGTGTGTGTGTGTGTTTAGTATGTGTGTGTGTTTAGTATGTATGAGTGTGTGTGTGTGTGTTTAGTATGTGTGTGTGTGTGTGTTTAGTGTGTATGAGTGTGTGTGTGTGTGTGTGTGTGTGTGTGTGTGTGTTGGCTCTGGAGTGTGTGGTGACACCTGTGGGTTCTGTTGGATGCTAATTGCAGCCCCCCATTTGACTGTATGTTTCGGGGTAACGTGGTAAGTGGTTCTGTGTCTGAGGAAAGAGATTCACAGAGCCTGAAGCAGAGTTCTGAGGCTGCCTTCGCAGCTCTAATGGTTGGTCGATGGGTTTGTTATTGTCACATGTACTGAGATACAATCAGAAGCTTGTCCTGTATACTGTTCACAGAGATCAGACCATTACACAGGGCATTGAGGCAAAACAATAGCAGTGCAGAATAAAGTGTAACAGTTACGGAGAAAGTGCAGTGCAGGCAGACAATAAGGTGCAGGAACAGAATAGGCAGATTGTGAGGTCAAGGGTCCATCTTCTCATATAGGGAACCATTCAATAATCTGATACCAGTGGGGTCGAAGCTGTCTTTGAGCCTGGTGGTATGCGCTTTCAGACTTTTGTGTCTTCTGCCCGATGGGAGAGAAGAGGAAAGAGAATGTCCGGGGTGGGTGGGTCTGTGATTACGCTGACTGCTTTACTGAGGCAGTGAGAGTGTAGACAGAGTCCATGGAGGGGAGGCTGGTTTCCCTGATGTGCTGAACTGTGTCCACGACTCTCTGCAGTTACTTGTGGTGAGTGAGAAGGTGAGGGTGGGGAAGCTGAGTGAAGACCTTGACATCTACTGCCCCTCCTTTGGGAAAGCCTGACCTCGGGCGAGGGCCTGTGGGTGACTGGGATTGGTAAATAACCAGGTGGTGTGCTTACTGGCAAGGGAGAGGTGACTCAGTGACACTGGTGTCTCAGAGTCGGAGTCGACTGTTTATTCCCCTCCGTAGATGCTGCTTTACTGAGGTAGTGAGCAGTGTAGACAGAGTCCATGGAGGGGAGGCTGGTTTCCCCGATGTGCTGAGCTGTGTCCACGACCCTCTGCTGGGTTTTGTAATTCCAGCTGTACTAGGCTCTGAGCTTCGCTGTTCAGCACCCTTTCACTAATTTACTTTGATTAAAATTAAAATTTAATTTTAGCTTCCTTTGGACTTAGATGTGGCCTTGCCAATCACAGTGGGCACCAAATCCTCCTCACTCCCTGAGCTCAAAATTCTTCCCCCCTCCCCCCCCAAAAAAAATCAGAATCTGGCATACAGACATTTAAATGTTGAAACTGTTCAGGATAAGCAACGTCACTGTGAATATAAAGTTCTAGAATGTGTGATATCGTTTGCCATTCCCACCAGCGAGTCTGTGCTCTGCTAAGCTGTTGGTGTCAGGGACCGGGCTAGCTGATGATATGAATTTGGCTTCTGATATTATTGGGATTATATTATTGCTGTTCAACACAGAAATAAATTTTGTTAAGTTCTGAATAGTTTTATTAAAGTTTCGTTCCTGCAGCAGATGAATGTACAACCATGGACTACATCCAGAAAACCTTCACAATTCCGAGGAGGATTTCTGAAATCAGCCATGATGCAATAGTGGGGCAGTCTTGATGGGCTGAATGGCCTAATTCTGCTCCTATGTCTTTAGGTCTTATGGCCTTCTGATGCCTATCCCAGCAAGGACATGAATGTGGGTTTATCTGTCTACAGGTGCCAGAGCTCTCTGAAGACTGTGTCTGGAATGAATAGTCGAGGTGGGTCAACAAACACGCACTGTTTAAAAATAATGGAAAATTTTCCGGTGCTGCAAATTCAAGTAACAGACACAAACTACTGGAGGAATCCAGCTGGCCAGGCAGCATCTCTGGAAAAGAGTAAACAGTTAACGTTTTGGGCTGAGACCTTGTATCAGGACTGCACTGACCTCATTCGCGTACACCCAACGCCTGACCTCTTCTCCCCAGTCTGGGCTCGACTGTCCAATGCGGCTCTGGGGTGGGAAGGGGGGAATGAGATACTGGAGAGCAGTCAGTCAAGTGGTCAAGATATCACGCCATCTTGAGAGTTTCTTCCCACAGGCAGTTAATCTGATCAACCATTCTGGTTAACCATCCCACCCCCTTTATTACTCCCGACACTCCACTATAAACACCTTAAGCTACTTTTTATAATTCTGCTTGCATGTAAATGCATGCTGGTATTTATGTGTTGATGCACATTTTGTACCATATCTGTACTTCAACTTCTAAGTTTACTTTTTATATAATTCATTATTCTTTATAATTGTTGAATGTTGTTTTTTGTTGCATGTCAGTCTCTGAACAACACACCACAACAAATTCCCAATCCACGTGTATGTATATGGTGAATAAAGTTGGTCCTTGGTCCTCAAAGAGTGGCCCACAGTTGGTGTGGCCCAGGTAGATGGGAGGACTTTCTGAGGCAAGTTTATTGTTTTTGGGATGGAATGTGGATGTGGCAAGTCTGTTTACTGGGTTCTGGGGTGGCCTGTTCCTGTGCTGTACTGCTGTATGTTCTATGTATTGGCTAACATTGTTAGCCTCCAGCTTTGGTGTTGGGGAGTCAGTCACTGTTCCCGGAGTGGTCAACAGTAGGAGCCCCAGGCCAGTGTTGTTGTTGTCCATGTTCTCATACATGGATTCACTTTACTTTACTTTATTGTCGCCAAACAATTGATCCTAGAGCGTACAATCATCACAGCGATACTTGATTCTGCGCTTCCCGCTCCCTGGATTATAAATCGATAGTAAATATTAAAAATTTAAATTATAAATCATAAATAGAAAATAGAAAATGGAAAGTAAGGTAGTGCAAAAAAAAAACCGAGAGGCAGGTCCGGATATTCGGAGGGTACGGCCCAGATCCGGGTCAGGATCCATTCAGTAGTCTTATCACAGTTGGAAAGAAGCTATTCCCAAATCTGGCCGTATGAGTCTTCAAGCTCCTGAGCCTTTTCCCCGAGGGAAGAGAGACGAAAAGTGTGTTGGCTGGGTGGGTGGTGTCCTTGATTATCCTAGCAGCACTACCAGAAGGAAGATTGGTTTGTGTGATGTGCTGGGTTGTATTCACGATCTTCTGCAGTTTCTTCCGGTCTTGGACAGGACAACTTCCATACCAGGTTGCGATGCACCCTAGAAGAATGCTTTCTACGGTGCATCTATAAAAATTAGTGAGGGTTTTAGGGGACAGGTCAAATTTCTTTAGCTTTCTCAGGAAGTAAAGGCACTGGTGGGCCTTCTTGGCAGTGGACTCTGCTTGGTTGGACCAAGTCAGGTCATTTGTGATATTGACCCCAAGGAACTTAAAGCTTTTGACCTGTTTGACTTGCGCACCACCGATGTAAATTGGGTCGTGCGGTCCGCTACTCCTTCTGAAGTCAACAACCAATTCCTTCGTCTTGCTGATGTTGAGGGATAGGTTATTGTTTTCGCACCATGCCACCAGGTTCTTAATTTCCTCACTGTACTCAAACTCATCATTACCCGAGATACGGCCTACAATTGTTGTGTCGTCAGCAAACTTATATACTATATGAAACTTATATAAGCAAACTTACGGATTTAAAGGAAAATAGAGCTTTCCATCACTTACTTGGAGGCCGTGCGGAACAAGTCCCTCCACCCCTTCGAGCTGCTCCACCTAGTAAACCACTTATGTAACCCTAGCCTAGTCACAGGACAATTTATAAAGATGAATTAATTACTAACCGGTATGCTCTTGGAGGAACATCATGCAGGAGGAAATGGGAACACCCAGGGGAAACCCACACACATATGGGAAGGAATGTACCCATTCCGACATTATGTTCATTTGTTACATGCCGTGTCATATGATGTGGGCAATCATGGTCTTTCTATGACCATGATTGTTATTGGCAAATTTTTCTACAGATGCCATTTGCTATTGCCTTCTTCTGGGCAGGTGACCCCAGGCATTATCAATACTCTTCAGAGATTGTCTGCCTGGTGTCAGTGATCCATAATAAGATCATAAGATATAGGAGCAGAAATAGGCCATTCGGCCCATCGAGTCTGCTCTGCCATTCAATCATGGGCTGATCCAATTTTTCCAGTCATCCCCACTCCCCTGCCTTCACCCCTTACTCTTTGATGCCCTGGCTAATCAAGAATCTATCTATCTCTGACTTAAATACACTCAATGACTTGGCCTCCACAGCTGCTCGTGGCAACAAATTCCACAGATTTACCACCCTCTGACTAAAGTAATTTCTCCGCATCTCTGTTCTAAATGGACATTCTTCAATCCTGAGGTCATGCCCTCTTGACCTAGACTCCCCTACCATGGGAAAGAACTTTGCCATATCTAATCTGTTCAGGCCTTTTAACATTCGGAATGTTTCTATGAGATCCCCCCTCATTCTCCTGAACTCCAAGGGATACAGCCCAAGAGCTGCCAGACATTCCTCATACGGTATGATTAGATATGGCAAAGTTCTTTCCCATGGTAGGGGAGTCTAGGTCAAGAGGACATGACCTCAGGACTGAAGAATGTCCATTTAGAACAGAGATGCGGAGAAATTACTCTGACTACTTTTAATGCACGCAGCATAAGGCATAAAATGGACAATCTTGAAATTCAGCTACAGATTGGCAAGTATGACGTTGTGGCCATCTCTGAAACTTGGCAGCCATCCTTTAGCCAGTGGGAGCTGAACATCCAAGGATATACAGTGCATCGGAGAGATAAGTTAGTAGGCAGAGGGGATGGTGTGACCCTGTGTATAAGAAATAATACCAGAGACTCTACACCTTCCGATCTTATGTCATCCTTTTCTAATGATTTAATATTATTTCTTATACACAGGGTCACACCACCCCCTCTGCCTACTAACCTATCTCTCCTATACACTGTATATCCTTGGATGTTCAGCTCCCAATGGCTAAAGGATGGCTGCCAAGTTTCAGAGATGGCCACAACGTCATACTTGCCAATCTGTAGCTGAATTTCAAGATTGTCCATTTTATGCCTTATGCTGCGTGCGTTCAAATGTAACACTTTCAGTCCAGTATTTGTTGCTTGCTGTTTTAACTGCACCACACCTCTATTGCCCTGTAACTCATCCCACTGGCATTGATTATGCCTCATCTCCTGCCTGTCCTTTCTTTCATCTCTGTTGTACGCTATCTTTGGTTTATTTCTGTTTTCCCCTACCTCAGCCATATCACACCGGTTCAAATCCCCCTGCCAAATTAGTTTAAACCCTCCTGAACAATGCTATTAAATCTGCCTGCTAGGATATTGGACCCCTTTGGGTTCAGATGTAACTCGTTCTTTTTGTACAGGTCGTACCTCCCCCAGAAGAGGCCCCAGTGTTCCAGGAAACTGAAGCCCTGCTTCCTACACCAGTCTCTCAGCGATGCATTAATATGCCTGATCAGGCTGTTCGTGCGCTCATTAGCACGTGGCACAGGCAGCAATCTGAGATTACTACCCTGGAGGTTCTGCTTTTCAGCTTCCTACACAACTCCCTGAATTCTCTCTCCAGGACCTCCTCCTTTTTTCCACCTATGTCATTGGTACCAATGTGTACCAAGACTTCTGGCTGTTCACCCTCTCCCTTCAGAATATTCTGCTCCCGATCCGAGACATCCCATACGCTGGCACCTGGGAGGCAACACACCATGCAGGTATCTCTATTAGGCTGACAGAACCTCCCGTCTGTTCCCCTCACTAAGACTACCGCATTCCTCATCTTCCTCTTTCCCTTCTGCACCACAGAACCAGACTCAGTGCCAGAGACCCGATCGCAGTGGTTGTCCTCTGTCAGGTCACCCCCCTCAACAGCATCCAAAAGGAGATGATGATTACTGAGGGGGATGGCCACAGGGGTGCCCTCTACTATCTGAGCTCTCTCTTCCCTTTCCCGACAGTCACAGGACTGACAGGACAGGACAGTCACCAGCACCAACTGCTCGTACGACCATCCACCACCTGCTCCCGTGGCCTCAGCTGATCCTGACTGGAGGGCTACGCAAGGGCTACACCTTGCCCAAGGGTGACCTGCAGGATAGTGGAGGGAAAGAGCATCTTACACTTCCTTTGGTAGAGACGTATCTCCATCTCGTCACCCAATTCTGATTCTACAAGGAATGCAAAATGACCTGGAACTGTTCAACTGTTGGCTCTTGTTACATTGCTCTGAATTCCCTGGTCCAAGGTGGAGGAGGAGCATGCAAGATGAGATCTGGGGGTCACAGGTGCAAACAAGCCCTATGTGAGTAAACACCCTTACCCATTGAGTAACACACACAAAATGTTGCAAGAACTCAGCAGGTGAGGCAGCATCTATGGAGGGGAACAAACGGCTGATATTTTGGGCCCAAGACCTTCATCTGGACTGGAGAGGAAGAGCGAAGAGGTCAGAATAAGAAGGTGGGAGGAAGGAGAGGAGCACAAGCTGGCAGGTGAGGGGGGAGGTGGGAGTGGAGATGAAGTCGGAAGCTGGGAGGTTGTGATATTCAAACATGTTTGAAGGTCTGGCCCGTGATACAGAAAGCAGCCTCTGCAAATAGAGATATTTATCATTTATTTACAAACAGTAAAAATTCGACCAAACATTCATGTTCTCGAAGTTACGGACACCTCAATGCCGAATACTCAACAGACATACGTAATTCAACAAACGTACTTGGCTAGGAGTGCACGTAGAGCCTGCCTTCCCAATGGCCACGTCCTAAAGAAAGGGTGAAGCGAGCAAGCCCCTTCCACCCGATATTTTATGTACCCAGGATATTTGACACTGGACACCAGGCATCCATCTAATGGGAAAAGCAGCTGCAGCTTCTAAACTGACCAATCACAACGGAAGCGACTTTCAACAATCAGAATAAGGCACACCCCCACAGGACAGAGGTGATAGGTGGAAATGGTAAAGGGTCGAAGAAGAAGGAATCTGATAGGAGAGGAGAGTGGACCATGGGAGAAAAGGAAGGAGGGGAACCAGAGGGAGGTGATAGGCAGGTTGTGAGAAGAAAAGGGGGAGAGAGAAGCTAGAGTGGAGAATAAAGAAAGAGAGAAGTGGATGAGGTAGAGATTACCAGAGGTTGCAGAAATCAATGATCCTGCCATCAAGTTGGAGGTTACCGAGACTTAATAAGATCATTCGACCATAAAACATAGGAGCAGAATTAGGCAACTCTGCCCAGCGAGTCTGAACAGCCATTCCATCATGGCTGATTTATTATCCCTCTCAACACCATCCTCCTGCCTTCTCCCCATAACCTTTGACACCCTGACTAATCAAGAACCTATCAACTTCCACTTTAAGTATACCCAGTGACCTGGCCTCCACAGCCATCTGTGGCAATGAATTCTACAGATTTACCTCCCTCTGGCTAAAGAAATTCCTCCTCTTCTCTGTTCTAAATGGACATCCCTCTATTCTGAAGCTGAGTCCTTTGGTCCTAGACTTCCACACTATAGAAACATTCTCTCCACATCTACTCTATCTAGGCCCTTCAATATTTAATAGGTTTCAATGAGATCCCTCCTCATTCTTCTAAACCACGGGCACTGCGGTAGCGTAACAGTTAGAGCAACACTATGACAGCTCAGATCATTTTGAACTTCAGAGTTTAATTCCTGAGCTGTTCTGTAAGGAGTGTCTATACATCCTCATGTGGAATGTGTGTGTTTTCCCTGGGTGCTCCGGTGTCCTGCCACAGTCCAAAGGCGTACCAGGTAGGTTAATTGGTTATTGTAAGTCGTCCCGTGATTAGGTTAGGGTTGATTGGGATTGATAGGGTGGCACGACTTGAAGGGCTGTAAGAGGCTAATCCACACTATACTGTTAAATAAATAAACTCCAGCGAGTACCGCCCAGAGCCATCAAACACTCATGAGCCCTTTCATTCCCAGAATCATCGTCATGAACACCCTCTGGACCCTCTCCAATACCAGCACATCCTTTATTTAGATAAGCAGTCCAAAACTGCTGACAACTCTCCAAGTGTAGTCTGACCATTACAAGGTGTTGCAGTCCTGACCTGAGTTTGGCCTCATTGTGGCAGTAGAAGAGGCCATGGACAGAGATGTGTCAGTACGGGAATGGGAAGTTGAATTAAAATGGGTGACAACTGTGAAATCCCACCTTTTATAGCAGATAGAGCAATGGTGCTGGCCGAAACAGTCCCCCAGTCTCCATCAGGTCTCACCGCACTGGGTAGAGACAGAGTTGCAGATGAAGTGTTGCCTCGTTGGAAGGACTGCTTGGGGCAGTGAGGAGGGGTGTAGTAGCAGGGAGCAGGGTGTAGCACTTGTCACGCTAGCAGGGGATAATTACAGAATGTTGTTGTTTTTTGTCACGTTGTGCAAACACACCACAGCAAATCCCCAACCCATATAAATATCTATGGCAAGTAAAGTTGACCCTTGACCCTTGACCCTTGTCACCATTTGAACCTTCTGCTGCGTACAGTGAGGTTAGGGGGTCCACACTGACCACCACTCGTCCTCAGTCCACAGGAACTGCCCAAGAGACCCTCATTAGACCATAGGAGCAATATTTGGCCATTTGGCCCATTGACTCTGCTCCACTGATTTATTATCACTAACAGCTGATTTATTATCCCTCTCAAACCTACTTTCTTACCTTCTCTCCATAACTTTTAATATCCTGAATAATCAACAACCTACTAACCTCTGCTTTAAATATATCCAATGACTTGTCCTCCACAGCCATCTGAGGTAATGAGTTCCACAGATTCACCCCCTTTGACTAAAGACATTCTTTCTCATCTCTGTTCTAAATAGACATCCCTTTATTCTGAAGCTGTATCCTCTAGTCCTAGACTCCCCCACTACAGGGAACAACCTCTCCACATCCACTCTATACATGTTCTCTGGTCCTAGACTCCCCCACTACAGGAAACATCCTCTCCACATCCACTCTGTCTCTGCCCTCTGGTCCTAGACTCCCCCACTACAGGAAACATCCTCTCCACATCCACTCTATACATGTTCTCTGGTCCTAGACTCCCCCACTACAGGAAACATCCTCTCCACATCCACTCTGTCTGTGCCCTCTGGTCCTAGACTCCCCCACTACAGGAGACATCCTCTCCACATCCACTGTATCTGTGCCCTCTGGTCCTAGACTCCCCCACTACAGGAAACATCCTCTCCACATCCACTCTATACATGTTCTCTGGTCCTAGACTCCCCCACTACAGGAAACATCCTCTCCACATCCACTCTGTCTGTGCCCTCTGGTCCTAGACTCCCCCACTACAGGAAACATCCTCTCCACATCCACTATATACATGTTCTCTGGTCCTAGACTCCCCCACTACAGGAAACATCCTCTCCACATCCACTCTGTCTGTGCCCTCTGGTCCTAGACTCCCCCACTACAGGAAACATCCTCTCCACATCCACTCTATACATGTTCTCTGGTCCTAGACTCCCCCACTACAGGAAACATCCTCTCCACATCCACTCTGTCTCTGCCCTCTGGTCCTAGACTCCCCCACTACAGGAAACATCCTCTCCACATCCACTCTGTCTGTGCCCTCTGGTCCTAGACTCCCCCACTACAGGAAACATCCTCTCCACATCCACTCTGTCTGTGCCCTCTGGTCCTAGACTCCCCCACTACAGGAAACATCCTCTCCACATCCACTCTGTCTCTGCCCTCTGGTCCTAGACTCCCCCACTACAGGAAACATCCTCTCCACATCCACTCTATACATGTTCTCTGGTCCTAGACTCCCCCACTACAGGAAACATCCTCTCCACATCCACTCTGTCTGTGCCCTCTGGTCCTAGACTCCCCCACTACAGGAGACATCCTCTCCACATCCACTGTATCTGTGCCCTCTGGTCCTAGACTCCCCCACTACAGGAAACATCCTCTCCACATCCACTCTATACATGTTCTCTGGTCCTAGACTCCCCCACTACAGGAAACATCCTCTCCACATCCACTCTGTCTCTGCCCTCTGGTCCTAGACTCCCCCACTACAGGAAACATCCTCTCCACATCCACTCTATACATGTTCTCTGGTCCTAGACTCCCCCACTACAGGAAACATCCTCTCCACATCCACTCTGTCTGTGCCCTCTGGTCCTAGACTCCCCCACTACAGGAAACATCCTCTCCACATCCACTCTGTCTCTGCCCTCTGGTCCTAGACTCCCCCACTACAGGAAACATCCTCTCCACATCCACTCTGTTTCTGCCCTCTGGTCCTAGACTCCCCCACTACAGGAAACATCCTCTCCACATCCACTCTATACATGTTCTCTGGTCCTAGACTCCCCCACTACAGGAAACATCCTCTCCACATCCACTCTGTCTCTGCCCTCTGGTCCTAGACTCCCCCACTACAGGAGACATCCTCTCCACATCCACTGTATCTGTGCCCTCTGGTCCTAGACTCCCCCACTACAGGAAACATCCTCTCCACATCCACTCTATACATGTTCTCTGGTCCTAGACTCTCCCACTACAGGAAACATCCTCTCCACATCCACTCTGTCTGTGCCCTCTGGTCCTAGACTCCCCCACTACAGGAAACATCCTCTCCACATCCACTCTGTACATGTTCTCTGGTCCTAGACTCCCCCACTACAGGAAACATCCTCTCCACATCCACTCTGTCTGTGCCCTCTGGTCCTAGACTCCCCCACTACAGGAAACATCCTCTCCACATCCACTCTGTCTGTGCCCTCTGGTCCTAGACTCCCCCACTACAGGAAACATCCTCTCCACATCCACTCTATACATGTTCTCTGGTCCTAGACTCCCCCACTACAGGAAACATCCTCTCCACATCCACTCTGTCTGTGCCCTCTGGTCCTAGACTCCCCCACTACAGGAGACATCCTCTCCACATCCACTGTATCTGTGCCCTCTGGTCCTAGACTCCCCCACTACAGGAAACATCCTCTCCACATCCACTCTATACATGTTCTCTGGTCCTAGACTCCCCCACTACAGGAAACATCCTCTCCACATCCACTCTGTCTGTGCCCTCTGGTCCTAGACTCCCCCACTACAGGAAACATCCTCTCCACATCCACTCTATACATGTTCTCTGGTCCTAGACTCCCCCACTACAGGAAACATCCTCTCCACATCCACTCTGTCTGTGCCCTCTGGTCCTAGACTCCCCCACTACAGGAAACATCCTCTCCACATCCACTCTGTCTCTGCCCTCTGGTCCTAGACTCCCCCACTACAGGAAACATCCTCTCCACATCCACTCTGTTTCTGCCCTCTGGTCCTAGACTCCCCCACTACAGGAAACATCCTCTCCACATCCACTCTATACATGTTCTCTGGTCCTAGACTCCCCCACTACAGGAAACATCCTCTCCACATCCACTCTGTCTCTGCCCTCTGGTCCTAGACTCCCCCACTACAGGAGACATCCTCTCCACATCCACTGTATCTGTGCCCTCTGGTCCTAGACTCCCCCACTACAGGAAACATCCTCTCCACATCCACTCTATACATGTTCTCTGGTCCTAGACTCTCCCACTACAGGAAACATCCTCTCCACATCCACTCTGTCTGTGCCCTCTGGTCCTAGACTCCCCCACTACAGGAAACATCCTCTCCACATCCACTCTGTACATGTTCTCTGGTCCTAGACTCCCCCACTACAGGAAACATCCTCTCCACATCCACTCTGTCTGTGCCCTCTGGTCCTAGACTCCCCCACTACAGGAAACATCCTCTCCACATCCACTCTGTCTGTGCCCTCTGGTCCTAGACTCCCCCACTACAGGAAACATCCTCTCCACATCCACTCTATACATGTTCTCTGGTCCTAGACTCCCCCACTACAGGAAACATCCTCTCCACATCCACTCTATACATGTTCTCTGGTCCTAGACTCCCCCACTACAGGAAACATCCTCTCCACATCCACTCTGTCTGTGCCCTCTGGTCCTAGACTCCCCCACTACAGGAAACATCCTCTCCACATCCACTCTATCTAGGCCTTTCAAGTGCAGGAAGAAGATACTCAATTGAGTTTCCGGAAAGCATTCAGTCAGGTCTGTGGTTGTAGAGGAGTCTGAAAGGAAGGAACAGAGTATCAGGCAATGGGATAAGGCACTTGGATGAACAAGAATGAAAGTCTCCAGCCAGAAGGTGTGGAACATGTAGAAATCTCCCCCATAGAGGCCAGGTCAGTGAGGTAGGTAGTCAGTTACAAGAGATATCGAGGATCTTTGGAGAGTGGTGGAATGTGGGTCTTAGCAAGATGGTTAGCCAATGTACGAGAGGTGACACGGAGACAGGATGGTGAAGAAGGTATTTGGCACATTGTTGCAGCTGCTCAGGAGAGAGACATCGGAGCTGGCTGTGTGCTGCTAGATTCTGTACTGGGTTGGAAGCCTCCACCCCCCTCAGTGCTGCCCTTCAGTGTTTGCTCAGTGGAAGACAAACTGGACTGCATTCATCTGCGGCTACATTTGCATGACATGAGTAACTGTTGCAGGCTTGTTCTTGCAGAAACATGGCTCCAGGACAACTTCCATGCACCAACAATCTACAGGCATGACACTCGAAAACTTGGGCTATATTTTCTTTAGATAATATTTTCTGTAACTATGTATTTCTGTTAGCATAATTATATGTGCTTTGTGTTGTGTGTGCTGTTTGGTCTGTGTTATGTAGCTTGGCCCCAGAGGAACACCATTTCATTTGGCTGTATTCATGGATATGGCTGAATGACAATTAAACTTGAACTTTAACTTGAATTTGAACTTCACCAGTGTGGGCACTGAGTACAGGAGATGGGATATCATGTTACAGCTCTACTGGATGTTGGAGGCACCACACTTGGACAACACGCTGGAGGAACTCAGCAGGTCGGGCAGCATCCGTGAAAACGAACAGTCAACATTTCGGGCCGAGACCCTTCGTCAGGACACCCCTCGTTCGGTCTCAGCCCGAAACGTTGACTGTTCGTTTCCACAGATGCTGCCCGACCTGCTGAGTTCCTCCAGCGTGTTGTGTGTATTGCTTTGACCCCAGCATCTGCAGAGTATTTTAGTGAGTAGAGTTCTGGTCGCCCCGCCTTTCGGAAGAATGTTGTTAAGGGTGCAGAAAAGATTCAAAAAGGCGTTGCCAGGACCGGAGGCTAGGACTGCTTTCCCTGGAGAGGAGGAGGTCAAGTATGACTTGGTTGGGGTTGACCATGGATGTTGAGTTCCAGCTCTATCAATACACAAGCCAGGACAGTACAATATGGTGAGCAAGCTGTTGCCCATGTAGCAGGATCCCCTCTCCACACAGCTGATGAATCCGAAGGAACGGCAGACAGTGATACAGTTTGACACAAGTGGCATCGCAGAGGTTGCTAGTCAGTGTTGAACTCAATGTAGGATTGCTTCAGGCACTCCAGCTCCGAATAAAATCACAGGGGATGGAGGAAAGGTCATGAGGTTTGTGATCTTCTTCCCAGTGTACACGTGTCTCATGTTAGAAGGCACAGGTTTAAGCTGAAGCACTTACAGGGAAGCTGAGGGGCAACTTCTTTATTCAGAGACTGGTGGGTGTTTGGAATGAGCAGC
This sequence comes from Mobula hypostoma, assembly GCF_963921235.1. Classification (NCBI taxonomy): domain Eukaryota; kingdom Metazoa; phylum Chordata; class Chondrichthyes; order Myliobatiformes; family Myliobatidae; genus Mobula; species Mobula hypostoma. Next base: position 2,419,273 of record NC_086105.1, read on the forward strand.
CAGAAAAGTGGTTGAGGAATATTCAATTACAATGTTTAAAAGACACTTGGAGAGGTACATGGCTGGGAAACATTACGAGGGCAATGGTGAAACATGGTCCAGTGGGACTACTCAGGAAAGCAACCGAGTTTTTAGAGTATGAGGACACGTAGTCCTCTTTTATTGTCATTTAGTAATGCATGCATTAAGAAATGATACAATATCCCTCTGGTGTGATATCAGAGAAACACAGGACAGACCAAGACTGAAAGACTAACAAAAACCACATAATTATAACATATAGTTACAACAGTGCAACAATACCATAACTTCTCCTAAATGTTGAAATTGACCCTGCATTCACCATTTCCACTGGCAGCTCGTTCCAGTCTCAACACTCTCTGAGTGAAGAAGTTTCCCCTCATGTTCTGCTTAAACATTTTACCTTTCACCCTTAACCCATGACCTCCAGCTGTAGTCTCACCCAATCTCAGTGGAAACAGCCTGCTTGCGTTTACCCTATCTATACCCCTCATCATTTTGTATACCTCTATCAAATCTCCCCTCATTCCCCCACGCTCCAGGGAATGAAGTCCTAATCTGTTCAATCTTTCGCTATAACTCAAGTCTTCAAGTCCTGGCAACATCCTTGTAAATTTTTTCTGTACTCTTTCAACCCTGTTTACACCTTTCCCGTGAGTAGGTGACTAAACCTGCACACATTTCACCAAATTAGGCCTCACCATTGTCTTATACAACTTCAACATAACATCCCAACTCCTGTACTCAGGTCTTTGATTTATGAAGGCCTATGTGCCCACAGGTTTCTTTATGATCCTATCTACCCTTGACACCACTTTCAAAGAATTATAGATGCATATTTCCAGATCCCACTGTTCTATTGAATATAAGCTGGGCCGAAGAGTCTATTCTGTGCTGTATGACTCAGTGACTCCATTGTACTGAGTCTCCAAGGGCTGAATGGCTGTCTCTCGGCTGATCTTTCACATTTCTCCACTGTTATGAAGGACATCAGCGGCTCACTGTCTGTGAACTGTGCAATGCTGAAGCTCACTGCCCTATCACAGCTTGTGGCTATATCGTGTTGTCTGCCTCAGCAAGGCAAGGAAAAATTCTCCTGACCACCAGACCTCCGCTGGACACACTGATTGTTAACATCTATCTTATCACCAAACCTTGCTCAACAACTTCCTGCTCCAGCTGTGTGTTACATAACGTTTGTAAACATAGAGACATCAGATATTCTGAGCACGTCTAGCGCAAATCAGCTCACTCTCCAGATAGAATCACAAACTAATTTTATCAACACTGTTAAGTCATTCCCTGGTGGATGAAATAACCTGAGACTGAAACTAGGCAACAGATTCCTTAAGATTCGGTCTCACCATCACTGGCTTGATGCTTGTGTAGGATTCATGCGTTCTGATGAAGGGTCTCTGCATGAAATATCAACTGTTTATTTCCCTCTATCGATACTGCCTGATCGGCAGAGTTCATCAGCACTTCGTGTGTGTTGCTCAAGATTTTCAGTGTCTACAGAATCTCGTGTGTGTGTGTGTGTGTGGTGGGGTGCCTGTGTGCATTTGTGTGTGTGTGTGTGTATCTGTGAGTGTGAGTGTGAGTGTGTGTGTGTGTGTTTTGTGTGTGTGTGTGTGTGTGTGTGTGTATCTGTGAGTGTGAGTGTGAGTGTGTGTGTGTGTGTGTTTTGTGTGTGTGTGTGTGTGTGTGTGTGTGTGTGTGCGCGCGCGCGTGTGCGTGACTGTATACTGTATGTGTGTCTGTTTCTGTGTGGACAGAACGGGTGAGTCTAGGGCCAGAGGGCACAGACTCAGAATCGGAGAACTTCCCCTTAGAGCAGAGCTGAGGAGAAATTTCTTTACCCAGAGGGGGGTGAATCTGTGGAATTCACTGCCACAGATGCCCGTGGAAGCCAAATCATTGGATATATTTAAAGCAGTTGATAGATTGTTGATTAGTCAGGGTGTCAGAGGTAATGGGGAAAAGGCAGGAGAATGGGGTTGAGGGGGTAGTGAACTACCCTCGACGGAATGGGGGAGCAGAGTTGATGGGCTGACTGGCCTAATTCTGCTTTTCTCTCTATTCGACTTATGGAAACTGAAACAATTAAATCAGAGGATATGTCAAGACCTTAGACCAAATAAAAATGTCACTGGGTGTAAAAGAATAATTTTCGGTAAGTCATGTATTGAGGTGTGGATGGAATTGCTATAAATATATTTGAGAGATGGACAGGTGTAAATGATATGGCCAATGCTTTAACAACAATGTCACACCCAGTGAAGATTAAACACAACACCAATCCTTTGAGAAGTTTGCACTGGTAGATTAGATTTAGGTCAGAGGTTTGATGTTAAATAGCTGGGTAGCCCTTGTCTTCAGCTGAAGTTGCTTCTGTCAGCAGTGGAATAGGATCTAGGGATGATCCAGACACAGAAGACCACAGCGCAGTAATAGGACTACGAAGGTCTCGTCAAGGGAGGTGGAGTGTTCACCGGACTGCTTAGAATCGGTAAAACAGACTGTGTTCAAGGACTGAGCATCAGACAATGTAGTCAGACTATAAGACATCCGAGAAATCTAGACCATTTGGCCCAACAAGTCAGTGAGGACATACAGGAGCCTAAAGACCCACACTCACTGATTTAGCAACAGTTTCTTCCCCTCTGCTATCAGATTTCTGAACGGACAACGAACACTACCTCACTATTTTTTCAAATTTATTTTGTAATTTAAAGTAACTTTAAGTCTTTGTACCATCCCCCAGAAGCCACAAATTTCACATCATATAAGTCTGTGACAATAAAGCTGATTCTGACTTAGGGCTATTTCATAGTTTAATGTTACCAACATCTTCAACATCTCCCTGAGCAGCACTGTCGTTCCTACGTGCTTCAAGGCCACCGCCATCGTCCCCATGCCAAAGAAGTCATCAGTGTCCTGCCTCAACGACTACCGTCCCGTTGCACTCACATCCATCACCATGAAGTGTTTCGAGAGGCTCGTCATGAGACACATCAAGACCCTGCTGCCCCCCTCACTGGACCCCCTGCAGTTTGCGTACCGTCCCAACTGTTCAATAGACGATGTCATTGCCATCACCCTCCACCTGGACAAAAAAGACACGTATGTTCGAATGCTGTTCATAGACTTCAGTTCAGCATTCAACATAATAATTCCTCAGAAACTGATTGGAAAGCTGAGCCTACTGGGCCTGAACACCTCCCTCTGCAACTGGATCCTAGACTTCCTGACTGGAGACCTCAGTCAGTCCAGATTGGAAGCAGCATCTCCAACACCATCACACTGAGCACTGGGGCCCCCCAGGGCTGTGTGCTCAGTCCACTGCTGTTCACTCTGCTGACCCACGACTGTGCTGCAACACACAGCTCGAATCACATCATCAAGTTCGCCGATGACATGACCGTGGTGGGTCTCATCAGCACGAGCGATGAGTCAGCATACAGAGAGGAGGTGCAGCGGCTAACAGACTGGTGCAGAGCCAGCAACCTGTCTCTGAATGTGAACAAAACAAAAGAGATGGTTGTTGACTTCAGGAAGACATGGAGCGACCACTCTCCGCTGAACATCGACGACTCCTCCATAGAGATCGTTAAGAGTACCAAATTTCTTGGTGTTCGCCTGGTGGAGAATCTCACCTGGTCCCTCAACACCAGCTCCATAGCAAAGAAAGCCCAGCAGCATCTCTACTTTCTGCGAAGGCTGAGAAAAGTCCATCTCCCACCCCTCATCCTCACCACATTCTACAGAGGTTGTATTGAGAGCATCCTGAGCAGCTGCATCACTGCCTGGTTCGGAAATTGCACCATCTCGGATCGCAAGACCCTGCAGTGGATAGTGAGGTCAGCTGAGAAGATCATCAGGGTCTCTCTTCCCACCATTACAGACATTTACACCACACGCTGCATCCGTGAAGCAAACAGCATTATGAAGGACCCCACACACCCCTCATACAAACTCTTCTCCCTCCTGCCGTCTGAAAAAGGCACCGAAGTATTCAGGCTCTCACGACCAGACTATGTAACAGTTTCTTCCCCCAAGCCATCAGACTCAATACCCAGAGCCTGGACTGACACCAACCTACTGCCCTCTACTGTGCCTATTGTCTTGTTTATTATTTATTGTAATGCCTGCACTGTTTTGTGCATTTTATGCAGTCCTGGGTAGGTCTGTAGTCTAGTGCAGTTTTTGTGTTTTTTCTTACGTAGTTCAGTGTAGTTTTTGTATTGTTTCATGTAGCACCATGGTCCTGAAAAACATTGTCTGGTTTTTACTGTGTACTGTACCAGCAGTTATGGTTGAAATGACAATAAAAAGTGACCTGACTTGACTTGAAAGGATGCTCCTTCACATCTGTGGTCACTTCCCTAACCTTTGCAAACCCATCATGTTTTACCAAGAACCTGAAACTTTATTTTCAAGATTCAAGATAATTTAATGTCATTTCCACTACACAAGCATAAAGGAGAACAAAATAATTGTTCTGATGCAGCACAATAAGATAAAGGACACAGTAATAATAAAAACACAATAAATATAAATGTATAACATAGTTTGTATACACAGATTGATTGTCCGTCCATAGAGTGACGCTAGGCACAGGAGTGTCTGTACATAAGGTGACTGACAGGAAATGGTGAAGTTGTGGTGGTGGGGCATGTGGAAGGGTGGGTTAGTGGGTGGGGCTGTTGATTTGATCAGCCAAACTGCTCAGGGAAAGTAACTGTTTTTGAGCCTGATGGTTCTGGTGTGGATGCCACGTAGCCTCCTCCCTGATGGGAGTGGGACTAACAGTCCATGAGCAGGAAGGGTGAATTCCCTCATGATGTTACTGAAATTTTCCAGCACCTTTCTGTGCATGTGTCGCTGACGGTGGGTAGGCTGGTGTCGGTGATGCGTTGGACAGTTTAGAGCTTCCTGTCCACCACGGTATGGTCTTTGTACTATGCCGTGAGGCAGCTTGTTAGGACGCTGTACTGGGCACCCGCACAATGACCTGAGCATAGATGATGTAGAACGCAGCTGTCAGGAAGCCTGATTCAGGAGAACTTCTGGCAGGGATAGGGGGGAAGTTAGAGGTATGTTTTTACAGAGGGATAGGAGGGAAGTTAGAGGTATGTTTTTACAGAGGGATAGGAGGGAAGTTAGAGGTATGTTTTTACAGAGGGATAGGAGGGAAGTTAGAGGTATGTTTTTACAGAGGGATAGGAGGGAAGTTAGAGGTATGTTTTGACAGAGGGATAGGAGGGAAGTTAGAGGTATGTTTTTACAGAGGGATAGGAGGGAAGTTAGAGGTATGTTTTGACAGAGGGATAGGAGGGAAGTTAGAGGTATGTTTTTACAGAGGGATAGGAGGGAAGTTAGAGGTATGTTTTGACAGAGGGATAGGAGGGAAGTTAGAGGTATGTTTTGACAGAGGGATAGGAGGGAAGTTAGAGGTATGTTTTGACAGAGGGATAGGAGGGAAGTTAGAGGTATGTTTTGACAGAGGGATAGGAGGGAAGTTAGAGGTATGTTTTGACAGAGGGATAGGAGGGAAGTTAGAGGTATGTTTTGACAGAGGGATAGGAGGGAAGTTAGAGGTATGTTTTGACAGAGAGTTTGGTGGTGGCGTGGAACGCCCTGCCAGGAGTGGTGGTAGAAGCCGATATGTTTGATGTCGTTATTCTGTACTTCTATTGCAGTTAAACAAGTTTCCCTCCTGGAGGTTAGTGATAATAAACCTGATTCTGGGCCTGAGTTACTCATGCACATCATGTTGAGAGACTGTTGGGATCTTATAAATTCCCAAGTGCTGACCTTTGGGAAGGAAACCGGCCGCTTTGGATTCTATGTCACTCCAGCATCATCCCACGTCCATGTGATTGCCCTCTAATGTAGGCCAACTAGATGTCGAATCGATTCATCAGGAGAATAAAGGGAATAGTTAACGTGGACAAAAAATTCATCAAAGAATTTCGATGCACTGACTTCAAAGGGATTCGACTAAGAGGTCTGTTTATTCCCCACTGATAGACCTGGTATTACGTAACAAATTGTGGCCATTAGCACAAAGCGACTTTTGGTAGGTTTTAATATTAAAGTGGAGATCAAGAATATCAAAGGTCAATTGACTATCAGGATTCTTTAACTCACAAAACGAATTGTAATATTTATGGGGTGAACCTCATCCCATGACATAGTGCAGTCAGCTGCCGGTGAGGAGATATTGATGGCATCATCCTGATTTTTTTTTCAATGAATAATTTGTCAATAAATTCTCCTGACCACATGGGCGTCATGGTAGCACAGTTGTAGTGTGACACCATTACAGCTTGCGGCATTCCTGAGATCAGCTTTCAATTCCAGTGCTGTTGGTAGGGAATTTGTACGTTCTCACCGTGAACTGCGTGGGTTTCCTCCCACAGTCCAAAGATGTACTGGTTAGCAGGTTCATTGGTCATCGTAAATTGTCCTGTGATTACGCTAGTGTTAAATAGGCCGGTTGTTGGGCTGAAAGGACTGAATCTCTAACTAACAATAATAAACAAAGTAAGTTCCTCAGTGGTTTCTCAGGACCAAGTCTGACTTTCCTCCTCTTCCATTCAACGAGTTCTGATGTGAGCAGTGGATAGTTTGTGAAGTACTGTCTACCAAAGGTCATCTGACTCCTGTAAGGCCTTGAGGTTCTCAACACCACCTGAAATGCTCCTTCTACATGTTGAAAGGTCACGGGTTGGAGATTCCCCGGAAGTCAGTGACCGGCTGATGCCACTACGCTGGCTGGTGGCGTAGTGGCATCAGCGCCGGACTTCGGAGCGAAGGCTCCCGAGTTCGAATCCAGCCGGCTTCCTTGCACCCTTTCCATCCGTGCTGGGTTGAGCGTCGAGCTAGCAACTCGGCCTCATAAAAATAAGAAAGCCTGTTAAAAAAACACCATCATGACGATGTCCCGATGACACCACTCAGAGTTAAGGGCTTTCTTCTTCTTTCTTCTTCAGTGACCAGTGGGGTTCCGCAGAGGTCTACAAACCCTGCTCTTTGTGATTACTATTAATGACTTGAATGAGGAGGCAGAAGTGTGAGTGAGTAAGTTTCTGGTTGACATGATGGATGGTGGTGTTGAGGGTAGTGTTGAAGATTGTCAGGGTTACAACAGGACATTGACACAGGTTGCAGAGCTGGGCTGAGAAGCGGCAGATGGAGTTCATTCTGGAAAAGCGTGAAATGATTCACTTTGCAAGGCCAAACTTTAAGCCAGAATACAAAGTTAATGGCAGGATTCTGTGCTGTGTTGAGGAATAGAGGGATCTTGGGGTCCACATTCATAGATCTCTCAAGTTGCCGTACAAGTTAATACATAGAAACATAGAAAACCTACAGCACAATACAGGCCCTTTGGCCCACAAAGCTGTGCCGAACATGTCCCTACCTTAGAACTACCTAGGTTTTACCCATATCTCTCTATTTTTCTAAGCTCCATGTAGCCATCCAGGAGTCCCTTAAAAGACCCGATCGTATCAGTCTTCATCACAGTCGCCAGCAGCCCATTCCACGCACTCACCACTCTGCATAAAAAACTTACTGCTAACATCTCCTCTGTACCTACTCCCCAGCACCTTAAAACTCTGCTCTCTCGTGCTAGCCATTTCAGCCCTGGGGAAAAGCCTCTGACGATGGTTAAAAAGGCGTATGGTGTGATGGCCTTCATTAGTTAAGGGATTGAGTTGAAGAGCTGTCAGATAGTGTTGCAGCTTTATAAACTCTGGTTAGACCACACTTGGAGAATTGTATTCATTTCTGTTCACCACTTTATAAGAAAGGTGTGGAAGCTTTAGCGAGGTTGCAGAGGAGATTTACCAGGGTGCTGCCAGGATTAGAGAGAATTGTCTCATGAGAATAGGATGAGCAAGCTAAGGCTTTTCTCTTTGCAGCTGAGGAGGAAGAAAGGCAACTTGATCAAAGTTCAAAGTAGATTTATTATCAAAGTACATAAGCCAGCATATATAACACTGAGATTCATTTTCTCATGAGCATCCCCAGTAGATCCAAGAAACATAATAAAATCAATGAAAGGCCACACCTGACAGGACAGATGCCAGTGTGCAAGTGACAACATGCTATGCAACTACAAAAGGAAATAATCATAATAAATGAACAAGCAATAAATATAGAGAGCATGAGATGAAGAGCATTTGAAAGTGAGTCCATAGGTAAGTGATGGAGGTGCGTAAGGTGATAAAAGACACAGACAGACTGGAGAGCGAGGGTGGCAATGGCTAATTTAAGGAGTTTGGGGGAGAGAACAGAAGGGATGTCAGAGGTGGGTTTTTTACACAGAGTGGTGAGCGTGTGGAGTGCCCTGCCAGGGACATCACTCTGTGTTTTAAAAGCAATGCAGTGGACAATGAAGTGTCTCGGGTAGTGAACTGCTGGCAGACAATCCACACACAGTCACAGACACATCAATTATGATATTTTTCAGCTGTCAATCCTCAATATTGTATTGGGATTGTACAAAATGCTTTGATTCTTGGCAAATATTGTGTTACGTCTCCCCTACAGTCAAAAGCTGCCCACTGTCCTGTCAAAACACCTCCTGCCGTACATCAAAACAGGCGCGGAAATGCATTGTCTGCGTCAAAATCAAATCAGCAGGGACTGTGCTGAGAGCAGCCTGCAGGTATCGCCATGCTCCTGGAATCAATATAGCTTGCCCACAGCTCTCTAAGCCCAACCCATATGCCTCTGGAATGTAGGAGGAAACTGGAGCACCTAGAGGAAACACATACAACTCCTTATAGACGGGCGGGAATTGAACCCAGTTTCCTGATCACTGCTGTGCTAAAGCATCACACTACCAAAGGTTCAAAGATTCAAAGGTCCAATTTAATGTCAGAGAAATGTATACAATATACATCCTGAAATGCTTTTTCTTCACAAACATCCACAAAAACAGAGGAGTGCCCCAAAGAATGAATGACAGATAAATGTTAGAACCGCAAAGTCCCCCCCAGCTCTCCCCCCCCACGTATAAGCGGCAGCAACAATCCCCCTCCCCCCACCAGCAAAAATAAAAGCAAGCATCAGTAGCACCACCAGGCACTCAGTGTGAGCGAAGCATTAGAAAAGACACAGACTTGCAGTTAGCTCAAAGACTTCGCCTTTCATTTGGCATTCGACATACCGCAGATTCTCTCTCTCCCTAATCAGGGAGAGGGAGGTGGCTCCATTTTCCCAGCGAGCGGGGAGACGTAACAAACAACTTGCCGGTTTACGATGTTAAAAGTCCGTTATGTCGCTTTTTCCGAGCTCTGTGCCTGAAGATCGCAAAGATCGCGGGTCTTCGGGCCCTCAGCAGATATCCTGACTCCCCCGACGACACATGGGTCTCCTGCCTTGACCCCGACCCTCCAGAGCCCTGAGATCCTAGGCTTCCAATCTGAGCCGGACTGTCAGGCCGAATCCTTGGCATGCCGAACAACGGCCAGTTATGGAACCCCGAGAGCGTGTCCCATTCCCACAAAGAACCGAAGTCCGGGTGTAACTCCAGGTCAGGGTCTTCAAAAGAACCCTGAAAGGGAAAAATAGAGATATTAAAGATGGAAGTAGAGCTGTTTCTGAAGGTGCAAACAGAGGAGTCGCCGTTTAGCGCCATCTTAACTTCGCCTCGTGGTGCCTGTGGAAGAGTTCCAACGTTACGCTCATCTCCTACCCCCGAGCCTGCAGAACCAGACTGAGTTCTGCAGTCTGTAGATCTGCAGTTTGTAGGTGGACCATCCTACAAATGCTGAAAGAGAGAGGAAATGTAGAGGGTGAATTCCCTTTTCTCCTTCAAATAAATACCTTCACATCCGTTAACAGCACAGGTAGGTGTTGTTGCACCAGCGCCAACGCCCAGCAGTGCCGTCCTGCCAGCAGTGCCCTAGGTCCAACTGGGCAGTCACGCTGAGGCTCTGTTGGTCAAATCACATTTGGAGTATTGTGAGCAGCTTTGGACCAAAGGTGTTCTGGCATTGGAGAAGGTCCAGAGGAGGTTCATGAGGATGATTCCAGGACTGAACGTATTAACATATGAGGAGTAGGGTCTTGGCCCGAAACTTTGACTGTTTTGAGTGTGTGGCCTGTAGTCTCTGGAGTTTAGAAGAATGAGGGGGTACCACATTGAAACCTACCAAATGTTGAAAGGCCTGGATAGAATAGATGTTTCCTCTAACATAGCCCTCTATTTTTCTTTCATCCATGTGACTATCTAATAAATCCCTTTATCTTTGGCGGCTCAGGTGTGAGAAGTATCCTACAGAAGTTGGGAGAGAGGATAAAAGGCTGATCTTTTTGGGTTGCACAGGTGCAGCAGGTGTCGGCCTTGGAGGTCTAACCTCAGCTGCTAATGTAAGGACGCTGGGCTCAAGTGGAGTAGCCATTGTCAGAGTTTGCCAGTGATGTGTGAAGAGTGTGAAGAGTGTGAAGGCTTTCGCTTCGCAGACTTTGGCAGGAACAGGTGTAGGCACCATTAAAAAGAGGCAAACCTTTTTGTTTTTTAGTATAGAGTCAGGTTGGAATGTGGGAATTCAGCATTCCTGACTCTTTCACTGATGACCACACCTGCAGGAAGTGCATCCAACTTCAGAGCTTGACTGACCGGGTCAAGGAGTTGGAGATGGAGCCGGATGAACTCAGGATCATTTGGGAGGCTGAAGACCCTTGAAGTGGGAGTCATACCCACAGTACAGGCTTCAGACAGCTGATTTGTCACTACCAGGGGAATTAGTGGAGTACGCAGTGCAGGGTCTCCCTGTTACCATTCCCCTCAGCAGCAGTATACCCCTTTGGATACTGCTGGGGTGGATGGCCTCTCATGGCAGCAGCAGCCAGGCTGGAGGCCCCGTGGCCGGCTCTGAGCCTCGACAGGGAACAGTAAAGTCAAGCAGTTCCGTAGTTACAAGGGACCCGACAGCTAGGGGGACAGAAACAGATTCTGTGCCTGCATGGATGAATGAGTGACGAAGGAGATGGTGCAGGGGACGGGGTTTCGAGTTCCTGGATCATTGCGACCTTTTCTGGGAAAGAGGTGACCTGTACAAGAGTGATGGTTACTCCTGAACTGGAGGGGAACCAATATACCAGGTTTTCGAAGTTTCAGAAAAAATATAGAAGGAGCTAAAAGAGGGGGCGGAGTTGCACTATTAATCGGGGACAATATCACAGCTGCACTTGGAGGAGACTTAATGGAAGGGTCAGACACTGAGTCCATTTGGGTGGAATTCAAGAATAGCTAGGGTGCCATCACACTGATGGGATTGTACTACAGACCACCCCCAATAACCACTGGGGCATTGATGAACAGATACGTTATAGAACATAGAACATAGAATAGTACAGCACAGTACAGGCCCTTCGGCCCACAATGTTGTGCCGACCCTCAAACCCTGCCTCCCATATAACCCCCCACCTTAAATTCCTCCATATACCTGTCCAGTAGTCTCTTAAATTTCACTTGTGTATCTGCCTCCACCACTGACTCAGGCAGTGCATCCCACGCACCAACCTTCTCTGAGTGAAAAACCTTCCTCTTATCCCCCCTTGAACTTCCCACCCCTTACTTTAAAGCCATGCCCTCTTGTATTGAGCAGTGGAGCCCTGGGGAAGAGGCGCTGGCTATCCACTCTATCTATTCCTCTTATTATCTTGTACACTTCTATCATGTCTCCTCTCATCCTCCTTCTCTCCAAAGAGTAAAGCCCTAGCTCCCTTAATCTCTGATCATAATGCATACTCTCTAAACCAGGCAGCATCCTGGTAAATCTCCTCTGTACCCTTTCCAATGCTTCCACATCCTTCCTATAGTGAGGCAACCAGAACTGGACACAATACTCCAAGTGTGGCCTAACCAGAGTTTTATAGAGCTGCATCATTACATCGTGCCTCTTAAACTCTATCCCTCGACTTCTGAAAGCTACCACCCCATAAGCTTTCTTAACTACCCTATCTACTTGTGAGGCAACTTTCAGGGATCTGTGGACATGTACCCCCAGATCCCTCTGCTCCTCCACACTGCCAAGTATCCTGCCATTTACTTTGTACTCTGCCTTGGAGTTTGTCCTTCCAAAGTGTAGCACCTCACATTTCTCCGGGTTGAACTCCATCTGCCACTTCTCAGCCCACTTCTGCATCCTATCAATGTCTCTCTGCAATCTTCGACAATCCTCTACACTATCTACAACACCACCAACCTTTGTGTCGTCTGCAAACTTGCCAGCCCAGCCTTCTACCCCTACATCCAGGTTGTTAATAAAAATCACGAAAAGTAGAGGTCCCAGAACAGATCCTTGTGGGACACCACTAGTCACAATCCTCCAATCTGAATGTACTCCCTCCACCATGACCCTCTGCCTTCTGCAGGCAAGCCAATTCTGAATCCACCTAGCCAAACTTCCCTGGATCCCATGCCTTCTGACTTTCTGAATAAGCCTACCATGTGGAACCTTGTCAAATGCCTTACTAAAATCCATATAGATCACATCCACTGCACTACCCTCATCTATATGACTGGTCACCTCCTCAAAGAACTCTATCAGGCTTGTTAGACACGATCTACCCTTCACAAAGCCATGCTGACTGTCCTTGATCAGACCATGATTCTCTAAATGCCTATAGATCCTCTCTCTAAGAATCTTTTCCAACAGCTTTCCCACCACAGACGTAAGGCTCACTGGTCTATAATTACCCGGACTATCCCTACTACCTTTTTTGAACAAGGGAGCAACATTCGCCTCCCTCCAATCCTCCGGTACCATTCCCGTGGACAACAAGGACATAAAGATCCTAGCCAGAGGCTCAGCAATCTCTTACCTCGCCTCATGGAGCAGCCTGGGAAATATTCCGTCAGGCTCCAGGGACTTATCTGTCCTAATGTATTTTAGCAACTCCAACACCTCCTCTCCCTTAATCTCAACATGCTCTAGAACATCAACCTCACTCATATTGTCCTCACCATCATCAAGTTCCCTCTCACTGGTGAATACCGAAGAGAAGTATTCATTGAGGACCTCGCTCACTTCCACAGCCTCCAGGCACATCTTCCCACCTTTATCTCTAATCAGTCCTACCTTCACTCCTGTCATCCTTTTGTTCTTCACATAATTGAAGAATGCCTTGGGGTTTTCCTTTACCCTACTCGCCAAGGCCTTCTCATGCCCCCTTCTTGCTCTTCTCAGCCCCTTCTTAAGCTCTTTTCTTGCATCCCTATATTCCTCAATAGACCCATCTGATCCTTGCTTCCTAAACCTCATGTATGCTGCCTTCTTCCACCTGACTAGATTTTCCACCTCACTTGTCACCCATGGTTCCTTCACCCTACCATTCTTTATCTTCCTCACCAGGACAAATTTATCTCTAACATCCTGCAAGAGATCTCTAAACATCGACCACGTGTCCATAGTACATTTCCTTGCAAAAACATCATCCCAACTCACACCCACAAGTTCTAGCCTTATAGCCTCATAATTTGCCTTTCCCCAATTAAAAATTTTCCTGTCCTCTTTGATTCTATCTTTTTCCATGATAATGCTAAAGGCCAGGGAGCGGTGGTCTCTGTCCCCCAGATGCTCACCCACTGAGAGATCTGTGACCTGACCCGGTTCATTACCTAGTACTAGATCTAGTATGGTATTCCCCCTGGTCGGCCTGTCCACATACTGTGACAGGAATCCATCCTGGACACACTTAACAAACTCTGCCCCATCTAAACCCTTGGAACTAATCAGGTGCTAATCAATATTAGGGAAGCTAAAGTCACCCATGATAACAATCCTGTAATTTTTGCACCTTTCCAAAATCTGATCCTCTGTATCTGCCTATCATCAGATCAGGGAAATGTGTAAAAATAATAGGATTGTTGTCATGGGGGATTTCAACTTCTCTGATGTAAACTGGGATCTTCTAGGGGCTGAATTTGTTAATTGTTTCTTAAATCAATATGTGGACAGTCCACTGAGAGGAGGGGCCGTACTGGGCCTGGTGTTGGGTAATGAGCCTGACCAGGTGACTGACATTTCAGTGGGTGAACAGTTAGGAAACAGTGACCATGACTCCTCAACTTTCAGGATAGCTGCAGGTAAGGACAGGTATGGTCCTTGTGGGAGAATTTTAAATTGGAGTAAGGTAAATTACAAGGGGATTAGGCATGAACTAAGAAGAGCTAATGGGGAATAACTTTTTCTCTGACGTCCACATCAGAGATGGGAGGCTGTGTAAAGATCAGTTGCACAGAGTACAGGAAAGGTATGTTCCTGTTAGAAGGATGGGGATGGAAAGATAAGAGAACCTTGCATATCCAGAGGTGATGAACTTAGCCAAGAAGAAGAAGGAAAAGTATGTAAAGCTTTGGAAGTTAGGATCAAACATGAGGAGTATAAAGATGCCAGAAAAGATCTAAAGAAAGGAATTAGGAAAGCCAGGAAGGGACATGAAGAGTCCTTGGCAAGTATGTTCAAGGTGAATCCCAAGGCATTTTATTCATATATTAAGGGCAAAAGCATAACTAGGGAGAGGATGGGACCACTCAATGATAAAGGGAGGGGGGAACACTTGCTTAGATGCAGAGAATGTGTGAGGTACTTAGTGAGTACTTTGCATCAGTATTTACCGAGGAAAAGGATATGGAGGATCAGGAGATCAGTACAGAGTGTATAAGTATGTTCAGAAGTCAACACTTCCAAGAAGGACGGAGTGTTGAGCCTCCTAAGGAGTATCAAGGTGGATAGGTCCCCAGGGCCTGATGGGATTTATCCCAGGTTATTGAAGGAGGCAAGAGACAAGATTGCTGGGTCCTTGATCAGTATCCTTGTGTCCTTTCTAGTCACAGATGAAGTGAGTGAGTGGCTAATGTTGTATCTCTATTTAAGAAGGGAACAAGAGAAAATCCTGGGAACTATAGACCGGTAAGTCTCACGTCAGTTGTAGGGAAATTGATGGATAAAATTCTTAGGGATAGGATATATGAACATTTGCAAACCCTTAGTTTAAATAAGGAGAGACAGCATGGCTTTGAGCGGGACAGGTTGTGCCTTAGCCACTATATTGAGATTTTTGACAAGGTGATGAGAGAGATTGATGAGGGTAGGGCAGTGGATGTTGTCTGCATGGATTTTAGTAAGGCATTTGACAAAGTCCCTCATGGGAGACTAATCCAGGAGATTACGATGCATGGGATCTGTGGCAAATTGGCTGCTTGGATTCAGAAGTGACTTGCACAAAGAAGATAGAGTATAGTGGTTGAAGAGACTTATTTGATCTGGAGGCCTGTAATTAGTGGAGTTTTGAAGTACTCTGCTCTAAGACCTCTGTTGTTAGTAATGTACATAAATGACCTGGATGAAAGTGTAGATGGGTGAGTTCGTAAATTTGCGGATGATACCAAGATTGGTGGAGTTGTGGATAGTGTAGAAGACTGGCAAAAAATACAGCACAATATAGATCAGTTGCAAATATGGGCTGAGAAATGGCAGATGGAGTTTAACCCAGACAAATGTGAGGTGTTGCACTTTGGTAGGACAAATGCAAGGAGGCAGTACACTATTGAGGGCAAGGTCCTGAACAGTGATGCTGAGCAGAGAGATGTTGGGATCCAAGTTCATAGCTCCTTGAAAGTGGCTATGCAGGTCGATAAGGTGGTGAAGAAGACTTGCTTTTATTAGTTAAGGCACTGAGATCAAAATCAGGAGGTTATAATGCAACTTTATAGAATGCTGGTTGGGCAACCTACACTTGGATAAACTTGTGTGGTTTGCTGTGGAGCATTAGAGGCAGAGGGAAAACCTGATAAAGGTTTGTAAGATTATGAGAGGCTCAGCCAGAGTAGACAGGGAGTATCTATTTCCCAGAGTTGAAATGTCTAATACCAAAGGGCCTGCGTTGAAGGTGGGGGGGGGGTGGATTCAAGGGGGACGTGAGAGGTAAGTTTTTTACTCAGAGAGTGGTGGATGTCCGGAATGCACTGCCTGGTATGGTGGTAGAGGCAAATACGTTAGAAGCTTTTAAGAGAGATTTGGATAGGCACTCGGACGTAAGGAAAGGTGGAGGGATATGGACATGGTGTAGGCAGGAGGGATTAGTTTGGGTGTTTTTGATTTACTTTTTAGCTGGTTCAGTACAATATTGTGGGCCGTATGGCCTGTTCCTATGCTGTACTCTTCTATGTTCTATGTTAAACACCCCTAATTTATCTGCTTCAACAACACACTCACCACTCTCCGTGTAAAAAATCTACCTCTGACATTCCCCCTATACTTTCCTCCAATCACTTTAGAATTATGCCCCCTGGTATTAGTCAGTTCCATCTTGGGATAAAGTCTGACTGGCCACACTATCTATGCCTCTTATCATCTTATGTACCTCTGTCAAGTCACTTCTCGTCTTCATTCACTCCAAAGAGAAAACTTCTCGCTCTTGCAACCTATCCTCATAAGACATGATCTCTACCAAGCAGCATCCTGGTAAGTCTCCTCTGCACCCTCTCTAAAGCTTCCACATCCTTCATATAATGAGGTGACCAGAACTGGGCACAATATTCCAAGTGTGATCCAACCAGGGTTTTATAGAGCTGCAACATTACCATGCCACTCTTGAATTCAATCCCCCGACAAATGAAGGTCAATAAGCCACCTGTGGAATTTACCATTGCAAGTGGAACAAGTGCCACACCTGTCCCTACACCTCCTCCCTCACTCCCATTCAGGGTTCCAAACAGTCCTTCCAAGTGAGGCGACTCTTCACCTGTGAGTCTGTTGGGGTCATCTACTGTATCCGGTGCTCCTGGCGTCGTCTCCTTTATATCAGTGAGACCCAACATAGATTGGGAGACCTCTTCACCAAACACCCTTGCTCCGATGGCAATCTATTTCAATTTAATTCTGCTTCTCATTCCCATTCTGACATGTCGGTCTTTGGCCTCCTTACTGCCAGGATGAGGCCAACTCAGGTTGAAGGAACAACATCTTTTATTACATCTGGGCAGCCTCCAACTTGATGGCATGAACATCGACTTATCGAACTCCATATAATTTCCCCCCTTCTTCTCCTTCACCATTCCCCATCCCCATTTCCCTCTTATCTCCTTACCTGCCCATCACCTCCCTCTGGTGCTCCTCCCCCTTCCATTTCTTCCAAGGTCTTCTGTCCTCTCCTATCGGATTAACCCCTCTCCTGCCCTTTATCTCTCTCACCAATCAACTTCCCAGATCTTTACTTCGCCCCCTCTTCCTCTCCCAGTTTCACCTACCACCCACTAACCACCCACTACCTTGAACTTCTTCCTCCCCTCCCCTCAAATTCTTAGTCTATTTTGTTCCCCCTTCCTTTTCAGTCCTGATGAAGGTTCAGCTTGAAACATCGACTGTGTGTTCTTTTCCACAGATGCTGCCTGACCTGTTGAGTTTCTCCAGCTTTTTGTGTGTGTTGTTTTGGATTTTCAGCATCTGTAGATTTTTTCATGTTTACCGTTGCTATCTTGTCTTGTGCTGCCATCAGGAAGGAGGTACAGGAGCCTCAGGATCCACACACCAGGTTCAGGAAAAGTTATTACCCCTCAAGTGCATCCTGCATTGAAAAAGACTCAAGGTAAAGGGTATTTGAATTCGCTGCATCCACAAAGCTAACAGCATTGTGAAGGACCCCACGCACCCCTCATACAAACTCTTCTCCCTCCTGCCATCTGGCAAAACGTACCGAAGCATTCAGGCTCTCACGACCAGACTGTGCAACAGTTTCTTCCCCCAAGCCATCAGACTCCTCAATTTCCAGAGTCTAGTCTGACACCAACCTACACACACACACACAACTGAACATCACTCCACTCCCTTTGCAATTTTTGCTCATTTCTTTCTCAATTCCTGCTAAAACATTGTTCACTTTTACATTTACATCATTTATTATTATATTGTAATTTGTCCATTACTGTGCCTATTGTCTTGTTTATTAATTATTGTACTGTCTTGAACTGTTTTGTGCACTTTATGTAGTCCCATGCAGGTCTGAAGTCTAATGCAGCCTTGTGTTGTTTCACATAGCCTAGTGTAGTTTTGTGTTGTTTCATGTAGCACCATGGTCCAGGAGGAACATTGTTTCGTTTTTACTGTGCACTGTACCAGCAGTTATGGTTGAAATGACAATAAAAGCGATTTGACTTGACTTGAATGGAGTGTGTGTGAACAATAGCTGCAATCTGACCCGAAGATAAAGCACTGGTGTGTAACACAACAATTAGAGTAGTAAGTCACAGTGACTGAGCCTGCAGTTCCTGCCCTCTCTGCTGCCACCACAGACCCAGGTGTGATATGTCTGTCCCTGTACTCTCCCAGTCACCACAGACCCAGGTGTGATATGTCTGTCCCTGTACTCTCCCCGTCCGTGCAGACCCAGGTGTGATATGTCTGTCCCTGTACTCTCCCAGTCACCACAGACCCAGGTGTGATATGTCTGACCCTGTACTCTCTCCGTCCGTGCAGACCCAGGTGTGATATGTCTGTCCCTGTACTCTCTCCGTCCGTGCAGACCCAGGTGTGATATGTCTGTCCCTGTACTCTCTCTGTCCGTGCAGACCCAGGTGTGATATGTCTGTCCCTGTACTCTCCCAGTCACCACAGACCCAGGTGTGATATGTCTGACCCTGTACTCTCCCAGTCACCACAGACCCAGGTGTGATATGTCTGACCCTGTACTCTCTCCGTCCGAGCAGACCCAGGTGTGATATGTCTGCTCTGATAAAGTTGCAACATTATTTCTATCCTTTACTCTGATTGCAATGTGCAAATCTCTGAGGCAATGCTTGGATCTTCCAGTTGGGGAGGCTGAAATTATTAATTAGGAGTAGTAATTGAATCTCTTATTAATTAGTTTGACGCAACACCATTGCTGCACCATATAACCATATAACAATTACAGCACGGAAACAGGCCATCTCGGCCCTTCTAGTCCGTGCTGAACTCCTACTCTCACCTAGTCCCACCGACCTGCACTCAGCCCATAACCTTCCATTCCTTTCCTGTCCATATAGCTGTCCAATTTAACTTTAAACAACAACATCGAACCTGCCTCAACCACTTCTGCTGGAAGCTCGTTCCACACAGCTACCACTCTCTGAGTAAAGAAGTCCCCCCTCATGTTACCCCTAAACTTTTGTCCTCTAACTCTCAACCCATGTCCTCTTGTTTGAATCTCCCCCGCTCTCAATGGAAAAAGCCTATCCACGTCAACTCTATCTATCCCCCTCATAATTTTAAACAGCTCTATCAAGTCCCCCCTCAACCTTCTACACTCCAAAGAATAAAGACCCAACTTGTTCAACCTTTCTCTGTAACTTAGGTGATGAAACCCAGGTAACAGTCTAGTAACATTCTAGTAAATCTTCTCTGTACTCTCTCTATTTTGTTGACATCTTTTCTATAATTTGGTGACCAGAATTGTACACAATACTCCAAATTTGGTCTTACCAATGACTTGTACAATTTTAACATTACATCCCAACTCCTATACTCAATGCTCTGATTTATAAAGGCCAGCATACCAAAAGCTTTCTTCACCACCCTATCCACATGAGATTCCACCTTCAGGGAACTATGCACCATTATTCCTAGATCCCTCTGTTCTACTGCATTCTTCAATGCCCTACCATTTACCATGTATGTCCTATTTTGATTAGTCCTACCAAAATGTAGCACCTCACATTTATCAGCATTAAATTCCATCTGCCATCTTTCAGCCCACTCTTCTAACTGTCCTAAATCTCTCTGCAAGCTTTGAAAACCTACTTCATTATCCACAATGCCACCTATCTTAGTATCATCTGCATACTTACTCATCCAATTTACCTCCCCATCTTCCAGATCATTAATATATATGACAAATAACATTGAACCCAGTACAGATCCCTGAGGCACACCACTAGTCACCGGCCTCCAATCTGACAAACAGTTATCCACCACCACTCTCTGGTGTCTCCCATCCAGCCACTGCTGAATCCATTTTACTACTTCAATATTATGACCTAACGAGTCCTTTTTCTGTGCTATACCTTTCTGTCTTGTCTGAAGTGGCAACTGTCATTTCCCCTCAATAGATACGTTCATCTGGAAAGATGAGTTAAAAGTAAATTTACTTTGTCAATAAAAGTTCTAAATAAATGTGGATAAGATTCATGAGATATGCTAGAATCACTGAGCACCACCATACAGAAACAGGCTCCTCAGCACATCTGTGTCTCAATCAATTTCTCTGCCTATGTCATTCCTAACAATGTGCATCTGGACCATGGCCTCCATACCCCACCCATCCATGTACCTATCCAAATTTCTCCTAACTGTTGAAATCGACCCTACTTCCACCACCTGTGCTATTCAGCTCATTCCACACTCTCAACACCCTCTGAGAGAAGTTCCTCCTCATGCTCCACTTAAATATTTCACCATTCACCCACAGCCATGACCTCTCTCATCTCATGCAACCCCAGTGGAAATGGCTACTTATTTATAACCCTCACTACTTTGCATATCTGTATCAAATCTCCCCTCATTCTTGTATGTTCCAGAGGATAAAATCCTGACCTACTTACCCTTTCCCTTTCACTGGTTACATGCTCAAGGAGATCTGTGTTTTTTTAGTGAGAATGCTGTAATGGTCTTTTGGAGGTCACCTGATGTGATTTTGCCGCCAATGTGAGGTCACGTGATGCCATGTGCCCCCCCCGTGACTATATAAGGGTCGACCCAGGTGACGCAGGGGGTTTTTGAGTTTGTAGATTTCCTGGTAGAACCTGCTGTATCTCCGTTTCTGTTGCGTTTGTTTTTGTGACGCAGTTTCATTTTTTTTAAATGGTTGTGCGTTCTGTTGCAAAATACCATATTAGTTGGACTGGAAATTTTTGCTAGATGTGTTGATTTACTCAATTCCAACATTAGAAGGGAGAGTGAAGCATTTATCGAAGTTACAGGATTGACAGATTGAAAGGAGTCAGCATCGTTTGGCAGTTTAATAAAGGATCAACCTTATTGAGTTTTCGTTGGAGGAGTAGCTACCTGCATCGAGATAACTCTTGCCACAAAGAGCAAGGAGTTCATGCAAAAGGTGCTCTCTCTCTCTCTCTCTCTCTCTCTCTCTCTCTAAAGGAATTTAAGGTCAGTTGATTTAAACTGTTTATTTTCGGCATCGGGAATCCTGTGGACAGAACCAGCAGTAAAGGTGCGTTGGTGAAGAAATCTTTCTCCAGGGAAGTCTCTCCCAATTGAACGTGTAACTTTTGAAGTTATCGCTTTAAGAACTATATCTGACTGTATCGCTTTAAGAACGGGTTTCGCATTTAACGCTTTAAGAACCAGAGCCGAGTAGCGAGTTGGTGAATGGCTGCGTATCTGTTAACTTCTGGTTAAAGTTTTCGTTTGTTTTTTTTCCCCTTATCGTTTATCGGTGTTTAATAAATCTTTGGTTATTTTTATATAACCTGTCTCGATTGATATTTATTGTTGCCGGTTACGTAACACACTCAGGTCCTCAAGCCTTGGCCACATCCTTGTAAATGTTCTCTGCACTCTTTCAATCTTATTGAGATAATGTTGCCAGAACTCAAGGGACTGAGTTAGAGGGAGGGAGTGGACAGACTAGGACTGTAATCTCTGATGTGTAAGAGAATGAGGGGTGACCATGCTGATCTGTGTCAAATCGATGTGTGACATAGTCGGGGTGAATGTGCATGGACCTTTTCCCAGGAAAGTGGCATTACGAACAACAGGGCACAGGTATAAGGTGAGATGAGGAGATTTAAAATGGACCTGACGGGCAACTTTTTCACCCTGAGTAGGAACGAGCTGCTAGAGCTGCTGATGGTGGTACAATATCAGTATTTAAAAGACAGTTGGATCAGAATCATGTTTAATATCACTGGCATATTTTTTGATAAGTCTTTGTGGCAGCAGTGCAGTACATAATAATAGAGAAAACATGAATTAGAGGAAATATATATATGTATACTGTATCAAATAGATAAATTAAATAAGTAGAGCAAAAATAAAAATAAAAAAGTCCTGAGGTAGTGTTCATGGGTTCAAAGTCCTTCAGAAATCGGATGGTGGAGGGGAAGAGGCTGTTCCTGAATCGTTGAGTGTGTGTCTTCAGGCTCTTCTGTTTCCTCCCTGATGGTAAGCATGAGAACAGGGGAAGGGTACGTGAATAGGAAAGGGTTAGATCAGGGGTTCTCAATCTGGGGTCCACAGACCCTTTGGTTAATTGTAGGGGTTCATGGCATAAAAAAAGGTTGGAGCCCCTGGTTTAGAGGGATTTTAGCCAAATCGGGTGGCAAGGCAGTATGGCAGCTACTGTAACACTTGACAGTGCCCATGATGAGGGTTCGATTCCCGCTGCTGTCAGTAAGGAGTTTGTACATTCTCCCTATGACCGCATGTGTTTCCTCCCACAGTTCAAAGACATTCACTCCAAATCACGTAGGGTTACTAAGTTGTGGGCATGTGTTGGTGCTGGAAGAATGGTGACACTCAAAGCCTGCTTCTTTTTTTTCTCCTTAAGCCCATTACCCCTACACAGGAGCTCACCGTCCTGGGCCAGCCTTTGAAGCTTTCTCAGGCTGTAGCCCATCTTCCTGGTGTTTCCTTCCACTCTCAGGGACGAGGCTGTTGGAGCTTCTGTTGTCATTTCTGTAGCTCTGGGTTTTTATGGGATGGAGCAGCCAGCCCCATGGACAACCCTCCTCCTCTCACAGTAGGGCTTGGGACCATCCATGGCGGTGCTCAACGGCGCGTATTCAGATTGTGTTGGCCAATCGTACAAACGATGCATTTCACTGTCAGAATATATCAGAATCAGGTTTACTATCACCGGCATGTGACGTGAAATTTGTTAACTTAGCAGCAGCAGTTCAATGCAATACATAATCTAGCAGAGAGAAAATATTAATAATAAATAAAATAATAATAATAAATAAACAAGTAAATCAATTACGTATATTGATTTTTAAAAAACATGCAAAAGCAGAAATGCTATAATTTTTTTAAAAAGTGAGGTAGTGTCCAAAGATTCAAAGTCCATTTAGGAATTGGATGGCAGAGGGGAAGAAGCTGTTCCTGAATCGCTGAGTGTGTGCCTTCAGGCTTCTGTACCTCCTACCTGATGGTAACAGTGAGAAAAGGGCATGCCCTGGGTGCTGGAGGTCCTTAATAATGGACGCTGCCTTTCTGAGACACTGCTCCCTAAAGATGTCCTGGGTATTTTGTAGGCTAGTGCCCAAGATGGAGCTGACTAGATTTACAACCTTCTGCAGCTTCTTTTGGTGCTGTGCAGTAGCCCCTCCGTACCAGACAGTGATGCAGCCTGTCAGAATGCTCTCCACCATACAACTATAGAAGTTTTTGAGTGTATTTGTTAACATGACAAATCTCTTCAAACTCCTAATAAAGTATAGCCACTGTCTTGCCTTCTTTATAACTACATTGATATGTTGGGACCAGGTTAGATCCTCAGAAATCTTGACGCCCAGGAACTTGAAGCTGCTCACTCTCTCCACTTCTGATCCCTCTATGAGCATTGGTATGTGTTCTTTCCTCTTACCCACCCTGAAGTCCACAATCAGCTCTTTCGTCTTGCTTTCATATGTTTCAATGTTTTGATGTTCATGTGACAAACCAAGTTAATCTTTGTTTCCTTTTTCCGTTCTAACTGTGGGCAAAAGGGAAGCTCAGATGGGAATATTGGTCAACATGAAGGGCTGTATCTCCCTTTGACTCTGTGAATTAATGACTCGTAATCCTGGGGCTTTCGTGATGCTCTTAACACCAGATTGAGAATTTGAATCGCATTTGATATCACTGCCATTTGTTATGTTTTGCAGCAGCAGTATATCACAATGCATAATAAATTGAATATGTAGTGCCAAATGAGAGCAAAAAATAGTGAGGTAGTGTACATGGGTTCATTGTCTGTTCAGAAATCTGCTGGTCGTGTACATGGGCTCATTGTCAGCACAGAAATCTGCTGGTAGTGTACATGGGTTCATCGTTTATTCAGAAATCTGCTGGTAGTGTGCATGGGTTCATTGTCTGTTCAGGAATCTGCTGGTAATGTACATGGGTTCATTGTCTGTTCTGAAATCTGCTGGTAGTGTACATGGGTTCATTGTTCATTCAGGAATCTGCTGGTAGTGTACATGGGTTCATTGTTCATTCAGGAATCTGCTGGTCGTGTACATGGGTTCATTGTCAGTACAGAAATCTGCCGGTAGTGTACGTGGGTTCATTGTCTGTTCAGAAATCTGCTGTTAGTGTACACGAGTTAATTGTCCATTCAGAAATCTGCTGGTCGTGTACATGGGTTCATTGTCCATTCAGAAATCTGCTGGTAGTGTACACGGGTTCATTGTTCATTCAGAAATCTGCTGTTAGTGTACATGGGTTCATTGTCTGTTTAGAAATCTGTTAGTGTACATGGGATCATCGTTCATTCAGAAATCTGCTGGTAGTGTATTACATGGGTTCACTGTTCATTCAGAAATCTGCTGGTAGATACATGGATTCATTGTTCATTGAGAAATTTGAAGTGGAAGGGAAGCAGCTGTTCCTAAAACACTGAGTGTGTGTCTTCAGGCTCCTGTACCTCCTCCTTGATGGTAGCAATGGGCAGTATGGTAGTGTAGTAGTTAGCGTAACGCTTTACAGCACCAGCCACTTGGGTACAATTCCTTTCGCTGCCTGGAAGGAACTTGTATGCTCTCCCCGTGACCATGTGAGTTTCCTTTGGGTGCTCTGGTTTCCTCCCGCAGTCTAAAGACATACCAGTAGGTAGGTTAATTGATAATTGTAAATTGTCCTGAAATTAAGCTATAATTAGATCGGGGGATTGCTGCATGGTGCCGCTCGAAGGACCAGAAGGGCCTATTATGTGCTAAGTGTCAATAAGTAAATAAAAGAGGGCCTGTCCTGGGTGATGGGGTCCTTAATGATGGTCGTGCCTTTTTGAGGCATGGCCTTTTGAAGCTGTGTGATTGGATGCCAGCATCCGGTATCCAATGCACTCCCACGCTTCCTGCCAGGTGAGAGTGGGGTTTCCCGTGCCTGTCCGCATGGGGAGGAGGTGTTCCCACTGAGCAAGGAAGCATTGCTGGAGGAACAGACAGATGTGCAGAGCGTGGTGTTGCTGGATGTTGGTGTTCCGGTCTATCACAGACCAGAGGGAGGTACAGTATGTCAGAGCCCCAGGAAGATTGACCAAGTTTAATACCCAGCACTCACTGGGCTATGCTGTTCGAGGTGGGCATTGTCCTATACCCAGCACTCACTGGGCCATGCTGTTCAAGGTGGGCACTAGCATATTTTCACTATGGATGTCCAATCCCTATACACCTCCATTCCCCATGAAGAAGGCCTCAAAGCCCTCCACTACTTTCTGGATAATAGACCTCACCAGTTCCCCACCACCACTACCCTTCTCCGGTTAGCGGAACTGGTTCTCACATTCAATAACTTCTCTTTTGGCTCTTCCCACTTTCTTCAGACCAAGGGTGTAGCTATGGGAACTTGCATGGGCCCTAGCTATGCCTGCCTCTTCGTTGGTTATGTGGAACAGTCTGTGCTCCAAACCTACTCTGGTACTGCTCCCCAACTTTTCCTTCGGTACATTGACGACTACATTGGTGCTGCTTCCTGCACCCATGCTGAGTTTGTCAATTTCATCAACTTTACTTCTAGCTTCTACCCAGCCCTCAAATTCACTTGGTCTATCTTGAACACTTCTCTCCCCTTTCTCGATCTCTCGGTCTCCATCTCTGGAGACAGACTGTCCACTGACATCTTCTACAAGCCCACTGACTCTCATAACTACCTCAACTGTACCTCTTCCCACCCCGCCACATGCAAAAATGCCATTCCCTCTTCCCAGTTCCTCCGTCTCCACCGCATCTGCTCCGAGGATGAGGTTTTCCGTTCCAGGACATCTCAAATGTCCTCTTTCTTTAAGGATCGTGGTTTCCCTTCTGCTGTCATCAATGATGCCCTCACCCGCATCTCCTCCATTTCCCGCACTTCAGCCCTCACCCCATCCTCCCGCCACCACAACAGGGACAGAGTTCCCCTTGTCCTCACCTACCATCCCACCAGCCTCCGGATCCAGCACATTATCCTCTGCAGCTTCCGCCACCTTCAACAGGACCCCACCACTAAGCACATCTTTCCCTCTCCACCCCTCTCCGCTTTCCGCAGGGATCGGTCCCTCCCCACGGATCTCCCACCCGGCACTTATCCCTGTAAGAGCAAGTGCTACACCTGTCCCTACACCTCCTCACTTGCCACCTATCAGGGCCCCAAACAGTCCTTCCAGGTGAGGCAACATTTCACTTGTGAGTCTGTTGGGGTCATCTATTGCATCCGGTGCTCCCGGTGCGGCCTCCTCTACATCGGTGAAACCCGACGCAGATTGGGGGACCGCTTGGTCGAGCACCTCTGCTCCGTCTGCCACAACAGACAGGATCTCCCGGTTGCCACCCACTTCAACTCTGCTTCACATTCCCATTCAGATATGTCCACACATGGCCTCCTCTACTGCCATGATGAGGCTAAACTCAGGTTGGAGGAGCAACACCTCATATACCGTCGAGGTAGTCTCCAGCCCCTTGGTATGAACATAGAATTCTCCAACTTCCGGTAATTCCCTCCCCCTCCCTTCCCCTATCCCTATGTCTCTCTGCCCCCTCCCCCAGCTGCCTATCTCCTCCCTCTTTGTTCCACCTCCTTCTACTACCCATTGTGTTTTCCTCTATTCTTTCTTCACCTTTCCTGCCTATCACCTCCCTGCCTCCCTTACCCCATCCCTTTATCTTTCCCCTTACTGGTTTTTCACCTGGAACCTACCGGCCTTCTCCTTCCCACCCTCCCTCCACCTTCTTTATAGGGCCCCTGCCCCTTCCCCCTACAGTCCTGACGAGGGTTCCGGCCCGAAACGTCGACTGATCGTTTCCACGGATGCTGCCCGACCTGCTGAGTTCCTCCAGCGTGTTGTGAGTGTTGCTTTGACCCCAGCATCTGCAGATTATTTTGTGTTTACAAGGTGGGCACTGGCCTGTGATATGGACCGGGGAGATCCAGAGGCAAGATTTTTTGCACAGGGTCAGGAGGCTGCCTTGAATATGCTGCTGGGGACGTGGTGGAGGCAGATACAATAGAGGTGTACTAGAGGCTGTTTAGCGAGGGCCATGAATGTGCAAGGAATGGAAGGACATTAAGATTCAGAATAATTTATTTACCATGTATACATCGAAACAAATGATGTTTACAGTCAAATTTCCTAATGAAGTGGTGGCAAAAATGGGCATTATTTAGGCACAAAGCATTAGTTTATAGTAGTAATTGAATATCTAACTAATCAGATTGGCACAACATCATGGGCTGAACAGCCTGTACCATTCTATATGTGCTATACCGTTCTATGAAACATCTCTCCTCCATAGATGCTACCTGACCTGCTGAGTTTCTCTGGCATTTTGTCCATGTTGCTCAGGATTTTCTGCATCTGCATAATCTCTTGTGTTTACATTGGATTGTTGAGTTCTGATCAGTCTCTCCGGGCCACCCCATCAGAGGATGACCTCAGGAACGGCAGACACAGACCTTAGGAGGTTCAATGCAGCAACACGATTTTCAACAGCAAGATCCTAAATGTCAAATTTAGGGGACTGTCCATGGAATAGAACAGAACCCCTGTTCACCATCTAGAGATGGACAATGGGAGGGTCACACTGAGGGAGGGGTGGTACTGAGGGAGGGGTGGTACCGAGGGAGGGTCACACTGTGGGAGGGGAGGTACCGAGGGAGAGTCACACTGTGGGAGGGGCGGTACCGCGGGAGGGTCACACTGTGGGAGGGGTGATTCTGAGGGAGGGTCACATAGTGGGAGGGGGCGGTACTTAGGGAGGGTCACACTGTGGGAGGGGTGATTCTGAGGGAGGGTCACACTGTGGGAGGGGTGGTACTTAGGGAGGGTCACACTGTGGGAGGGGTGATTCTGAGGGAGGGTGACATAGTGGGAGGGGGCGGTACTTAGGGAGGGTCACACTGTGGGAGGGGTGATTCTGAGGGAGGGTCACATTGTGGGAGGGGTGGTACTTAGGGAGGGGTGGTACTGAGGGAGGGTCACACTGTGGGAGGGGTGGTACTGAGGGAGGGTCACACTGTGGGAGGGGTGGTACTGAGGGTGGGGTGTTACTGAGGGAGAGTCACACTGTGGGAGGGGTGGTACCGAGGGAGGGTCACACTGTGGGAGGGGTGATTCTGAGGGAGGGTCACACTGTGGGAGGGGTGGTACCGAGGGAGGGTCACACTGTGGGAGGGGTGGTACTGAGGAAGGGTCACACTGTGGGAGAGGTGGCACTGAGGGAGGGTCACACAGTGGGAGGGGTGATTCTGAGGGAGGGTCACTGTGGGAGGGGGTGGTTCTGAGGGAGGGGGTGATACTGAGGGAGGGTCACACTGTGGGAGGGGTGGTACTGAGGGAGGGTCACACAGTGGGAGGGGTGATTCTGAGGGAGGGTCACTGTGGGAGGGGGTGGTTCTGAGGGAGGGGGTGATACTGAGGGAGGGTCACACTGTGGGAGGGGTGGTACTGAGGGAGGGTCACACTGTGGGAGGGGTGGTAGTGAGGGAGGGTCACACTGGGAGGGGTGGTACTGTGGGAGGGGTGGTACTGAGGGAGGGTCACACTGTGGGAGGAGTGGTAGTGAGGGAGGGTCACACTGTGGGAGGGGTGGTAGTGAGGGAGGGTCACACTGGGAGGGGTGGTACTGTGGGAGGGGTGGTACTGAGGGAGGGTCACACTGTGGGAGGGGTGGTAGTGAGGGAGGGTCACACTGTGGGAGGGGTGGTAGTGAGGGAGGGACACAGTGGGAGGGGTGATTCTGGGGGAGGGGCAGTACTGAGGGTGCGCCGCGCTGCGGGAGGGGAGGTGCTGTGTGACGTGCAGAGGCAGGTCCCAGGACGCGGTTCAGAAACATCTCCTGGGAGCCGGGTCCCACAGACCCACGGCGCAGCGCAAGATATTGGTGACGGACCGCGGAAACATTCTGGCCGGCCGCGGTCGGAGGAACAGTTAATGCAACGGATGGGGTCGGCGCCAGTCAGATGCAAGCAGCCGCGTTGAGTTGTGCGGGGATCGCGCTGTCCGCGGGGTCCGGAGCGCGGAGCGGACCGACAGCGCCGGGCGCAGGATCGGTGCGAAAGCAGCGCAGGAGGGGCGCGAGGAGGGGGCGGCGATGAGCGGCCCCTCACAGAACGGGGTCAGTCTGTGCGAGAAGGCGCTGCACATCGTTACCGAGCTCTGCTTTCGGGGGCTGGTGGAACGCAACAAATGCTACGAATTCATCTTCAGTGGGGAGCGGCGGAGCGGAGTCAACGGGGCAGGTAACGGAGGGCGAAGGGGGCAGGAATGGAGGAGGGGGGATGAGGAATAGGGAGAAGAAGGAGGGCGAGGTCGGAGGGAGCGGTGTCAAGCTGCGGGACCGTCCACCTGTTGCTTCGAGCATTGACTCCAACCCGCGGCAAGCCACGTCCTCTACGCCCCTTTCCCGAATCCTCCCCAGCTACTCTCCTCCCCATTCCCAAACCCTCCCCTCTTCCCCATCCACTCTCCTCCTCCCCATTCACAAACTCTCCCCAACCCGCTCCCCTCCTCCCCATTCCCAAACTCTCCCCATTCCCAAACCCTCCCCTCCTCCCCATTCCCAAACCCTCCCAACCCGCTCCCCTCCTCCCCATTCCCGAACTCTCCCAACCCGCTCCCCTCCTCCCCATTCCCAAACCCTCCCAACCCGCTCCCCTCCTCCCCATTCCCAAACCCTCCCCTCCTCCCTATTCCTAAACTCTCCGCAACCCGCTCCCTTCCTCCCCATTTCCAAAACCTCCCAACCCGCTCCCCTCCTCCCCATTCCCAAACTCTCCCCAACCCGCTCCCCTCCTCCCAACCCGCTCCCCTCCTCCCCATTCCCAAGCCCTTCTCCACCCGCTCCTCTTCTCCCCATTCCCAAAACCTCCCAACCCGCTCCCCTCCTCTCCATTCCTAAACCCTCCCCTCCTCCCCATTCCCAAAACCCTCCCCTCCTCCCCATTCCCAAAACCTCCCAACCCACTCCTCTCCTCCCCATTCCCAAACTCTCCCCAACCCGCTCCCCTCCTCCCATTCCCAAACTTTCCCCACCTCCAACTCTCATTCCCTTCCCTCCAACCCCCTGCTCAATTCCACACACTTTTCCCCAACCCTTCTCCTCTTCCCCATTCGTCTCTTTTCTAGCTCCCTCTCCCTCCCCTCCTCTCAATACTCGACCTTTCTATCCCCTCCCCTTCCTCCTCCACCCTCACCTACTCACCCTCTCTCTCCCCTCTCCCGCACTCGTCTCAACCCCTTAGTCCCTCATCCCATTTTCCACTACCCACCCCTTCCACCCTTTCATCCATCCGTCTCTACCTCTCCTCTCTCCCTCCTCCCCTCTGTTCTTCTCCCCCTCTTACCCTCCTCTCCCTTCCGACCCTCCCCTTCCTCCCGTTTCCCCCTTCCCCTTCTACCCCTCGTCCCTCCTCCCTTCCCCTCTCCCCCGTCTGTATCTCTTCTGTCCTTTCCTTTCCCTCTTCCCCTTCCTCCTTCTCCCTTCCACTCTCTCGCTTTCCGCCACCTCCCGCTGTCTATCCGCTCCCCGTTTACCCTCTCGCCCTCTCCCGGCAGACTGCCGACGGAATTCTGTTGTTGCGGCTCCCCGGGCGGCGCTGGGTCCGGCGGAGAGAAGGTCGATCTTCGTCACCCTCACCCCACCCTTCAGCGGGTATGGGGTTCCCGGCCCCGGGACTTACACCGCATTCGTTCCTCCAGACCGCGACCGGGTCTATCAACCGACTGCCGACCCCCGTGAACTCGAGACTAATCCGGACTGACCTTGGGCTCCGTCTCCTTCCCCGCTCTCTTTGAGCTGTTTAAATCTCTCTTGCTCCTGTTGACATCGCTCTCTGTCTCTCTCTCTCTAAGTCTCTCCGAAGTTCTCAGCCCTCAGTTGTCCCCCGCCCCTCCCTCAGTCTGAAGGTCATATATCACGCTCCCGTCTCTCCTTCCCACCCTCTCTCTCTCTCCCGGGTTCACATTTCCCTCTGACCTATGCTTCACCGCTTAGTGGCAGTGTGAGAAGACCATTAATTTCCAGATTCACCAGGACTGGGACATCTGATAAACTATTAACACAACAATACTTATTTTTATCAATTTGTGTAAAGTATTTGTTTTGAAGTAACGCTGTGCAGGCAGGTAGGGCACCAAACATTAGTTGGAAAAATGCTTCTAATAAATATCTCCGAAGTTCCATTCAGTGGGCCAGTGATCTAATTTGGAGCGCAGAGCTGGAATCAGAATCTGCTTTATTATCACTGACGTATCTTGCGAACTTCGTGTTTTGCAGCAACAGTACAGTGTAACACATAAAGTGCACTATGAATTGTAATTAGGAATCTATATTTTTAAGAAAGTAATATAATATAAATGGAATACTAAGGTAAGCTCGACAATAATATTAAAGAGGATACCAAAAGATTCTTCAGACATGTGAAGTGTAAAAGAGAGGTGAGAGTAGATATCGGACTGCTGGAAAATTACACTAGAGAGGTAGTAATGGCGGACAAACTAAATAAGTATTTTGCATCAGTCTTCACTATGGAAAACACGAGCAGTATGCTGGAACTTCGAGAGTGTCAGGTGGCAGAAGTGAATGAATTGAAACTGAAGGTCTGAAGGTAGAAAAGTCACCTGGACCAGATGGTGTATGCCCCAGAGTTCTGAAAGAGGAGGCATTAGTAATGATCTTTTACTAGATTCTAAATCATTCTGGAAGATTGGAAAATTGGAAATGTCACACCACTCTTCAAGAAGGAAGAGAGGCAGAAGAAAGGAAACTATAGGCCAGTTTGTCTGACCTCAGTAGTTGGGAAGATGTTGCAGTCCATTATTAAGGATGTGGTTTCAAGGTACTTGGAGGCACATGATAAAATAGGCTGTAGTCAGCATGGTTTCCTCAAGGGAAAATCTTACCTGACAAATCTGTTTGAATTCTTTGAAGAAATATCATGCAGGATAGATAAAGCTGAATCAGTTGATGATGTGTACTTGGATTTTCAGAAGACCTTTGACAAGCTGCCACACATGAGTTAAGAGCTCATGGTATTACAGGAAAGAGTCTAGCATGGATAAAGCATTAGCTGATTGGCAGGAGGCAGAGTGGGAATAAAAGGAGCATTTTTCTGGTTGGCTGCTGGTGACTGGTGGTGTTCCACAGGGACCGCTTCTTGTTATGTTGTATGTCAGTAATTCGGATGACAGAATTGATGGCTTTGTTGCAAAGTTTGCAGACAATATGAAGATAAGTGGAGGGGCAGGTAGGGCTGAGGAAGCAGAGAGACTACAGAAGACAATTCGGAGAATGGGGAAAGAAGTGGCAGATTGAATACAGTGTTGGGAAGTGTACGGTCATGCATTTTGGTAGAAGAAATACAAGCATAAACTATTTTCTAAATGGAGAGAAGTTTCAAAAATCTGAGGTGCAAAGGCACGTGGGAATCCTTATGTAGGCTTATCATATGAGGAGCATTGATGGCTCTGGGCTTGTATTCACTGGAATTCAAAAGAATCAGGGAAGATCTCATTGAAACCTATTAAATGTTGAAAGGTCTCGATAGAGTGGGTGTGGAGAGGATGTTTCCTATGGTGGAGGGGTCTAAGGTCAGAGGACACAACCTCAGAAAAGATTCCTTTTAGAATGGAGAAGATGAGGAATTTCTTTAGACCTGAAAGTGGTGTATGTGGAATTCTTTGCCACATGTGGCAGTGGAGACCAAGTATATTTAAGGCAGAGATTGATGGATGCTTGATTAGTCAGGACATGAAGGGAGAAGGGAGGAAATTGGGTCTGAGAGGGAAATGGATCAGTCGATAAAATGGCAGAGCAGACTTGATGGGCCAAATGACTTAATTCTACTCCTACATGTAATGGTCTAATATATCATTATATTAGCAAATAATGTAATGTATAGCGAAAATATATATTTGTATACAAAAGAATTTTTTATTTCTATATAGTATATTGTATGTGGCAACATATATAACTATACAACTCATACTTATGTAACATCTTTTTCCGTATGTATATACTGCAGATAAATATGTGGATATCCCTCATCTGAACTCTTGGGGACGTTTGGGTTAACCTATTGTTGCAATGTTACTCGCAGTGCAGCGATTGAAGAATAATTACAGATCCAGAGATAGCAAGGCGTTTAGCGGGAAGGATGCTGCATTCAGATAGCGTCTTTCAATGGCTGTGCAGGGTAGCCTCCAGCACTCAGAGACAGACTGGATGAGCTGTGTCTGGGCTGTAAACATCTGGGATTCTTTCACGCTGACTCTAGTTCAGTGTGAGGTGTGAACAATGTGGTAACTCAAAGTTCAAAGTAAGGTTATCAAAGAACATGTATGTCACCATATACTAGCTGAGATGCATTTTCTTGTGGGCATTCACAGGAAAAACAAAGAAACGCAGTGTAATTTAAGAAAAACTATGACATAAGCAAAGACTGATAAACTGCAAATGTGCAAATGCTATATATTTATATATACAACATGTATATAAAGTGTATATATACCTTAAATCTATGCCCTCTAGTTTTGGACTCTCTAACCCTGAGGAAAAGAGAGTTACCATCCACCCTATCTATGCTGTCATGATTTTATAAATCTTGATGTCATGAAGTCTGCTGTGATCTGGGGGGATAAAAGTCCCAGCCTCTCTAATCTCGTGTACGGGCCCTTTGGCCCACTGTGTTTCTGCCGAGTATCATATTCATTGATACGAATCTCACCTGTCTGCAGTAATTCCATATCCCTCTATCCACTGTTCATTCCATCACCTGCCCAGGTGACCCTTGAATGTGTTACTGTGTCTGCCACCACCATCTCCATGGCAGGTAATCGCAGGTATCGACTATTCGAGATGAAAAATTTACTCCACCCCCGGGGCCCTTTAAAGCTGCACCTTCTCACCCTGAACAAATTTAAATGTGGAAGACAGGGTTAATGGCAGGATTCTGTGCAGTGTGCAGGAGCAGAGGGATCTCGGGCTTCACATCCATAGATCCCTCAAAGTTCCCACGCAAGTTGACAGGGTGGTGAAGGTGTACGGTGTGTTGGCCTTCATTAGTCAGGGGATTGAGTTCAAGACACCTCCTCTTACTCAGACCCAACTCAGACATCTCCTCTTACTCAGACCCAGCTCTCAGACACCTCCTCTTACTCAGTTCCAACGCAGACACCTCCTCTTACTCAGACCCAACTCAGACATCTCCTCTTACTCAGACCCAACTCTCAGACACCTCCTCTTACTCAGTTCCAACGCAGACACCTCCTCTTACTCAGACCCAACTCGGACATCTCCTCTTACTCAGACCCAACTCTCAGACACCTCCTCTTACTCAGTTCCAACGCAGACACCTCCTCTTACTCAGACCCAACTCGGACATCTCCTCTTACTCAGACCCAACTCTCAGACATCTCCTCTTACCCAGACCCAGCTCTCAGACACCTCCTCTTACTTAGACCCAACTCTCA
Organism: Mobula hypostoma; assembly: GCF_963921235.1. Lineage (NCBI taxonomy): Eukaryota > Metazoa > Chordata > Chondrichthyes > Myliobatiformes > Myliobatidae > Mobula > Mobula hypostoma. The sequence continues at coordinate 2,453,962 of NC_086105.1, forward strand.
GACACCTCCTCTTACTCAGACCCAGCTCTCAGACATCTCCTCTTACTCAGACCCAACTCAGACACCTCCTCTTACTCAGACCCAGCTCTCAGACACCTCCTCTTACTCAGACCCAACTTGGACATCTCCTCTTACTCATACCCGGCTCTCAGACACCTCCTCTTACTCAGTTCCAACGCAGACACCTCCTCTTACTCAGACCCAACTCTCAGATGTCTCCTCTTTCTTACCCCTTGAACAGGACCCCACTAAGGAACACCAGACCATTGTCTCCCACACCATCACCAACCTTATTGACCCTGGGGATCTCCCATCCACCGCCACCAACCTCATAGTTTTCCCACCACCTGCACCTCCCATTTCTACCTCCTACCCAAGATCCACAAACCGCTTATCCAGGTAGACCCATTGTTTCAGCTTGTTCCTACCCCACTGAACTCATATCGGTATACCTCGACTCTGTTTTATTCCCACTAGTTCAGTCCCTTCCCACCTACATCCGTGACACCTCACACACTCCGGATCTATTCAATGATTTCAAGTTCCCTGGCCCCATCACCTTATTTTTACTAAGGATGTCCAGTCCCTATACACCTCCATCCCTGACCAGGAAGGTCTCAAAGCTCTCCATTTCTTTCTGGACACCAGACCCAACCAGTTCCTCTCCACCATCTCTCCTCTGCCTAGCAGAACTTGTCCTTACTTTCAATAATTTCTCCTCTGGGTCCTCCCACTTCCTTAAAACAATTGGAGTAGCCATGGGCACTCGCATGGTCCCAGCTATGCCTGCCTGTTCGTTGGCTACGTGGAACAGTCTATGCTGAAAGCCTACACTGGTGACCTTACCGCACTTTTCCTACGCTACATCGATGACTACATTGGTGCTGCTTCCTGCACCCATGTTGAACTTGTCGACTTCACCCACTTCACCTCCAACTTTCACCCTGCCCTCAAATTTACCTGGTCCATTTCTGATACCTCCCTCCCCTTCCTTGGTCTCACTGTCTCCATCTCTGGAGACAGCTTATCTACGGATGTCTATTACAAACCCATGGACTCTCACAGCTACCTGAATAATACCTCTTCCCACCCTGTCACTTGTAAAAACGCCATCCCTTCTCTCAATTCCTCCATCTCCGCCGCATCTGCTCTCAGGATGAGGCTTTTCATTCCAGAATGAAGGAGATGTCCTCCTTTTTCAAAGAAAGGGCCTTCCCTTCCTCTACCATCAACCCTGCCCTCAACTACATCTCTTGAATTTCAAGAATAGACAATACGTGCAGGAGTAGGCCATTTGGCCCTTCGAGCCAGCACCGCCATTCACTGTGATCATGGCTGATCATTCACAATCAGTACCCCGTTCCTGCCTTCTCCCCATATCCCTTGACTCCGCTATCATTTAGAGCTCTATCTAACTCTTTCTTGAAAGCATCCAGAGAATTGGCCTCCACTGCCTTCTGAGGCAGAGCATTCCACAGATCCACAACTCTCTGGGTGAAAAAGTTTTTCCTCAACTCCGTTCTAAATGGCCTACCCCTTATTCTCAAATTGTGGCCTCTGATTCTGGACTCACCCATCAGCGGGAACATGCTTCCTGCCTCCAGCGTGTCCAATCCCTTAATAATCTTATATGTTTCAATCAGATCCCCTCTCAGCCTTCTAAATTCCAGTGTATACAAGCCCAGTCGCTCCAATCTTTCAACATATGACAGTCCTGCCATCCTGGGAATTAACCTCGTGAACCTCCGCTGTACTCCCTCAATAGCAAGAATGTCCTTCCTCAAATTTGGAGACCAAAACTGTACACAATACTCCAGGTGTGGTGTTACCAGGGCCCTGTACAACTGCAGAAGGACCTCTTTGCTCCTATACTCAACTCCCCTTGTTATGAAGGCCAACATGCCATTAGCTTTCTTCACTGCCTGCTGTACCTGCATGCTTACTTTCAGTGACTGATGAACAAGGACACCTAGATCTCGTTGTGCTTCCCCTTTTCCTAACTTGACATCATTCAAATAGTAATCTGCCTTCCTGTTCTTGCCACCAAAGTGGATAATCTCACATTTATCCACATTAAACTGCATCTGCCCACTCACCCAACCTGTCCAAGTCATCCTGCATTATCTCAACATCCTCCGCACATTTCACACTGCCACCCAGAATGTCTGCTCCCACCCCATCCTCCTACCATCCTACCAGGGATAGGGTTCCTCTTGTCCTCACCTACAACCCCACCAGCTTCCGCATCCAGCACATAATTCTCTGAAACTTCCATCATCTCCAACGGGATCCCACCACCAAACACGTCTTTCCCTCCCCCCCACTTCCTGCTTTCCGCAGGGATCGTTTCCTATGTGACTGCCTTGTCCATTTGTCCCTCCCCACTGACCTCCCTCCTGGTACTTACCCTTGCAAGCAGAACAAATGCTACACCTGTCCCTACACCTCCCCCCTCACAACCATTCAGGGCCCTAAACAGTCCTTCCAGGTGAGGCAACACTCCATCTGTGAGTCTTTTGCTGTTCCCAGTGTGGCCTCCTGAACCCGATGTAGATTGGGAGACCGCTTCACCAAACATCTACGCACCATATGCCAGAAAAAGTGGGATCTCCCAGTGGCCACCCATTTTAATTCCACTTCCCATTCCCATTCCGATATGTCCATCCATGGCCTCCTCCACCGTTGGGATCAGGACACACTTAGGTGGAGGAAAAACATCTTATATTCTGTCTGGGTAGCCTCCAACCTGATAACATGAACATTGATTTCTCAAACTTCCAGAAATGTCCCCAACCCCCCTCCCCCTTCACCGTTTCCCATCCTCTTTTCCCTCTCTCACCTCATCTCCTTGCCCACCCATTGTCTCCCCCTGGTGCTCCCCCTCTTTCTTCCATGGTCTTCTGTCTCTCTCACCAATCAACTTTCCAGCTCTTTACTTCCCCCCTCTCCCTCTGGCTTTCACCTATCACCTTGTGTTTCTCCCCCCCCCCCCACCTTTTAAATCTACTCCTTAGCTGTGTTTCCTCCAGTCCTGCTGAAGGGTTTCGGCACAAAACATCAACTGTACTCTTTTCCATAGATGCTGCCTGGCCTGCTGAGTTCCTCCAGCATTTTGTGTGTGTTGCTTGGAATATTGTATTCAGTTCTGCACCCCTCATTATAGGAAGGATGTGAATGCTTTAGAGAGAGTGCAGAGATTTACCAGGATGCTGCCTGGATAAGAGAGCATGTTTTATGAAGATAGGTTGAGTGAGCTAGGGCTTTTCTCTTTGGAGTGAAGGAGGATGAGAGGTGACTTGATAGAGGTGTACAGGATGATAAGAGGCACAGACAGAGACTTTTTGCCAGGGCAACAATGACTAGTATGAGGGGACATATTTTTAAGCTGATTGGAGGGAAGTATAGGAGGGATGTCAGAGGTAATTATTTTACACAGAGTGGTAGGAGCTTGAACTCACTGCTAGGGTTGAGGTCAAGGCAGATACATTAGGAATATTTAAGAGACTTTTAGATAGGCATGTGGATAGAAAAATGGAGGGCTACATGTGAAGGAAGCATTAGATTGATCTTACAGGAGACTAAGGGGTCAGCACAACATCGTGGGCCAAAGGGCCGGTACTGTTCTGTGTTCTAAACCCGCACCCTCCGGTGTTACGCACCCCCACCCTGAGAAGCAGACAAGTTGTGACAGGTTGGTGCAGAAACTAGTAACTGAAGCCAGCAGCAGAGACGAATCCAGAGTTAGTAAGAACTGTAAAAAGTAGCAAAGCCGAGCAGTCCTTATTTGAATGCATGCTGTGTTTGCAATAAGATGGAACGTCTGACAAAACTGACAGCGTACTCTGACTGTGATCTGACAGTTATTTTAATGACGTGGTTCCAGGGTCACTAGGATGTTGCTGGTTACACCCTGTTCCTGTGGGAAAGGAAGTGGACTGGGCTTTTAATCGAGGGGGTAGGGCTGAGTAGGTGATAGGTGGACCAAGGAGGGATGAAAGATACTGGCAGATTCCCTCAGGTGGGGAATGGGGAGGGATGGAGTTGGGAAACAGGCAGGGCTGTGATAGGTGGTATTGGGGGACAGGGCTGTGATACGTGGTATTGGAAGACAGATAGGGCTGTGATAGGTGGTACTGGGGAACAAACAGGGCTGTAATAGGTGGTATTGGGGGACAGGGCTGTGATAGGTGGTATTGGGGAACAGGGCAGTGATAGGTGGTACTGGAAGACAGACAGGGCTGTGATTGGTGGTATTGGGAGACAGACAGGGCTGTGATTGGTGGTATTGGGAGACGGCTGTGATTGGTGGTATTGGGAGACAGGGCTGTGCTAGGTGGTATTGGGAGACAGACAGGGCTGTGATAGGTGGTATTGGGGAACAGACAGGGCTGTGATAGATGGTATTGGGGGACAGGGCTGTGATAGGTGGTATTGGGGAACAGGGCAGTGATAGGTGGTACTGGAAGACAGACAGGGCTGTGATTGGTGGTATTGGGAGACAGACAGGGCTGTGATTGGTGGTATTGGGAGACAGGGCTGTGCTAGGTGGTATTGGAAGACAGACAGGACAGTGGGGGACCCTTTCAAAACAGAGACGTGGAGAAATTTCTTTAGCCAAAGGGTGGTGAATTTGTTGCCGCATGCAGCTGTGCAGGCCAGGTCCCGACGAAGGGTCTCGGCCCGAAACGTCGACTGTACCTCTTCCTAAGACGCTGCCTGGCCTGCTGCATTCACCAGCAACTTTGGTGTGTGTTGCTTGAATTTCCAGCATCTGCAGAATTCCTCGTGTTTACGTGGAGGCCAGGTCACTGGGTGTATTTAAGGTGGAGATTGATAGGTTCTTGATTGGACATGGCATCATGGGAGAAGGCTGGGAACCGGCGCTGAGAGCAGACTGAATGGGTCAAATGTGCTAACTCAGCTCCAATGTCTTCTGGTCTTATGTACAACCTTCAGATTCATTTGCTCACAGAAACCCAATACAACCTATTAAAAAAGACCGCCATACACCCAGTGTGCAGAGACAAAACAGATTGTGCTGACAATAATAGTAAACAAATAACATTTAGAACTGTAGCTCATGAAGGTCAGTCCATGGCTGCAAAGCCAGTCACAGTTGATCCACAGCCTCAGTTCAGTGCAGAGGCAAGTAAACCTCACCAAGCAGTGATCTGAACGCTGGCCGTCCCTCTCCCCAGGCCTTGACACCCTGACCTTTTCAATCTGTCCAGGACTTACATCAGCCACACACCCTTGCTCTTGGAGACGGGTCCTGCTGTTTCAATACGCTCTCAGGCCTGGGCCCTACGCGTTCAATTCAGCCCGTACCTGACCTTTCCAATCTGGCCCAGCACTTATATCAAACAGTGGGTTGTTCCTCATTCTCAGGCCTAGGCCCTGCTGCTTTGAATTGCCTCCAAGTCCACTCCAGCAATAACCAAACATTGACTCATTCCCCGCTGTTGGGTCCGGGCCCACCATCTTGGTTTGGCCCATAAGCACCACGCCACAACCATCCTGCATCTTCGAGACTCAGTTCACACCGCAAAAATGTCAGGTCATACTGGCGGCTCAAAGGCTCAACTCCAAAGGGAAGTTACAGGTTAGTTATTGTGGTGATCGTTTACCAGAAAACACGTGAATGGTAGGTAGTTAGTGGTTCTGTTTTCTATCAGCAAGTTATCGCTGTGCTTTGCCACCACCAGCTCAAACTGGAACTTAAAGATGCTTTTTGCATTTTTATATTGTTCAGTGAAAGCTTCAGTAATTGTGACACAGTTGCTTCTGTCTTTTTCTGGAAACTTCTTAGTTTCCATGGTGGTTGTCATATTACTTGAATCTGGCTATCGTATTGATTAACTGTTATGTCTCGGCTGGCATGAGAAGACCACGAGTACTTTTATTGTTTTTCTTTCCTTCGTCTCTCACCACGCTTCTTCTCATGCTTTGCTCTTGTAACACTTAATGAATAATCAACAACTTTTATGCCTCATTCTTCACTTCCGAAGAACTTTTGGGTCACAAAAGCATCAGGATCTAAGACTGAACAATAATCTGGTAAATGAATATGTTCTCTCTGTATTTCCTGCAGAGAAGGTAGTGGACTCTAACTCTCTCCACATCCCTTCCCACCAAGCATATACACCTGTCTATCAAAAAGCTTTTTCAACACCACTGTTGTTCCTACTTCCACCATTATTTTGGCAGCCTGTTCCAGACAGCCACCACGCTCTTTGCAAATAAAACAACTTGCCCTTCACAACTGCCTTAACCTTTCTTCAACTCACCTTACATGCATGTCGTCTACTGTTTCTTATTTTTACATTATATGTCTACCCATTTTATGCCTCTCAGAATTTTACGAACTTCCATTGGGTCTTTCCTCAACCTCCACACTCCAGAGAGTAAAGAAAGCTAAGTCTGTTTATCCTCTCCTTCTAGTTCACACTCTCTAATCCAGGCAGCAACCTGACGAACCTTTCCACCACCCTCTCCAAATCCTTCACACCCTTCCTGTAATGGGGTGGCCAGAACTGCAAAGTGCTTTTTGTTTAAGAAGGGCAGCTATGACAAGACAGGGGACTACAGGCCACTGAGCCTAACATCAGTAATGGGTAAGCTACTATGAGGATTCTGAAGGGCAAGATCATCCACTACATTGGAACAGAAGGACTGATAAGAGATAAAATACACAATGCTAGAGGAACTCAGTAGTTCGCCTGTAGAGAGACCTGTAGAGGTCCTGATGAGCAATCTCAGCCCAAAATGCCCATAAGGAATACATGAGCAGAATTAGGCCATTTAGCCCATTGAGTCAAGGATTAGGAAGTTTTTAAAAACCTACAGAAAGGAACTAGAAGAATCATTAGGAGGGAAAAGATGAAATATGAAAGCAAGCTTGCAAACAACATCAAGGTCAATAACAAAAGCTCTTTCAACTATATAAAAAAATTAAATAGAGATGAGAACGCTTATAGGACTGCTAGAAAATGAGGTTGAAGAAATAACAAGACCATGAGCCATAGGAGGAGAATTAGGCTGTTTGGCCCATCGAGTCTGCTTTGCCATTCAATCATGGCTAATTCTTAACCCCTTTTCAGCCCCACTTCCCAGCCTTTTCCCTGTAACCTTTGATGCCTTGTCCAATCAAAAATCTATCAATCTCTGCCTTAAATACACCCAATGACCAGGCCTGTATAGCTGCTTGTGGTAATAAATTCCACAATTCATTACCCTCTGGCTAAAGGAATTTCTCCACATCTCTGTTTTAAATGGACACCCTTCTATCCTGAGGCTATCTTGCCCGAGACACCCCCACCATGGGAAACATCCTTTCTACATCTACTCTGTCCAGGCCTTTCAACATTCGAAAGGTTCCCCTCGTCAGTGGCCTAATACTGCTCTTATGTCTTAAGGTCTTATGGTCCTATCCTTCTAAATTCCAGCAAGTACAGTCCCAGAGCCATCAAATTTTCCTCATATGATAACCCCTTCATTCTCGGAATCATCCTTGTGAACCTCCTCTGGACCCCCTCTCCAATACCACCACATCTTTTCTCAGGTGGGGGGCCCAGAACTGTTCACAATACTCAAGGTGAGGCCTTACCAGTGCCTTATAAAGCCTCAGCATCACATCCCTGCTCTTGTATTCTAGACCTCTTGAAATGAATACTAACATTGCATTTGCTTTCCTCACCACCGACTCTACCTGCAAGTTAACCTTTGACAACTGTTTATCCTCCTCTGTAGATCTTGCCTGACCTGCTGAGAATTCCATCATTTGCAGAATCTCTTGTGTTTATAATCTATATAGAGAAATGGACGGTCAATATTTTGGGCTGTTACTCCTCATCTGGGCCTATAAGGAACAGTCCGCATGCTTGTGTGTGTGAGAAATCGTGTCCCAAGAATTTAATTGAATTTTTTTGAAGAGGTGACAAAGAGATTGATGAGGGCAGGGTGGTAAACATTGTCGACATGGACATCAGCAAGTCTTTCGACAAGGTCCCACGCGGTGGGCTTGTGTGGAAGGGGAGATCACTGAGGATGCAGATTAAGTGAGTCAATTGGATACAGATTGTCCTGGTGGAAGTGGAAGGGGAGATCACTGGGGATGCAGGTTAAATGAGTCAATTGGATTGGATACAGATTGTCCTGGTGGAAGCAGACAGAAGGTTACACTAGCAGGTTATCACTGAGGTGCAGGCCTGTGACCAGCAAAGTGCAGCAGGGGTCGGTGCTGGGTTCCTTGCTGCTTTTCAACTATATTAACAATTTGGACAACAATGTTGTTAATGTATTGGGAAAATTTATGAATGACACTAAGATTGGTGATGTAGAGCAGTGATTCTCAACTGTTTTTTGGCCACGGCCCCCTTAGGAGCTCTCCTCAGGTTCCAGGGCCCCCGTTTCAAACAGGGATACAACACAAACAGATAGACACCTTTCACAACCTACCTTAATGTATAATATATCCAAACACATATACTTTAAAGTTACTAGGCTAAAAAAGGCCTAGCAAGACACACTGATCTTCGGAGAGTGAACTATGACGATAATGGATGCGAGAACCCTTGACTGAATACGTTGACTCGGTGCAGTCTGATTCGCGACTGACTCTGAAGTGAGGCTGTGTGGGAGGAGCTTAAGCAATGAATTTACTGGGTGCGCCGAATTCAAACGGTGTGTTGGAAAGATGTTATAAATAGAAGGGAAACTATTTACTGCAATGAAGTTGCTGCTTGGGCATTTCATCGGTTCAGTTACCAGGGCCCCCGTAAACCCTTGGGGCTCCCCTTCCCACAGTTTTCAGTCGGTGGCCCCCTTCAAATGTGCCAGGGCCCCTGTTGAGAATGGCTGATGTAGAGGACAGTGAAGAAGATTATCTAAGATTACCACAGGATCTACAGGACCTGGGGAAGTGGCCCAAGGAATGCAGACAGAATGTAATGTGAACAAATGTGTGGGGTTGTATTTTGATCACTTTAAACCAGAGCAGGGCTTGCAAAGTGCAAAGTTCAAAGTTCACAGTAAATTTATTATTCAGGTACATACATGTCACTATATACAACCTTGAGATTCATTTTATTTATCTATTTATTGTTTGATTTTTTGAGATGCATCGCAGAACAGGCTCTTCCAGCCCATCAAGCCGTGCTGCTCAGAGAATGCTGATTTAATCCCAGCCTAATCACGGGACAATTTACAATCATCAATTAATCTACAAAATGAAATGTCTTTGGAATGTGGGAGGAAACCGCAATACCCAGAGGAAACACATGCACTCACAGGGAGAACACATAAATTCCTGACAGAAACAGTAGGAATTGAACCCACGTCACTGGTACTGTAAACCGTTGTGCTACAGTGCCACCAATGTCATTTGGGCATACTCAATTAATCCAATAACCATAATAGAATCAATGAAAGGGAACTAGCTCCCAGGAACAACGTCTGCATGAAGTACGTCCAGTTTGAAGACCGTGTTAGGGATCTGGAGTGGCAGCTGCATGACCTTCAGCTTGTACGGGAGAACGAGGAGATCAGGGAAGTAGTCACCCCTAAGTTGCAGGAGACGAATAGCTGGGTGACCGTCAGGAGAAGGAATGGGAAGGCAAATAGGCAGTTAGCACAGGGCACCCTTGTGGCCATTCCCCTCAATAATAGATGTTCTGTTTTGGAGACTGTTGTAGGGTATGAGCTCCTACGGGAGTGCCACGGAGACCACCGAGCGGTGGGTACATGGTGCAGAAGGTAAGGAGGGAGAAGAGGGGAGCAGTAGTGATAGGGGAACAGACAGAAGGTTCTGTGGATGTGAACGGAATGCCTGGATGGTATGTTAACTCCCAGGTGCCAGGGTCAGGGACGTATTGGACCATGCCTGCAGCATTTCGGAAGGGGATGGAGACGAGCCAAATATCTTGGTACATATCGGTACCAATGACCTGGGAAGGAAAAGCAAAGACAACTGAAGAGAGAATTTAGAGAGCTATACCATGTTATATAATGAACCAGAGACAGTTAGGGTGCTTAAGGCAAAGGAACCCTAAGGAGTCCGTGAAGATAATATGATTGAGTTCAACTTGAAATTTGATAGGGAGAAATTAGCGGGAAGATAGAGGATTGGGAAGCTTTTAAAAACCTACAGAAAGGAACTAGAAGAGTCATTAGGAGGGAAGAGATGAAATATGAAAGCAAGCTCGCAAACAAAATCAAGAAGGACAGAAAAGAACAACAGGAATTCTGCAGATGCTGGAAATTCAAGCAACACACATCAAAGTTGCTGGTGAACGCAGCAGGCCAGGCAGCATCTCTAGGAAGAGGTACGGTCGACGTTTCAGGCCGAGACCCTTCGTCAGGCCTAACTGAAGGAAGAGTGAGTAAGGAATTTGAAAGTGGGAGGGAGAGGGGGAGATCCAAAATGATAGGAGAAGACAGGAGGGGGAGGGATGGAGCCAAGAGCTGGACAGGTGATTGGCAAAAGGGATATGAGAGGATCATGGGACAGGAGGCCTAGGGAGAAAGAAAGGTGGGGGGGGGGAAACCCAGAGGATGGGCAAGGGGTATAGTGAGAGGGACAGAGGCAGAAAAAGGAGAGAGAGAGAAAGAATGTGTGTATAAAAATAAATAACGGATGGGGTACGAGGGGGAGGTGGGGCCTTAGCGGAAGTTAGAGAAGTCGATGTTCATGCCATCAGGTTGGAGGCTACCCAGACGGAATATAAGGTGTTGTTCCTCCAACCTGAGTGTGGCTTCATCTTTACAATAGAGGAGGCCGTGGATAGACATGTCAGAATGGGAGTGGGATGTGGAATTAAAATGTGTGGCCACTGGGAGATCCTGCTTTCTCTGGCGGACAGAGCGTAGATGTTCAGCAAAGCGGTCTCCCAGTCTGCGTCGGGTCTCGCCAATATATAAAAGGCCACATCGGGAGCACCGGACGCAGTATATCACCCCAGTCGGCTCACAGGTGAAGTGTTGCCTCACCTGGAAGGACTGTTTGGGGCCCTGAATGGTGGTAAGGGAGGAAGTGTAAGGGCATGTGTAGCACTTGTTCCGCTTACACGGATAAGTGCCAGGAGGGAGATCAGTGGGGAGGGATGGGGGGGACGAATGGACAAGGGAGTTGTGTAGGGAGCGATCCCTGCGGAATGCAGAGAGAGGCGGGGAGGGAAAGATGTGCTTAGTGGTGGGATCCCGTTGGAGGTGGCAGAAGTTACGGAGAATAATATGTTGGACCCGGAGGCTGGTGGGGTGGTAGGTGAGGACCAGGGGAACCCTATTCCTAGTGGGGTGGTGGGAGGATGGAGTGAGAGCAGATGTACGTGAAATGGGGGAGATGTGTTTAAGAGCAGAGTTGATAGTGGAGGAAGGGAAGCCCCTTTCTTTAAAAAAGGAAGACATCTCTCTCGTCCTAGAATGAAAAGCCTCATCCTGAGAGCAGATGCAGCGGAGACGGAGGAATTGCGAGAAGGGGATGGCGTTTTTGCAAGAGACAGGGTGAGAAGAGGAATAGTCCAGATAGCTGTGAGAGTCAGTAGGCTTATAGTAGACATCAGTGGATAAGCTGTCTCCAGAAACAGAGACAGAAAGATCTAGAAAGGGGAGGGAGGTATTGGAAATGGACCAGGTAAACTTGAGGGCAGGGTGAAAGTTGGAGACAAAGTTAATAAAGTCAACGAGTTCTGCATGCGTGCAGGAAGCAGCGCCAATGCAGTCGTCGATGTAGCGAAGGAAAAGTGGGGGACAGATACCAGAATAGGCACGGAACATAGATTGTTCCACAAACCCAACAAAAAGGCAGGCATAGCTAGGACCCATACGGGTGCCCATAGCTACACCTTTAGTTTGGAGGAAATGGGAGGAGCAAAAGGAGAAATTATTAAGAGTAAGGACTAATTCCGCTAGACGGAGCAGAGTGGTGGTAGAGGGGAACTGATTAGGTCTGGAATCCAAAAAGAAGCGTAGAGCTTTGAGACCTTCCTGATGGGGGATGGAAGTATATAGGGACTGGACATCCATGGTGAAAATAAAGCGGTGGGGGCCAGGGAACTTAAAATCATCGAAAAGTTTAAGAGCGTGAGAAGTGTCACGAACATAGGTCGGAAGGGATTGAACAAGGGGTGATAAAATAGTGTCGAGGTATGCAGAAATGAGTTCGGTGGGGCAGGAGCAAGCTGAGACAATAGGTCGGCCAGGACAGGCAGGTTTGTGGATCTTGGGTAGGAGGTAGAAACGGGAAGTGTGGGGTGTGGGAACTATAAGGTTGGTAGCAGTGGATGGGAGATCCCCTGAGCGGATAAAGTCGGTGATGGTGTGGGAGACAATGGCCTGGTGCTCCTTAGTGGGGTCACGATCGAGGGGTAAATAAGAGGAGGTATCTGCGAGTTGTCGCTGTGCCTCGGCAAGGTAGAGGTCAGTACGCCAGACTGCAACAGCACCCCCCTTATCGGCGGGTTTAATAATAAGGTTAGGATTAGTGCGGAGGGAGTGGAGAGCAGAGCGTTCCGAAGGAGTGAGGTTGGAATGGGGACAAGGTGCGGTGAAGTCGAGACGGTTGATGTCCCGTCGACAGTTAGCAATAAAGAGATCCAGAGCAGGTAGAAGACCAGAGCGGGGTGTCCATGAAGAGGAGGAGGGTTGAAGACGGGAGAAGGGGTCATTGGTGAGGGTGGGAGAGTCCTTGCCGAAGAGGTAGGCTTGAAGACGGATTCGGCGGAAGAGGAGTTCTGCGTCATGCCGAACACGGAACTCGCTGAGGTGTGGGCGAAGGGGGACAAACGTGAGGCCCTTACTGAGGACAGAGCGCTCTGCCTCCGACAGTTGAAGGTCGGAGGGGATGGTAAAGACCCGGCACGGATGAGAGCTGGGATCAGAGGCGGGAGGGGGGAGGCTGGGGGTGTCAATGGAGAGGGGAGGGTTGGGTTGAGAGGAAGATGGAGCCTCTGAGGACCCAGGAGCTGACGGTGGGATCTAAGGGAGACGGAGTTGCAGAGTATTGGTGGGGGAAGGGGAGACGGGAGTCACAATAGCAGCACATAAAGACCTGGCCTGGAGTTCAAGGCTGGAGTCGCAGTTGGTAGTTGCGCAATCGCTGTGAATGTGTCCATGGTCGTTGCTGGAGTCCGGGTTTTGAATATGCCCTGAGGTGTTGGAGCCGGCGAGATCAATGGCAGTAGCCGCAATCTGAAGTTCATGCCTGCTAGTTTCAGGGCCGGCAGGCTCTGGAGTCTGTAGATGTAGGATCTTGCGATCTTTGCCTAACATGACAAAGTCAAAAAAACGGCGATTGCAGGCGTGAATCCGACGGAGGATGAAATAACGGGTAGGACCATTACAGACGGCGAAGAAAGTGTCCCGAAGGTGTGGAAGGGTCTGGGATAGGGACACCAAGTACCTCCTCATGGCGGAGAGCGTCGCCTTCAGAGCTTGACGGGAGACGCGGCGAGAGGCAGAGTCAATAAAATGTGAGTACCTGGGATCCTCAGAAGGTCCAAATTGAGAGGCTTGGAAACGAATCCTAAAGCCAACTGGAGTAAGTTGGCGACGGAGGCACGTTCCAAGAAAGGATATATGGCTGTGATAGCGAGTCTGAGTCAAAGTGTGGTCAGAAAACCAGTAAGGGGAAAGATAAAGGGGTGAGACCCTCCCCCAGCTGCCTACCACCTCCCACATGGTTCCGCCTCCTCCTACTACCCATTGTGTTTTCCCCTATTCTTTCTTCACCTTTCCTGCCTATCACCTCCCTGCCTCCTCTCCCCCACCCCTTTATCTTTCCCCTTACTGGTTTTTCATCTGGAACCTACCAGCCTTCTCCTTCCCACCCTCCCCCACCTTCTTTATAGGGCCTCTGCCCCTTCCCCCTTCAGTCCTGACGAAGGGTTCCGTCCCGAAACATTGACTGATCGTTTCCACGGATGCTGCCCGACCTGCTGAGTTCCTCCAGCGTGTTGTGAGTGTTGCTTTGACCCCAGCATCTGCAGATTATTTTATGTTTTGAGAGTAGATAGAGGACTGCTAGAAAATGAGGCCAGAGAAATAATAAGACCATACAACATAGGAACACAATTAGGCCATTTGGCCCATCGTGTCTGCTCTACCATTCATTCATGGCTGATTCTTTTTTCCCCTCCTCAACACCACTCCCCAGCCTTCCCCTCGTAAACTTTGATGCCATATCCATTAAGAACCTGTCAATCTCTGCCCAACGACCTGGCCTCAACAGCTGCCAGTGGTAATAAATTCCGCAAATTTACCACCCTCTGGCTTAAGAAATTTTTCCACATCTCTGTTTTAATTGGATGCCCCTCTATTCTGAGGCTGTGCCCCCCTTGTCCAAAATTCCCCCACCATGGGAAACATCCTTTCCACATCTATTCTGTCTAGGCGTTTGAATATTCAAAAGATTTCAATGAGATCTCCCCTCATCCTTCTAAATTCCAGTGAGTACAGACCCAGAGCCATCAAACGTTCCTCGTATGATAACCCTTTCGTTCCCAGAATCATCCCTGTCGTATGATAACCCTTTCATTACCAGAATCATCCCTGTGAACCTCCTCTGGACCCTCTCCAATGCCAGCACATCTTTTCTTAGATGAGGGGCCCAAAACAATTCACAATCTGAGACCTCACCAGTGCCTTCTAAAACCTCAGCATCACATCCCTGCTCTTGTATTCAAGACCTCTTGAAATAAATGCTAACATGGCATTTGCCTTCCTCACCACCAACTCTACCTGCAAGTTAACCTTCAGAGTGTTCTGCACAAGGAGTACCAGGTCTCTTTGCATCTCAGATTTTTGGATTTTCTTCTCATTTAGAAAATAGTCTGCATAATCATTTCTACTACCAAAGTGCATGACCATGCATTTTCCAACATTGCATTTCATTTGCCACTTTCTTGCCCCTTCTCCTATCTGTCCTACCTGCATCCTACCTGTTTCCTCAACACTACCTGCTCATCCGCCAATCTTCATATCATCTGAAAGCCTGGCAACAGAGCCATCTATTCCATCATCTAAATCATTGATATATAGCATAAAAAGAAGTGGTCCCAACACTGACCCCTGCAGAACACCACTAGGCACTGGCAGCCAACCAGAAAAGGATCCTTTTATTCCCACTCGCTCCCTCCTACCAATCAGCCAATGCTCTAACCATTTTGGTAACTTTCCTGTAATACCATGGGCTCTTAACTTGGTAAGCAGCCTCATGTGTGGCACCCTGTCAAAGGCCTTCTGAAAGTCCAAATATGCAACATCCACTCTATCCCCTTTATCTATCCTACTTGTAATCTCCTCAAAGAATTCCAACAGGTTTGTCAAGCAAGATTTTCCCTGAAGGAAACCATGCTGAATTTGTCCTATCTTGTCCTGTGTCACCAGGTACTCTATAACCTCATCTTTAAGATCCCTAACAGGGGACAAGGAGAGGGCAGATTAATTTAATGAGTACTTTGCATCAGTCTTCACTGTGGAAGACACCAGCAGTGTGCCAGGTGGAAGGTGTGAAGGAAGAGAAGTGGGTGCAGTTACTATTACAAGGGAGAAGGTGCTCAAAAACCTGAAAGACCTGAAGTTGCATAAGTCAACCAGACCAGATGAACTGCACCGTAGGGCCCTGAAAGAGGTAGTGGTAGAGATTGTGGAGGCATTAGTAACGATCTTTCAAGAATCATTGGACTCTGGCATGGTTCCGGAGGACTGGAAACTTGCAAATGACACTCCACTCTTTAAGAAAAGAGAGAGGCAGCAGAAAGGAAATTATAGACCAGTTAGCCTGACTTCAGTGGTTTGGAAGATGTTAAAGTCAATTGTTGAGAATGAGGTTAAGGAGTACTTGGTGACACAGGACAAGATAGTACATAGCCAGCATGGTTTCCTTAAGGCCTGATGAACCTGTTGGAATTCTTTGAGGAGATTACAAGTAGGATAGATAAAGGGGATGTAGTGGATGTTGTATATTTGGGTTTCCAGAAAGCCTTTGACAAAGTGCTTACCAAGTTAAGAGCCCATAGTATTACAGGAAAGTTACTACAAAAGTTGTTGGAAAAGATGTGCTAGCATTGGAGAGAATTCAGAGGAGTTTCACAAAGATGATTCTAGGAATGAAAGAGTTATCATGCAAGAAATGTTTGATGGCTTTGGGTCTGTACTCACTGGAATTCAGAAGGATGAGGCGGGATCTCATTGAAACTTTTCGAACGTTGAAAGGTCTAGACAGAGTAGATGTGGTAAGGATGTTTCCCATGGTGGAGGAGTCTCGGACAAGAGGGCAGAACCTCATGATAGAGGGACATCATTAAAACAGAGATGTGGAGAAGTTTCTTTAGCCAGAGGGTGGTGAACTTGTGGAATTTGTTACCGCAGACAGCTGTGGAGGCCAGGTCTTTGGGAGTATTTAAGGCAGAAATTGATAAGTTCTTGATTGGCTACGCCAGCAAAGGTTACGTGGAGAGGGCTGGGGAGTGGGGCTGAGGAGGGGATAGAAGGATCGGCCATACTTGGATGGCAGAATGGACTCAATGGGGCCCAAATGGCCTAGTTCCGCTCCTATGTCTTAGTATTTTATTATTCGGAAAGATCGCACCAACAGAGTGGACAACCAGTGTGCAAAAGACAGCAAGCTCTGCAAATACAAAAAGAAAGAAGAAAATAATAACACCCAATAATTGTGAAATTCCTGCAACATCGAATGGCACATCGGCGTACTATAATCACCCTATCCATTCACAAACAAAAAACAACAACCACCATTATCAAAATAAAGCAAGGCATTTTTCATGGTAAGCTATGGTCTGTCTAGCTTTAAACTAACTCTCCAATTTACTGAATTGGATGAATATAGGATATAAAATCTGAGAAAAACAAATGAAATACAGTGACACACGTGGACAATTTGAAATGATACGTTCCTTCATCAGTAAAGCTAAAGCAATGAATTCAGATAGTAGAGCTGCTTTTGTAAGACATAAACATGAACTTTGGACTGGATAAGTGCAGAACATTAAACATAAAGAAAGGTGCAATAGAACCAATAGAATATAAACAGAGCAGCAGGATGCAACACAACCGATATGAAACACGTAACTATCTGGGCTATCAACAAGGGAGGAAAATAAATCATAGTGCGATAAAGGAAAAACTTTTGACAGAGTTTACTTCAAGGCTTAAGAAAATCTGCCAAACATATAACAAAGGCAATAAACACTTTCGCTATACCTATATAAATGTATTCTTTTGGCATAATATCTTAGTCTGAAACCGATCTGGAAAATTCACAAAGAAAAATAAGAACTGAAATGACAATTTTCAGAAAACATTATGTACACTTGAATATACTTAGATTAACACTACCTAAGACAGAAGGGGAAAGAGGAATAACAGACAAAAAAGTTATGTAAGTCAGATCAAACTTCTAAGGATATATTTTCATCAACAAAAACAGGATTCAGCACTTCATGCGAACATACTGTATATAATTCTGATAAGTATATACCACTAAACTTAAATGAAAGCCTAACCCAGAAAAATGAAGAAATTAACACTGTAGAAGAAAATGTTAACTAACTGAAGAACATGGAAGACATCCCCATGATCTGAGTGGACTAGATGCTGACCAGGAAACGTTGAACACCTGGCTCAGATTTGGAGATCTCTTCTCAGAAACAGAGGGGTTCTTTGTGGCAATACAGGACCAGATGGTAACACAAAAAATATCAAAGGTACAAAATAAAAGACAAACAACTTCAAGACAATAAATGCAGAAAATGCCAAGCAAAACCAGAAACAGCCCAACACATTACAGGATCCAGTAGCAGTTTAACTCAATCTGATTACCTACACAGGCACAATGAAGTGTCAAATGTCATTAACCAAAATCTTGCTTAAAAACACAAGCTCATAAAAGACACTATAGCTCATTATAAATACAAGTCTGATCCAGTTTTAGAATTAGAGTCCTACAAATTATATTATGACTGATCTGTTATTATAGATAGGACAATCCATAATAACCATCTGGATATAATATAAACAAGCAAAAACAACTCAGTTATTAGATATAGCCATTCCAAACACACGGAAATCAATAAGTGAAAAACACAAGAAATATGCTGAATTAAAAGAAAAAACTGCAATACTATGGAACATGAACAAGGTATACATTGTCCCAACAGTGATATCTACAACTGGTCTCATCCCAAAGGCACTACACTATAGTATCAAACAATTTGGTCTACACAGCAATATTTATGTAAATCTCCAGAAACACCACTAGAATAGTCCAGAAGTTCCTAGCATAAGAAATAAATGCCCATACCTCAGGTTTTACCAGCTTGAGCTGAGAAAAATAATAGTAATAATTAATAATAATAAAAATACGCAATAACTATCGAGAACATGAGATGAAGAGTCTTTGAAAGTGACTTCATAGGTTGTGGGAACAGTTCAGTGATAGGGCGAGTGCATTTTAGTGAAGCTATCCCCTCTGTTTCAGAAATCTGATGGTTGAGGGGTAATAACTGTTCCTGAACCTGACGTGTGAGGCCTGAGGCTCCTGTATCTCCTTCCTGATGGCAGCAGTGAGAAGAGAACATAACCTGGAAGGTGGGGGTCCCTGATGATAGAAGCTGTTTTCCAGCGAAAACGCTTCATGTAGATGTGCTCAGTGGTTGGGAGGGCTTTACCCATGATAGACTGGACCATATCCACTACTTTTTGTAGGATTTTCCATTCAAGGGCATTGATGTTTCCATACCAGGCTGTGATGCAGTCAGTCAATGAATATACTCTCCACTACACATCTAGGGAAACTTGTCAAAGTTTTAGATGTCATGCCGAATTTTCGCAATCCCATTGAGTAGAGGTGCTGCCGTGCTTTCTTTACGTCTATGTCCTCGACGGGCCCACCGAAATAATGACACCGAGGAATGTGAAGTTGCTGAGCCTCTCCACCTCTGACCCCTCAATGAAGACTGGCTCATGGGACCTCCAGTTTCCACCTCCTGAACTCAATAAGCAGCCCCTTGGTCTTGGTGACATTGAGTGAGTGGTTGTTGTGACACCACTCAGCCAGATTTTCAATCCACCTTCGTTATGCTGACTCATCACCACCTTTGATTTGGCCAACGTCAGTGGTGTCCTCAGCGAACTTGACTATGGCAATGGAGCTGTGCTTAGCCTCACAGTCAAAAGTGTAAAGCGAGTAAAGCAGGGGACTAAGCACACAGCCCTGTGGTAGACCTGTGCTGATGGAGATCGTGGAGCAGATGTTGTTGCTAATCTGAACTGACTGGGGTCTGCAAGTGAAGAAATGGAGGATCTCATTGCATAAGGAGGTATTGAGGCCAAGTTCTTGAAACTTACTAATTAGTTTTTAGGGAATGATGGTATTGAATACTGAGCTGTAGTCGATAAAGAGCATACTAATGTACGCATCTTTGATGTCCAGATGTTCCAGGGTTGAGTGAGGACATCTGTTGTGACGGTAGGCAAAATGGAGTGGATTCAAATTGCTTCGCAGTACACGGTGAATAGCAGGGTCCCAGAGACTGATGTAGAACTGAGAGGCCTAGGGAAAGTGGTGACACGGGTAGACAGGGCAGTAAAGATGGTATTTAGCACATTGGCCTTCAGCAGTCCGTGTACTGAATACAGGAGTTGGGCTGTCGTCGTGCACAAGACTGGTGCTACTGGATGTACAATACATCTTCGCAATGTTATCGATGCAATCTGCAACCTGTAATTGCCCTGTAAGAAATGTACTTTTTAATCATCTAAACACAAGAGCAATCTTACACCTGCATGTTGGCTGTTTGTCACCCTTTGTCTGTTTATGAACACAGAGATTCTGCAGATGCTGGAAATTCAGAGCAGCACACAAAATGCTGGAGGAACTCAGCAGGTCAGGCAGCTTCTATGGAGAGGAATGAACAGCCAAGGCCCCCCATCAGGACTGGAAAGGAAAGGAACAGGAGCCAGAATACGAAGGTGGGGGAGAGGGGGAGGAGTACAGGTTGGCAGGTGATAGGTGAGACCAGGTGAGGGGGATGGGTGATGGGTGATGAAATCAAAATCTGGGAGGTGATAAGTGGAAGAGGTAAAGGGCTGAAGAAGAAGGAACCTGATAGGAGAAGAGAGTGGACCATGGGAGAGAGGGAAGGAGGAGGGGCAAGAGGAGGTGATGGGCAGAAGAGAATGGGTAAGAGTCAAGCAAAAATGGGGAATGGAGAAAGAGAGAATTGCATGCAGCACTGGTGCCCAGAATTGTGTGCTAGTTCTTGGCTTTCACATGTGGCTTATCTTCTAAGCCCAGCGGAGCCATTCCTTCTGACAGGAGAAGGGTTAAAGGTGGGTTACTGGCACAAGCCAGTTGCTTTGGGCAGATGAATCTCATCACCCATGGTTGGCAGCTCACCCAGGAGGAAGAAAACTCTGATCTTGGGCCACCACTGCCTTGCAGCTATACCTACGCATGCGGAGGGCTTCAGGAGTAAACCCCGAGGGTAAAATCCAGAGCTGGAGTCCCTAAGGGTGTCCCAAGTTGAGTTCAATGCTAATTGGCTATTCCTGTGATACAACAGGAATTCTGCAGATGCTGGAAATTCAAGCAACACACATCGGCTATTCCTTTGGGCTCATCAGCTGTATGAAGAGGGGGAGCCTGCTACATGGGCATCAGTTTGTTCTCCATGTTGTACTGCTATGGCTTGTGTATTATATAGATAGCTAGGACACAATATCCATGGTCAACCCTGATGAATGGAGGGTCTTAAATTGGCAAGGGTACAGAAAAGCTCACAAGAATATCACTGAGACTGTAGGTCTTGAGTTACAAGAAGAGACTGGAGAAGCTGGGACTTTTCCCTTGTCTCAGAGGCAGAGGGGTGGCTTGTAAAGTCACGGAGGAAGAGATCAGGTGGGTGTCAACAGTCTGTTTCCAGGGGCTAGGGGACTCCAAGGCTGGAGGGCACTGTTATAAGGTGTGGGGGGGGGGGGGACGATTTAAAAGGGACTTGAGGTGGCAGATTTTTTCTCACAGAGGGTGGTGGGTACATGGAATGAGCTGTTAGAGATAGAAGTGGGTACAGTTACAAAGTTGAAAAGGTACTTGTACAGGTACTGTACGTGGGTAGGGAAGGGTTAGAGGGATATGGACAAAACACAGGCAAATGGAGCCAAGTCAGATTGACACTGTTAGACTTTTCATGCTGTGTGTCTCTGAGTCTAATGTGATACAATTCCAAATGTTTTAGAACGAGAATCCCACATAAAGCCAGTGCCCTCAGCTCAAGTCATAGTCACAGAGGATTACATCACAGAAACAGACCCTTCAGCCCATCTAGTCCATGCCAATCTGTTATTCTGCCTAGCAACACACACATAATGCTGGAGGAACTCAGCAGGCCAGGCAGCATCTATGGAAACAAGTACAATTGATGTTTGGGGCCGATACGTTGACTGTACTTTTCTCCATGGACGCTGCCTGGCCTGCTGAGTTCTTCCAGCATTTTGTGTGTGTTGCTCAGACTTGCCGCATCTGCAGATTTTCTCTTATTTGTTATTCTGCCTAGTCCTATTGGTTCTCTAGACCAGGGGTCCCCAACCTTTTTTGCACTGCGAACCGGTTTCATATTGACAATATTCTTGCGGTCCGGCTGACCGGTGGGGGGGGGGGGGGCGAGGGGAATGGTTGCCAACGGACAAGAGTAGCAGTCAGAAACATTGTGTTTACCCCGAGAAAGACTACAATGACCATGAAGCCTTGTGCGGGCACCAGTGCGTATGCATGACTTGCGCATGCGTGTACGTGCCGATTTCTTTTCTGCAAATCATTTTTGGCGATTCTGACCAGGGTGGGGGGGGGGGGTGTTAATTACAACCGGAATATAGGTGATAAGTCGCTAATACACTCAATTTCGTTTCTAAAAGGGTTTATCTAATGAATATAATATTAAACACACAGCGCATATTTTCCTCGCGTGAATATAGTGATAAGTCAATCATCAGGGGAGGACAGGGGAGCTTGAAGTAAGTGTTGAACGAACTTCCAGTAGAAGTGATAGAGGCAGGTTTGATATTATCATTTAAAGTTAAACTGGACAGCTATATGGACAGGAAAGGAATGGAGGGTTATGGGCTGAGTGCAGGTCGGTGGGACTAGGTGACAGTAGCGTTCGGCACGGACTAGAAAGCCCGAGATTGCCTGTTTCTGTGCTGTAATTGTTATATGGTTATATAAGTCACTTATAAGTCAATAGCATCATAACATTTTAAGTAACATTTGGATATTAAACACGCAGCACATATTTTCCCCTATGAACATATAAAATCATTGCAACACACCAATATCGCTGAATCAGTGGGAGCCCTGGGCTTGTTTCCCTGCAACAAGACGGTCCTATCGAGGGATGATGGGAGACAGCGATACTCGAAGGGGGTTCCTTATGTCCAGTCCATTCCACAATTTAGTTTTCGTTGCATTCATTGCAGAGATATGTTGGAAATGGAAGCAACGTTTTCAGTGCTTCCGTGTCTATCTCAGGATATTTAGCCTTGACTTTGATCCGGAATGCTGACAGAGATGTTATGTCAAATATACTTTTCAGCCCGCCGTCATTTGCAAGCTCAAGGAGTTGATCTCCTTCCCGCGCTGACATGGATGACGCATGCGTAATGGGCTCGCGTGCGTTCGAGCTCAACAGTGGGCGTGACAGGGAATGAGGAAAGGTGCAGCTGACTCATATCACCAAATGATATCGATTCCTCGCGGCCCGGTAGCACATGCCTTGTGGCCCGATACCGGTCCGCGGCCCGGTGATTGGGGACCGCTGCTCTACACCCTCCCATCCATGTGCTTATGTCAGAATCCTGTTCTTGGACTACAGTTTAGCATTCAACACCATAGTTCCACCCAGGCTTGACAAGAAGCCCAGGGACTTCGGCCTTCACCCTGCCTTGTGTAGCTGGATTCTGGACTTCCTGTCAGATCGCCGGCAAGTGGTAAGAGTAGGCTCCCTCACCTCCACCCCTCTGACTCTCAATACAGGAGCCCCCCAGGACTGTATACTGAGTCCCCTCCTTTACTCCCTGTATACCCACAGCTCTAATCTGCTAATTAAATTTGCTGATGACACTATATTGATTGGCCTAATCTCAAACAATAACGAGATGGCCTACAGGGAAGAAGTCATCTCTCTGACACAGTGGTGTCAAGAAAACAACCTCTCCCTCAATGTCGCAAAAACAAAGGAGCTGGTTGTGGATTACAGGAGGAATGGAGACAGGCTCACCCCTAGTGACATCAATGGATCTGAAGTTGAGAAGGTAAACGGCTTCAAGTTCCTTGGTATCCATGTCACCGAGGACCTCACGTGATCTATACACACCAGTTGTGAGGTGAAAAAGACAGAACAGCGTCTCTTTCACCTCAGTTGAGAAACTTTGGTATGGGTCCCCAAATCCTAAGAACTTTCTACTGGGGCACAATTGAGAGCATCCTGACTGGCTGCATCACTGCCTGGTATGGGAACTGTATCTCCCTTAATCGCAGGACTCTGCAGAGAGTGGTGCGGACAGCCCAGTGCATCTGTAATTGTGAACTTCACATGATTCAAGACAGGTGTGTAAAAAGGGCCCGTAGGATCATTGGGGACCCGAGTCACCCCAACCACAAACTGTTCCAGCTGCTACCATCCAGGAAACAGTACCGCAGCATAAAAGCCAGGACCAATAGGCTCTGGGACAGCTTCTTCCACCAGGCCATCAGACTGATGAAATCACGCTGATTTGAGTGTATTTCTATGTTACATTGATCGTTCTATTTACTATAAATTACTATGATTGCACATTGCACACTTAGATGGAGACGAAACGTAAAGATTTTTACTCCTCGTGTATGTGAAGGATGTAAGAAATAAGTTCAATTCAATGCTTATCCAAACAATTCTTAAATGTTGCAACTGAACTGCTTTTCCGCTTCTGCTGGCAGTCCATTCCACACTCTCAACACCCTCTCAGTGACGATGATCCACTTCAGGCTTCCCATAAACATTTCACTTTTCACCCTTGACCCATGACCTCTAATTTTCTTCTCACCCAACTAGTTCTAGTCAGTGGAAAAAACCTGCTTGCATTTACCCGATTTACCATCATTCTCCTACGCTCCAGGGAGTAAAGTCCTAACTTGTTCAACCTTTCCCTATAACTCAGGTCCTCAAGTCCTGGCAACATCCTTCTAACTTTCCTCTGCACTCTTTCAATCTTATTGACATCTTTCCCATATGTAGATGTCCAGAACGGCACACAATCGACCTGCTCTGGGACCACAGCCCTCCATATCCCTACCATCCAGGTACCTATCCAAACTTCTCTTAAACGTTGAAATTGAGCTTGCATGCACCACTAGTGCTGGCAGTTCATTCCACAATCTCACGACCGTCTGAGTGAAGAAGTTTCCCCTTATGTTCCCTGGAACTTTTCACCTTTCACCCTTAACCCATGACCTCTGGTTGTAGTTTCAACTAGCCTTAGTGGAAAAAGCTTTCTTGCATTTACCCTATCTATACCCCTCATAAATCTCCTCTCAATCTTCTATGTTCTAAGGAATACAGTCTTAACCTATTCAATCTTTCCTTACAACTCAGGTCCTCCAGACTTGGCAACATCCTTGTAAATTTTCTCTGCACTCTTTTAATCTTGTTTACATCTTTACTGTAGGTAGGTGACCAAAACTGTACATAATACTCCAAATTAGGCCCCACTAATACCTTATAGAACTTCAACATAATATCTCATCTCCGGTATTCAGTACATTGATTTATGAAGGCTAAAGCTTTCTTTACAACCCTATCTACCTGTGATGTCACTTTTAATGAATTATGGACCTGTGTTCCCAGATCCCTTTATTCTACCTCATTCCTCAGTGCCCCACCGTTCACTGTGTAAGACCGACCTTGGTAGGTCCTACCGAAGTGCAACACCTCGCACTTGTCTGCATTGAATTCCATCTGTCATTTTTCAGCCCATTTTTCCAGCTGATGCAGACCCCTCTGCAAGCCATGACAGCCTTCCTCACTGTCCAGTATGCCCCAACCTTGGTGTCATCCACAAATTTGATGAACCAGTTAACCACATTGTCATCCAGACCATTGATATAAATGACAAACAACAGCAGACCCAGCACTGACTCCTGTGACACTCCACTAGTCACAGGCCTCCAGTCAGAGAGGCAACCCTCTACTACCACTCTGTGGCTTCTCCCAGAAAGCCAGCATCTAATCCAATTTACTATCTCATCTTGAATGTCAAGTGACTGAACCTTTTGGCCATCCTCCCATGTGGGACCTTGTCAAATGCCTTGCTAAAGTCCACGTAGACAACATCCACTGCCTTGCCTTCATCCACTTTCCTGGTAACTTGCTCGAAAAACGTGTTAAACTGTATAATCTTCCTAGTTCTGGCCTCACTAGCACATGGCATGGGTAGCAGTCCTGAGATCACAGCCCCGGAGGTCCTGCCCTTTAATTTAGCACCCAACTCTCTGAGCTCCCTATGCAGAACCTCATCACTCGTCCTACCCACGTCATTTGTACCTACAGCACATGGCCCATAACCTCTGGCTGTCCACCCTCCCATTTAAAAATGCTGAGGATTCGACCTGAGATGTCCTGGACCCTGGCACCCATAAGGAAACATACATTCCAGGAATCTTGTTCTCACCCACAGAACCTCCTCTCTGTTCCCTTAGCTAACGAATCCCCTATCACCACAGCTCGCCTCCTCCTCCCTTCCCTTCTGAGTCACAGAAACAGACTCAGTGCCAAAAACCAGGACGCTGTGGCTTTCTTCTTCTAGGTCTTCCCTCCAAAAGTATCCAAAGTGATATACTTGTTGTTGAGGGGGATGGCTCATTAACCCTTTACCCCTTCTTGACTGTCACCCAGTTTCCTGTGTCCTGCACCTTGGGTATAACTACCTCTCTATATGTCCTGCCTATCACCCCCTCAGCTTCCCGAATGATCCAGAGTTCATTCAATTCCAGCTCTATCTCCTTAACACGGATTGCTAGGAGCTGCAGCTGGATGCACTTCTTGCAGGTGTAGTCGTCAGAGACACTGGAGGTCTCCCTCCCTTTCCACATTCTGCAAAACGAGCATTCCGCTATCCCGCCTGGCATCTCTATTGACCTGGCAATATCCTTGTAAATTTTCTCTGTGCTCTTTCAATCTTCTTGATATCCTTCCTGTAGGCTGGTGACCAGAACTGTACACGATTCTCCATGAGTGAAGCTCGTGCTGAATAAATTAAAGTCCTCCTTTTAAAATTAACTTGATAATCTATGAATTTTAGTGCACCAGGCAGGTCTGTACCAATATACCCTCTTTGCCAGCTCATAATGGGATGTAGTTTTCTCCCCTTACGATGAATCAGCCTGTGTTCCCACACATAGCTGTTTCTTTCTTCCTGAACAGAATATTAAATTATGGAACAGTGCAATATGAGCCTGTGGCATACTCTGAAGCATCCATCAATTATTAAGCCATCAGTAATTGAAAGATTATTGGTAGGTTCTGAAGGGACCTGCACTGAGTAAATGTGGAACCGAATACATAAATATGTGCTGGAATTGGAATGCTAAACACGTTTTGATGAATTGCTCACACAGAGCACAGAGCAGATTATTTTTCCAGATTCACATTCCGATTTATTTATCACGTGTACATGGAAACCCACAGTGAAATGTGTCGTCAGCCAAGGATGTGCCGGGGGCAGCCCACAAATGTTGTCACACATTCCAGTGCCAACACAGCATGGTCACTGTGCTCAGTGGAACAACACAGAACATGACAAGCAACAAAACAGCAAAGCAAGCCCCATTTCTCCTTCCTACACATGGACAGTTGTCCAACTCCAAAACAGTCCTCCAGTCTCCAGTATCTCAGGCTTCAGCCATGGGGTTTCAACTTCCGGGCTTCTGCTGGACAGAAACGTACAGTCCAGAAACCAACCCTTCCACTCACAATGCTGTACCAACTTAATTAAACAAAACACTTAATCCATTTTGCCTGCACATGGTCCTTTGCCTCCATTCCCCAAATATCCATGTGTCTTTCTAACAATCTCTTCAATGCCCCCATTGTATCCGCCTCTATCAACACTCCTGGCAGCACATTCCAGGCCCCTTCCACTCTCTGTGTAAAGGAATTTGCCCTACACATCGCCTTTGAAATTTCCCTCTCACCTCAAACACATGTCCTGCTGGATTAGTCTGCCTCTACTTTCTTACAAGTTTGTGCAGATTTGGCATGTCACCAAAAACTTTGACAGACTTCTATAGATGCACAGTGGAGAGTATTCTGACAGATTGCATTGCAGCCTGACCTGGAAATACCCCAAAATGCCCCAAAATGGAAAGGTCTACAGAAGGTGGTGGACACAGGCTAAGTCTATCACAGAGATAACCCTCCCCACTACTGAGCGCACTTGCAAGGAAGATGGCCACAGAGAAAGCAGCATCCATCATCAAGGACCCCCACCACCCAGGACATGCTCTCTTCTCTCCGCTACCATCAGGCAGTAAGTACAGAGGCTCAGATCCCACACCACCAGGTTCTGGAACAGGCTCCTGAACTGGTGTGGATAACGTCACTCACCACATCCCTGAACTGATTCTACCATCTGTAGACTCACTCACAAGGACTCTGCAACACATCTTCTCAGTATTATTTTCTTTTATTTGTCTTCTTCTGCACATTGATTATTTGTCAGGCTTTGTTTATGTAGTTTTTCATAAATACTATAGTAGTTCCTTATTTTCCTGAAAATGCCTGCAAGAAAATTAATCTCAAGGAAGTATGTTGTAACATACATGTTATTTGGTAATAACGTTACTTTGAACTCTCATTTCAGCTCTGAGCAGGGACACACCTGTACAATGGGGCGCTGTAGTGAGTGGAACAGTGATCAGAACAATAACAGAATGACTTGATAACGCCACTAATTCACAGCCCCAAACGTTGGAGGACTGACTTTGAACCTCTGATAAGGTTAAAAGTCAAAGTTTAAAGTAAATTTATTATCAAAGTACTTACTACCCTGAGATTCATTTTCCTGCAACTATTTACAAGAAAATAGAAAAATACAGTAGAATTTATGAAAAGCTACACATAAACTATACAGAATCTATACACAGAGGTCATAGGTTAAGGGTGAAAGGTGAAATGTTTAAGGGGAACATGAGGAGGAACGTCTTCACTCAGAGGGAGGTGAGAGTGTGGAACGAGCTGCCAGCGGAAATGGTGGGTGTGGGTTCAATTTCAACATTTAAGAGAAATTTGGATAGGTGTTACACATATAGTGCAAGTGACCCTACTGAATGTAATGGTGTTTAGTGCAAACACTTTCTAGTTACAACTATAGAACATTGAATAGTACAGCACAGGAACAGGCCCTTCGGCCCACAATGTTGTGCCAACCCAAGTTAAATTAGTAATCAAATGGCCAACTAAACTAATCCCCTCTGCCTACACAATGACCGTATCCTTCCATTTTCCTCAGCTTCATCTGTTACAGTATTAATGTATCTCCTCTACCACCACCCAGACCCACCACTCTCTATTAAAAAAAATTGTCCCCACATCCCCTTTGAAATTACCTCCCTCACCAAAATGTATGCCCTCTGGTATTAGATATTTCAACCCTCGGAAATATCTATTGTCTGTCTACTCTGTCTGTGCCTCTCATAATCAGCTCATGCCTCAGCCCCCACTGCTCCAGAGAAAATAACCCAAGTTTTCCAACTTCTCATTACAGTACATGCCCTCTAATCCAGGCATTTTCTAAAAGTCTTGGCATTCTTCCTATAACGGGCTAGCCATAACTCCAGCGATACTCCAGATACATCCAAACTAAAGTTTTATAGAGCTGCAAACTAACTTCCTGACCTTTGAACTCAATACCTTGACTGATAAAGGCAGCATGCCATGTGCCTTGTCATACGCAGATATCATGTTTACAGTCTTGTGTTAAACTCAGTAATGGTACAGCAGTGCAGGCTCTCCATGCTCTGTAAGGCTGCAAGCATCATATATGCTGAAAGATACCTATCTTTGCAAAGCCTTGACTCCCTTGCGCTGGGCACCTCCACAGGATCTCTGATGGGATAGTAGTGGAAGAGGTACACCTGACTCCTGTACCTGTCACACTTTGTAAGTCCAAGTTCAAGTTTAACCATACATGAACATAGTCAAATGAAACTGCATTCCTCTGGGTCCAAGTTGCAAAACACATTACCAACAGCACACAACATACCATACATAGCAGAAATAGCACAGAGTGTAAGGTAACAGAGACAAAGCTGATTTCTAATGCTTGATCGACAGCCTGAGAAGGGCTGAACTCCAATCGTCAGCCCGAGAGACCAGTCAGTGCATCCTGCTGTTCTGTTACAGCAATCCATCATGGGTCACAACCTCTCCTCATCAGCACCTCTGAAACACGGTGAATGAACAAAATTCACTCCTGCTGTTCTGTGGTGTGGGAGAGGTGGATCTGAGGGAGAGTCACACTGTGGGAGGGGTGGTACAGAGGGAGAGTCACACTGTGGGAGGGGTGGTACTGAGGGAGAGTCACACTGTGGGAGGGGTGGTACAGAGGGAGAGTCACACTGTGGGAGGGGTGGTACCGAGGGAGGGTCACACTGTGGGAGGGGTGGTACAGAGGGAGGGTCACACTGTGGGAGGGGTGGTACCGAGGGAGGGTCACACTGTGGGAGGGGTGGTACTGAGGGAGGGTCACACTGTGGGAGAGGTGGATCTGAGGGAGAGTCACACTGTGGGAGGGGTGGTACTGAGGGAGGGTCACACTGTGGGAGGGGTGGTACTGAGGGTGGGTCACACTGTGGGAGGGGTGGTACTGAGGGAGGGTCACACTGTGGGAGGGGTGGTACTGAGGGAGACTCACACTGATGGAGCCCTCTCTCCTAAAGTTGAAAATTTTCTGCAAAATTGCCAAAGAACAGTTTTGGAGATGGTCAGTGGACTTCGGCAGTGTGAAATATCACCTCAGCAGTGGGCTGAAACAGTTTTCTTGTCTGGAAGGATTCTGTTTGGTGAAGTTTTTCAGTCTATGTCTCTTGGTGTTGAGCAGAGGGAGCAGTTGGCAGATTGCCAAAGTTCGAGTTTGATTTTGCTGGGAACGCGGATGGATTTATTCTGTTTGTAACAGCGGAAATCATCTCCCGTTCGGAGTGCGTATCCCAAGGCGACTGGCTGAAGAGGACTTCCGACTTCGGAATGGCAAGAGGAGCAGTGGACTGGCCAGGAAAAGCTTTCATTGTTCACAGGTGCACAGACAGTGCTGGGGTTTTTTAACACCGCATGACTTCCCTGTCTATCCACTCCTTTCTCCCCTCCTGTCCCGTCCCATCTCATCTCTGAGCTCTTCCTTTCTCCCCTCCTGTCCCGTCCCATCTCGTCTCTGAGCTGTTTCTTTTTGACTGTTTGCTGGTGTTCGGCTGGGTGTAGACTGTGTAGTATCCCAGTGGAGGTGTTGACCTTCTGAATTCGAACTGTGTCATGGTGGGTGCCCTAAGATGTCTGTGCTGAAGTTGTATGCGGAGGCTGCGGTGTTGGGAGTTGCAGCTCACGGGGAGGACTACCTGTTCAAATTAATAACTTTAAAGAACACTTTACCGTGTACTGTGCCTACTTCAGTCGCTAGGAACGCTGCCATAAAGGCCATGGCGGAGACTGTTGGAGGCCACGAGGGCATTGTTGTGAAGCGGTTTTGAATGGGAAGACTATTTTCTGTATGAAGTTGGCAAGTGGTGTGCTTTTGGCCCTGAGTCAGGGTTAAGGGTGGGGAGAGTTTTTATGCAGGTGGAGCTGGTGTTGGCCCCCATACAGATGGGACTACTCTCCAACGTCCCTGACAAGGCCCTCATCCCCCTACCTGCACTCCATCAGCGAGGTGCGTTTGAAAATAACCCCGGTAGGGTACAGGGCACCTCCTCAGGGTTATGAGCACCCATTCTCATTCCAGCGCCGTCTGCTTATGCAGCCAGAGCAGGGTCGGGGTGCCAAGAGGCAGCTTCAGGTATATTTTGAGGGGCATTATTATACCATCCTGTGGGCTACAGGACGCCTGAGGTGCCACACCTGTAAAGAGTTCGGGCATAGTCCGAAGAATTGCCTGAACTGTCCGGCTGCCAACTCTACCTCGGAGGCACAGGGTGATACAGCTGGACCTCCCCCCGCTGACACCCCTCCCCCATCCACCCTGTTATCCCCTCCCCCCTGTTGCCCCCTCCACCCTTTTGTCCCCTCCCTGTCCACCCTGTTGTCCGCTTCCCCCCAACGGGCCATCGGCTGTGGAGGTCGTCGTTGGAGACAGGGCAGGTGACGGTGAGGGGTGGGTTCAAGTGGGGGCAGGAAGGTGAAAAAGAAGAAAAGGCATCTGAAGGCTTCTCCCCCCGAGAAGGAGCAGCTTGTTGCTGTTGAACCGAGGCTGGAGGGTCTCGTGGCTCCTGAAATCCAGCCCCAACCACAATCTATTCCAGCTGCTACCATCCGGGAAACAGTACCGCAGCATAAAAGCCAGGACCCACAGGCTCCAGGCCAGCTTCTTCCACCAGGCCATCAGACTGTATTTCTATGTTACATTGACTGTCCTGTTGTACATGCTATTTATTATAAACTACTATAAATTGCACATTTAGACGGAGACATAAAGTAAAGATTTTTACTCCTCATGTATATGAAGGATGTAAGTAATAAAGTCAATTCAGTTCAATAAAGCAAGCGTCTGAGGAAGTCGGGGAGGGGAGGAGGTGTCGGAGGCTGAGGACGCCTCTGAAATGGAGGTCAGCGAGCCTCAGCATATCTGCGGCCTGAAATGATGGAGGGATGTGTCCCCTGAGACTGGAGATCAGGGGCCACAAGAGGAGGAGGAGGAGGATTTACCCCTGGTTGAGGCTGTGTGTGTGGAGTATTTTCCCCCAGAGCTGAGGATAGCCCTGTCCTTCAGGGGCCCTCTGCTGGGGTGGCATCTCCTGATCATGTGTCCTCCGGGCTGGGGAGCGGTGCCACTGTAGAGGGGCCGTGTGGGGAGGCAGACGTCTTTGATTGAGACTGCACACTCAGGGAGCGTATTCCCTGGGGACGGGCAAAGCCCTGGAGAACAGGGGTCACCAGTGGGATTGGTTTCCCAGATTCTTGCCTCAATTAAGGTCAAGTGCCCTGCTGAGGAGTGTGTAGTCCACGAGGGAAACCGGAGACACCCAGAATCGCCATCCCACATGGCTAATCGGAGGGAATATCTCCCGAGGGGTGAGGAGGTTGGGGACTCTCCCAGTGCTGATTCCGGGGAGGGTGACAAGGATGTGGAGGTGGGTTTGGTCCAGCAAGCTCATATCCTGGCTGTGGGAGGGTTTCTGGATCGAGAGGTAGTGGGGCCTCCCTCTGTCACTGGACCTGGGGATAGGGTAGGACCAGCAGCTACAGTTAGTGTGAGGAGGGACGTGGTCTCATCAGGTGTGGCTGATGCCTGCTTGGCGGGTGACGAGAGCGTTGGACGTACTGAGGGATTCTGGATCGAGAGGTGGTGGGGCCTCCCTCTGTCACTGGTCCTGGGTATGAGATAGAGTCTGTGGTCAGATCTCCCGTTAGTCAAGTCAAGTCAAGTCACTTCTCATTGTCATTTCAACCATAACTGCTGGTACAGAACATAGTAAAAATGAAACGTTTTCCATTACCATGGTGCTACATGAAACAATAGAAGAACTACACTGAACTACGTAAGAAAAAACACAAAAACTACACTAGACTACAGACCTACCCAGGACTGCATAAAGTGCACAAAACAGTGCAGGCATTACAATAAATAATAAACAAGACAATAGGCACAGTAGAGGGCAGTAGGCTGGTGTCAGTCCAGGCTCTGGGTATTGAGGAGTCTGATGGCTTGGGGGAAGAAACTGTTACATAGTCTGGTCGTGAGAGCCCGAATGCTTCGGTACCTTTTCCCAGACGGCAGGAGGGAGAAGAGTTTGTATGAGGGGTGTGTGGGGTCCTTCATAATGCTGTTTGCTTTACAGATGCAGCGTGTGGTGTAAATGTCTGTAGTGGTGGGAAGAGAGACCCCGATGATCTTCTCAGCTGACCTCACTATCCGCTGCAGGATCTTGCGATCCGAGATGGTGCAATTTCCGAACCAGGCAGTGATGCAGCTGCTCAGGATGCTCTCAATACAACCTCTGTAGAATGTGGTGAGGATGGGGGGTGGGAGATGGACTTTTCTCAGCCTTCACAGAAAGTAGAGACGCTGCTGGGCTTTCTTTGCTATGGAGCTGGTGTTGAGGGACCAGGTGAGATTCTCCGCCAGGTAAACACCAAGAAATTTGGTGCTGTTAACGATCTCTACGGAGGAGTCGTCGATGTTCAGTGGAGAGTGTTCGCTCTGTGTCCTCCTGAAGTCAACAACCATCTCTTTTGTTTTGTTCACATTCAGAGACAGGTTGTTGGCTTTGCACCAGTCCGTTAGCCGCTGCACCTCCTCGCTGTATGCTGACTCATCGTTCTTGCTGATGAGACCCACCACGGTCATGTCATCGGCGAACTTGATGATGTGGTTCGAGCTGTGTGTTGCAGCACAGTCGTGGGTCAGCAGAGTGAACAGCAGTGGACTGAGCACACAGCCCTGGGGGGCCCCCGTGCTCAGTGTGATGGTGTCGGAGATGCTGCTTCCAATCCGGACTGACTGAGGTCTCCCAGTCAGGAGTCTAGGATCCAGTTGCAGAGGGAGGTGTTCAGGCCCAGTAGGCTCGGCTTTCCAATCAGTTTCTGAGCAATGATTGTGTTGAATGCTGAACTGAAGTCTATGAATAGCATTCGAATGTACGTGTCCTTTTTGTCCAGGTGGGTTAGGGCCAGGTGGAGGGTGATGGCAATGGCGTCGTCTGTTGAACGGTTGGGACGGTACGCAAACTGCAGTGAGGAGGACAGCAGGGTCTTGATCTGCCTCATGACGAGCCTCTCGAAACACTTCATGGTGATGGATGTGAGTGCAATGGGATGGTAATCATTGAGGCAGGACACTGAAGACTTCTTCGGCACGGGGACGATGGTGGCCACGGTGAGGAGGAAAAAGGAGGGCTCTTTTGAAGCACAGATGGTAGACTTGCTTGACCCCAGCACCGAGTCACAGTCCATCTCTCTGGAAGTGATCCCACAGTTTGTGAAGGACTACTGCAGGAAACCATTTAAGACCCAGTTGGCCGCTGATGGATGGTTGGGTCTGCAGGGGGTCATTCAGTCTATCCGAACTGTCCTACAGAAGAAGGGGAAGGGAGTTG
This sequence comes from Mobula hypostoma, assembly GCF_963921235.1. Classification (NCBI taxonomy): domain Eukaryota; kingdom Metazoa; phylum Chordata; class Chondrichthyes; order Myliobatiformes; family Myliobatidae; genus Mobula; species Mobula hypostoma. The sequence continues at coordinate 2,488,310 of NC_086105.1, forward strand.
ATGTGACCTGTAAGGAGAGGCACCAGTTTCAGAGACTCCTGGAGACCCTGGAGAAGGATTGTGGGGCGAAGACGGGAAAGGGGTTGAAGGAGAGCTCTGCTACTCCTGGGGGCTCTGGTGAGGGGTCTCAATAAAGTGAGTCGTGAGGTTAAGTGTTGCCACCCTTAATGCCAGAGGTGGTGGGGGGCTCTCCGCAGATTCCATGATCTCTCTGTTCTCTGGGACGGGTGATATGTGGTGAGATTCCTGCAAGAAACCCGCACCATTCCAGGAGATGAATCCACCTGGCTCCTGAAATGTCGAGGGATGTGTGGGGGGTGGGGGGGAGGTGTCCACATGAGTCACCTCAGCTCCACTTCCAGCGGGGTGGCCATCTTGTTGGCCCTTTTTTTCCAGCCTGCGGTTTTGCCAGTTCAGGACCTCGTGCCAGGCCACCTACTTCACCTAGCCGTGCGCCAGGATGGTGTGCCGATGCATTTTGTAAATGTGTACGCCCCTGAGCCTGGCCCAATGCAGTTGCGCCTGTTCTAAGAGATGTTTGTGTTGCTGGGTCCATAGATCAGAGCAAATGCGTAATCGGAGGAGTGATTTCAATTGCACCCTCGTGGAGAGGGTCACACTGGTCCTCAGAGTAGTCGAGCATCAGTAAGACGGTTACGGGAGTTGGTTGTATCCTCTGACTTGGACGATGTTTCGGAGCCTTCACCCTGACCTTTGTGCTTTCTCAAGGTGGTACAGAGGGGGTGAAGGCTCGCGGATTGGTCAACTGTACATCTCCCGGGCGTTGGCTGCCTCCGTGCGGCCAGTTGTGTGCTCGGACCGCCACCTGGTGTGGGCAGAGCTGACTACGCTGCCCACACAGGTTGTTTTTTTTCAGCGGGTCGCCCCAGACAGTCAGCCATTCTTGTCTGGCATGTGGTGTCAGGATTGGTCTCCTTTCGGATTAACCGGGTCACGACATAAACGTTCCTGACTCGACCCTTTTTTTTTTACGAGTGGTTAGCTTGACGCTCAACCGGGCACGGATGGAAAGCGTGCTTGGGGGTGGCCCGACCTGGATTCGAACTAAGGAGCCTTCGCTGCAGAGTCTGGCGCTGATGCCATTGTGCCACCAGCCGGCCCACACGGGTAGAGTTCACATACTGGCATTTCAACAGCCGGCTGCTGGAGGACGGCTGGTTCTGGGATTCGTTCCGTCAGCTTTGGAGGACCTGGCAGGAGGAACAGGGAAATTTCCCCTTCCTGAGGCTCTGGTGGGATGTGGGCAGGTCTCACATAGAAACATAGAAACATAGAAAATAGGTTCAGGAGTAGGCCATTCGGCCCTTCGAGCCTGCACCGCCATTTATTATGATCATGGCTGATCATCCAACTCAGAACCCCGCCCCAGCCTTCCCTCCATACCCCCTGATCCCCGTAGCCACAAGGGCCATATCTAACTCCCTCTTAAATATAGCCAATGAACTGGCCTCAACTGTTTCCTGTGGCAGAGAATTCCACAGATTCACCACTCTTTGTGTGAAGAAGTTTTTCCTAATCTCGGTCCTAAAAGGCTTCCCCTCTATCCTCAAACTGTGGCCCCTCGTTCTGGACTTCCCCAACATCGGGAACAATCTTCCTGCATCTAGCCTGTCCAATCCCTTTAGGATTTTATACGTTTCAATCAGATCCCCCCTCAATCTTCTAAATTCCAACGAGTACAAGCCCAGTTCATCCAGTCTTTCATCATATGGAAGTCCTGCCATCCCAGGAATCAATCTGGTGAACCTTCTTTGTACTCCCTCTATGGCAAGGATGTCTTTCCTCAGATTAGGGGACCAAAACTGCACACAATACTCCAGGTGTGGTCTCACCAAGGCCTTGTACAACTGCAGTAGTACCTCCCTGCTCCTGTACTCGAATCCTCTCGCTATAAATGCCAGCATACCATTCGCCTTTTTCACCGCCTGCTGTACCTGCATGCCCACTTTCAATGACTGGTGTATAATGACACCCAGGTCTCATTGCACCTCCCCTTTTCCTAACGGCCACCATTCAGATAATAATCTGTTTTCCTATTTTTGCCACCAAAGTGGATAACTTCACATTTATCCACATTAAATTGCATCTGCCATGAATTTGCCCACTCACCCAACCTATCCAAGTCACTCTGCATCCTCTTAGCATCCTCCTCACAGCTAACACTGCCGCCCAGCTTCGTGTCATCCGCAAACTTGGAGATGTTGCATTTAATTCCCTCATCCAAGTCATTAATATATATTGTAAACAACTGGGGTCCCAGCACTGAGCCTTGCAGTACCCCACTAGTCACCGCCTGCCATTCTGAAAAGGTCCCGTTTATTCCCACTCTTTGCTTCCTGTCTGCTAACCAATTCGCTATCCACATCAATACCTTACCCCCAAAACCGTGTGCTTTAAGTTTGCACACTAATCTCCTGTGTGGGACCTTGTCAAAAGCCTTTTGAAAATCCAAATATACCACATCCACTGGTTCTCCCCTATCCACTCTACTAGTTACATCCTCAAAAAATTCTATGAGATTCGTCAGACATGATTTTCCTTTCACAAATCCATGCTGACTTTGTCCGATGATTTCACCGCTTTCCAAATGTGCTGTTATCACATCCTTGATAACTGACTCCAGCAGTTTCCCCACCACCGACGTTAGGCTAACCGGTCTATAATTCCCCGGTTTCTCTCTCCCTCCTTTTTTAAAAAGTGGGGTTACATTAGCCACCCTCCAATCCTCAGGAACTAGTCCAGAATCTAACGAGTTTTGAAAAATTATCACTAATGCATCCACTATTTCTTGGGCTACTTCCTTAAGCACTCTGGGATGCAGACCATCTGGCCCTGGGGATTTATCTGCCTTTAATCCCTTCAATTTACCTAACACTACTTCCCTACTAACATGTATTTCGCTCAGTTCCTCCATCTCACTGGACCCTCTGTCCCCTACTATTTCTGGAAGATTATTTATGTCCTCCTTAGTGAAGACAGAACCAAAGTAATTATTCAATTGGTCTGCCATGTCCTTGCTCCCCATAATCAATTCACCTGTTTCTGTCTGTAGGGGACCTACATTTGTCTTAACCAATCTTTTTCTTTTCACATATCTATAAAAGCTTTTACAGTCAGTTTTTATGTTCCCTGCCAGTTTTCTCTCATAATCTTTTTTCCCCTTCCTAATTAAGCCCTTTGTCCTCCTCTGCTGAACTCTGAATTTCTCCCAGTCCTCAGGTGAGCCACTTTTTCTGGCTAATTTGTATGCTTCTTCTTTGGAATTGATACTATCCCTAATTTCTCTTGTCAGCCACGGGTGCACTACCTTCCTTGATTTATTCTTTTGCCAAACTGGGATGAACATCTGACTGTTTTGCCAGGAAACAGTGGATAAATGTGAAGTTATCCACTTTGGTGGCAAAAATAGGAAAACAGATTATTATCTGAATGGTGGCCGATTAGGAAAAGGGGAGGTGCAACGGGACCTGGGTGTCATTATACACCAGTCATTGAAAGTGGGCATGCAGGTACAGCAGGCGGTGAAAAAGGCGAATGGTATGCTGGCATTTATAGCGAGAGGATTCGAGTACAGGAGCAGGGAGGTACTACTGCAGTTGTACAAGGCCTTGGTGAGACCACACCTGGAGTATTGTGTGCAGTTTTGGTCCCCTAATCTGAGGAAAGACATCCTTGCCATAGAGGGAGTACAAAGAAGGTTCACCAGATTGATTCCTGGGATGGCAGGACTTCCATATGATGAAAGACTGGATGAACTGGGCTTGTACTCGTTGGAATTTAGAAGATTGAGGGGGGATCTGATTGAAACGTATAAAATCCTAAAGGGATTGGACAGGCTAGATGCAGGAAGATTGTTCTCGATGTTGGGGAAGTCCAGAACGAGGGGTCACAGTTTAAGGATAAAGGGGAAGCCTTTTAGGACCGAGATTAGGAAAAATTTCTTCACACAGAGAGTGGTGAATCTGTGGAATTCTCTGCCACAGGAAACAGTTGAAGCCCGTTCATTGGCTATATTTAAGAGGGAGTTAGATATGGCCCTTGTGGCTACGGGGGTCAGGGAGTATGGAGGGAAGGCTGGGGCAGGGTTCTGAGTTGGATGATCAGCCATGATCATAATAAATGGCGGTGCAGGCTCGAAGGGCCGAATGACCTACTCCTGCACCTATTTTCTATGTTTCTATGTTTCTATGAATAGGCTATCGGGCTGACCAAGCGGTGGTTGTCCGGGAACGATTGGCTTGAGAAGGAGCTGATCGACTTGGAGTCCCTGCCAGGGATGACTAGTGGAGAGCAGCCCCTTTGGGATGAGTACCAGAGGAAGGAGGAGGCACTGACACCTGCAGCTTGAGAGGTCCCGAGGTGCTTATGTGAGGTCGCAGGTCTGGATGCTGCAGGATCTGGACCACGCCTGCCCCCCTCCTATGCTCTCTCGAGGGGGACGGGTGTCCGCAGGCAGTTAGTGGAATTGCTGGCAGAGGATGTCTCCTCCATCACGGATCCGGTGAGAATTGTTGAGGAAGTTCATTCCTTTTATGGGGCTCTTTTCTCACTGGACCCATGAAACAAGGATGCACACAGGGCTGTGTGGGAGGACGTGGTGAGGGTCAGCCCTGGGGGTGCAGATCGACTTGATGCACCGCTATCTTTGGTGGAGCTGACCAGTGCCCTCAACCAGCAGCAGATAGGAAAGTCCACGGGTTGACCTTTGAATCTCTCTGAGCCTTCTGGGACATCCTAGGGGCTGATTATGCAGGGTGCAGGGGGATTGGGGGAGAGCGTGGTGATGGTTGAGATGCCCCTCTCTTGGTGCAGAGCAGTTGTAACCCTGTTGCCAAAGAAGGGGATCTCTGTTGCCCGAGGAACTGATGCCCAGTATCTTTCCTCGGTGTGGAGTACAGGATTTTGCCCAGGCAGTGGCCAATCATCTGGGCTTCATGCTGGCACGAGAGGCCTGCCCTGACCAGTCCTACACAGTCCAAGGGTGGTTGATCCAGGACAATATCCACCTTGTCTGGGATCTGATTTACCTGTGTCGAGAGGCTGGTCTGTCAGTCGCATTTCTCTTCCTTGACCAAGAGAAAGCGTTTTACAGGCTGGACCACGAGTACCTTTTTGGGACTCTGCGAGCGTTTGGGACTCTGTGCCACATGTTGTGGCCCACATCCAAATGTTGTACACTGCTACAGAGTGCCTTGTTAAGGTTAATGGGTTGTTGACAGCTCCCTTGTGCTTTGGGAGGGGGATACGTCAGCGGTGCCCCACATCAGGGCAGTTGTACTCTGCGTGGAGGCCTTCTCCATAAGAGATTAACGGGTTTGGTTTCTACATGAACCAGGTATGGAGGCTTGTCTTTCCAGCTTACGCCATTGATGTCCTCCTCATGGTCACCGGCCAGTTGACTTGCAGGGAAATGCAAGACTGCCAGCCGATCTTCTCGGCCACGTCCTTTGCAAGGGTCAACTGGGAAGCGTGTTCGGGTCTCTTAGTGGGTCAGTGGCAGGTGGGCTCCCTACCAGAGGGGATGAGACCCTTTGCTGTACTTGGGGGTCTACCTGAGCTCGACGGAAGAGGCTTGGCCGGTGAACTGGCGGGTTTGGAGACAGAATCTCTGTCCGGCTGGGACGCTGTCTAGGCCTCCTTCGTGCGATCTCATACCGGGGAAGGTCAGCTGGTCGTCTCCATGGTGTGGTACCGGCTGATTATTTTGATCCCAGCCACTGCTCATGTCTCCAGGACCCAGAAGAGGCTGGTGGACTTCTGAGGCAATTGGAGGCATTGAGTCTCTGCTGCAGGCCTGAGTGTTCCAATTGCGGAGGGCAGTCAGTCATTGGTGTGACTGTGCGCCCAGCTGGTGGCTCTCCACACAGGATCCTGCAGAGATACCCGTACAGTGACCACCCTCTGAGACAGTATGTGTCGGTGACAAACTTTCTGCGCCCGGGACACTGCCTGCAGCAGGCCGTGCAGCTTCCAGCAGACAGCATCAGCCACTCCGCTCTGAGGTAACTGCCTTGTTTTACCGAGAGCTGTTGAGTGTATGGGGTCAGGTCTCGTCCAGACAGGGTGCTACGTGATGCTCCACACAATACATAGCATTTCTTGTACAGGCGGTTCTTGCACACCTGTCCTTTCCTTGTCTTCGTCTACCGACCGGGCTCACCTTGGTAGCCCGTGTTACCACCTGGCAGCGGAGGAGGTCCCCAGTGGAAAGCTCTTTATACAGGCGTCCTTCCCCTGTACATTGGCGTCCTGGGGTGGGAGGTGTAACGTAGGGCAGTACCGTGCAACAGGTTCACTGACACCCGTCCACCTGTCCATTCTGTGGCCAGGAGCAGTCAGTGTACCACGTTTATTTGGAGTGTGAGAGGCTGCAGCCCCTGTGGGAGTATCTGAAGGGGCTGCTGCTCAGGTTCTGGTTGCTCAGTCCCGTGCTCCTCATACGGGCACCCAGTATGGAAGGGAACGGGCTGTGAGGAGGAGCTACTGGTGGCCCTGGTTCTGGGCCTGGTGGCCAAGATGGCCATTCACGGACCTAGGCGGCGGAAAGTCAAGGGTTCTGCCAGGGCCGACTGTCTGCCCCTCTTCCGAGCAGACGTTCGTACCGGTCGTCCTTGGAGAGGGAGCTCCCCAGGGAATTGACTGTTCTATAGACAGTAGTAATCATACTTTTAATTGAATTTATTCACTGTCTTGAAAATATTGAATGTTTGTACTTTGTGTAATTGTTTGTAAATAAAGTTTTATACTTTTGGTAATAAAAGGGGGTGGTACTGAAGGAGGGTCACACTGTGGGAGGGGTGGTACTGAGGGAGAGTCACACTGTGGGAGGGGTGATACCGAGGGAGGGTCACACTGTGGGAGGGGTGGTACTGAGGGAGGGTCACACCGTGGGAGGAGTGGTACTGAGGGAGAGTCACACTGTGGGAGGGGTGGTACTGAGGGAGGGTCACACCGTGGGAGGAGTGGTACTGAGGGAGGGTCGCACTGTGGGAGGGTTGGTACTGAGGGAGGGTCACACTGGGAGGCGTGGTACTGAGGGAGAGTCACACTGTGAGAGGGGTGGTACTGAGGGAGGGTCACACTGTGGGAGAGTCACTCTGTGGGAGGGTCTCACTATGGGAGGGGTGGTACTGAGGGAGGGTCACACTGTGGGAGGGATGGTACTGAGGGAGGGTCACACTGTGGGAGGGGTGGTACTGAGGGAGGGTCACACTGTGGGAGAGTCACTCTGTGGGAGGGTCTCACTATGGGAGGGGTGGTACTGAGGGAGGGTCACACTGTGGGAGTGGTGGTACTGAGGGAGGGTCACACTATGGGAGGGGTGGTACTGAGGGAGGGTCACACTGTGGGAGGGGTGGTACTGAGGGAGGGTCACACTGTGGGAGGGGTGGTACTGAGGGAGGGTCACACTGTGAAAGGGGTGGTACTGAGGGAGGGTCACACTGTGAAAGGGGTCATACTGAGGGAGGGTCACACTATTGCTCTCGAAAACCTCTCTTTCTTCCATGAAGTGAGTATGTCTACCTTCCCCTCTAGCCCTATAGTTCCTGGGTGGGTGCTGAACCAATGTGAGACATGCAGATGGGAGAGGAGATGCCTGCGCAGGACAGGGGGCAGGGTGTCCGTGAGCCCTCGGTCACCTCCTGCCATTCTGCTGGGCTCTCTGTGCCTTCAGGATCTCCCCTCTCCGTGGATGCTCTTGTGCCGGGGGTTTCCTGGAGTCAGTGGGAATGTTGAATCTAACTGGTGCATCACCATCTGGTACGGAGGCGCCACTGCACAGGCTCGGAAAAAGCTGCAGTCCACTCCATCATGGGTACTCGCCTCCCTCGTATCGAGGACATCCTCAAAAGGGCAGCACCCGTCATTAAGGACCCCAGCACCCAGGACATGCCCTCTTATTGCTACCATCAGGGAGGAGGTACAGGAGCCTGAAGACCCACACTCAGTGTTTCAGGAACAGCTTCTTCCCCTCCACCATCAGATTTCTGAATGAACAATGAACCCATGAACACTTTCCCCCCTCTCTTTTTGCACTACTTAATTTAATTGAATATTTTTACATATACTGATTGTAATTTATAGTTTTTATTGTTATGTACTGCTGCTGCAAAACAACACATTTTACAAAGTATGCCAGTGATATTAATCCTGATTCTGATTATTTCTCGGGAAGCTTTGAGCACATCTTTGAACCGTTCCCTCTGCCTGTCGGAGAGCTTGTCCCATTAATCTTGTGATGACCTACGATCACAGTCTCCTTACTGAGGTAGAGGTAAACTAAGATCCAGACTGGAGGAGATGTAGGATTAAGAAATCCCAATTTACCCTCTAAATCAGGGGTTCCCAATCTTTTTATGCTATGGACCAATACCATTAAGCAAATGGTCTGTGGATCCCAGGTTGGGAACCCCTGTTCTAAATTATCCCCACAGCATGCCAGAAGGTGTTGATGGTGAGAGAAGGTGAGAACGAACAAGGAACGTGTTGCGGGCAAAGTTTCAACCTTGCTTGTCCGCATTGGTGTTGTGCTGTGGGGTACAGATATCAAGAGTGCGGATAGTGAACCAAAATGGGAGAGCAGGACAGCACAATGGGCTGAATGGCCTCATCTTGTTCCCATTCAATTGGCAGCCACTGGACAGTGTGTGAAAGTGCTGCTGAGTCTATCTCTGGTGTGCACATCTCACACAACCTCTCATGGTCCCAGAACACATCATACTCCGTCAAGAAAGCTGTGTCTCTACTTTCGGAGCAGGCTGAAGAGAGCTTGACTTTGTGCATCTGTACACAAGTCATTCTACAGATGCACAGTAGAGAGCACCCTAACAAGCTGCATCACTGCTTGGTATGGGAGTGGCACTGTGGCAGACAGGGTGGCTCTACGATGGGTAGTCGTCACTGGCACCAGCCTATCCACCATCAAGAACATATATTCAGAAAGGTGCCGGGAAAGAGCAAGTAACATCATGAAGAAGCCTGTATACTCTGCTCATGGGCTGTTTGTCCCACTCCCATCAGGGAGGAGGCTACACGGCATCCACGCCAGGACCCCCAGACTCAAAAATACTTTCCCCAAGCAGTAAGACAAATCAACACCTCCATAAGGCCATAAGATCTAGGAGCGGAATTAGGCCATTTGGTACATTGTGCCTGCTCCACCTTTTCATCATGGTTGATCCAATTTTCCTCTCAGCCCCAATCTCCTGCCTTCATGCCCCGACCAATCCAGAAACTATCAACCTCTGCCTTAAATATGCATAAAGACTTGGCCTCTGGGAAAGAATTTCACAGATTCACCACTCTCTGGCCAAAGAAATTCCTCCTCATTTCCTTTCTAAAAGGATGCCCCTCTATTCTGAGGCAATATCTTCTGGTCTGAGGCTCTCCCACCATAGGAAACATCCTCTTCACATCCACTCTGTCAAGACTTTTCACCATTCGATAGATTTAAATGAGGTCACCCCTCATTCTTCTGAATTCTAGTGAATACAGGCTCAGAGCCATCAAACACTCTTCATATGTGAAGCCATTCCTGGACCTCCACCCTGTAATCCACCCCTCCACACCCCAACCTGTCAGAGTCACCTTATGTAGAAACACTTTGTCACTTTGTGGACATATAATCAATCAATATATATAAACTATCTGATGTTTTTATATTTATTATGGACAATAGGTGCAGGAGTAGGCCATTCGGCCCTTCGAGCCAGCACTGCCATTCACTGTGATCATGGCTGATCATCCATTATCAGTATCCAGTTCCTGCCTTCTCCCCATAACCTTTGATTCCACTATCTTTAAGAGCTCTATCCATCTCTTTTTTGAAAGCATCCAGAGACTTGGCCTCCACAGCCTTCTGGGGCAGAGCATTCCATATATCCACCACTCTCTGGGTGAAAAAGTTTTTCCTCAACTCCGGTTCTAAATGGCCTACACCTAATTCTTAAACTGTGGCCTCTGGTTCTGGACTCACCCATCAGCGGGAACATGCTTCCTGCCTGCAGCGTGTCCAATCCCTTAATAATCTTATATGTTTCAATAAGATCCCCTCTCAGCCTTCTAAATTCCAGTGTATACAAGCCCAGTCGCTCCAATCTTTCGACATATGACAGTCCCGCCATCCCATGAATTAACGTTGTGAACCTACGCTGCACTCTCTCAATAGCAAGAATGTCCTTATGTTTTTTTAATTCTTATTTTTTGTGTTCTTTATCTTTTTTTTGTGCTGTATCGGATCTGGAGTAACAATTATTTCATTCTCCTTTACACTCGTGTATTGGAAATGACATTGAACAATCTTGTATCTTGAATCTTGAAACTTGAACTGTATGAATCTTTGGATGCGAGACCTGGCAGGGGCACTGATCTCACATCATCTCCTTTTCTCTCTCCTCCCTGTCTGTTGGCTGTCCGCTGTGCTGTGTGTTTCACTCGGACTTTCTGCTTGCCTGTAGACATTTCGGTCAGTCTGCTTGCGGTGGTCGTCAGTTTCTGTGCTCTTGCCCTGTTGGTAGTGTCACTGTTTGTGTTTTGGAAGCTATGCTGGCCGCACTGGAAGAACAAAGGTCTGACATCTGATGCCAATAACATCCCTCAGCCAGCGCCCAGCCATGACCCCGAACCCGAACCCGAGGAAGCTCCGGAGAAAAAGGAAGCTGAGGAGGTCAGGGAGAACAGGAAGAACTCTGTGGTGTTACTGGCTACCCCCATGAAGATCAGCCATACCTCTCCTGACATCCCGGCAGAGGTACAAGCTGCCCTCAGAGAGCATCTGCTGAAACACACCCGGGTGCAGAGGCAGACTACAGAGCCTACCTCATCCTCCAGGTGAGTGAAGGGGCACAGCCTGAGGAACACGGAGGACGGAATCGATGGCTTTGTGGCCAAGTTGGAGGATGATCCAAAGTTAGGTGGAGGGGAAGATAGTGTCGAAGAAACAGGGAGTTTACTGAAAGACTGGGAGAATGGGCAAAGAAGTGGCAGATGGGATGTAGTGTAGGGAAATGTATGGACATACGTTTTGATAGAAAGAATAAAAGCATAGACTATTTTCTAATGGAGCTAGTTCAGAAATTGGAGGTACAAAGGAACTTGGGAGACATGGAATATCTTTCTGCCAAGTCCCATCAACCTGCACCGGGACCATAGCCCTCCAAACCCTCTCATTCATGTACCTATCCAAACCTCTCTGAAATGTTGAAATCATACCTGCAAGCAGCACTTCCACCGGCAGCTCATTCCACACACTCACCACCCTCCGAGTGAAGATGTTCCTCTTAAACATTTCACCTTTCACCCTTGACCCATGACCTCTTGTATTCTCACCCAACTCCGTGGAAAAAGCCTGTTTGCACTTACCTTCATGGGAAAATCTGCAGTTACTGGAGATCAAAGTAATACACACAGAGTGCTGGAGGAACTCAGCAGGCAGTACCTATGGAAAAGAGTCAACAGTTAACGTTTTGTGCTGAGACCCCTTATCAGGACTGCTGAGTTCCTCCGGCATTTTGTGTGTATTACTTGCATTTACCTTATGAATTCCTCATAATTTTGTATGCCTCTATCAAATCTCCCCTTATTCTTCTACGCTCCAGGGAATAACGTCCTGACCTATTCAATCTTGCTCTCATATCCCAGCAACACCCCTGTAAATTTTCTCTGTACTCATTCAGTCCTAGTTCAGGATTCCTTAAAGATTAACAAACTTCGAATTGATTTTGAGAGGGCTGGGATATAGAAAAAGGGTGTAATGCCAAGGCTTTATAAGCTAGTGGTCAGACTGCACTTGGAGAAATTTTCTAAGAAATGATGTAATGGTATTGGAAATTGCCTACCCCCACTTTATTTGGACTTTGTCTCCCTTCCTGATGAAGGGTCACGGACCTAAACATCGACTGTTTATTCCCCTCCATAGATGCTGCCTGACTAGCTGGGTTCCTCCAGCATTTTGTGTGCGTTGCTCTTTTTCACAGAAAGCACTTTGACGTCAGGTGTTAGAGCAATTGGGTTACTGTGGGGTAAACTAAACTGGTAAATTGGTTTATAATTGTCACCTGTACAAAGATACAGTGAAAAACCTGTCTTACACACTGTTCATACAGATCAGGTCATTACACAGTGCATTGAGGTAGAACAAGGGAAAACAGTAACAGAATGCAGAATAAAGTGTGACAGCTACAGAGGAACTGCATGCAGGCAAACTGTAAGGTGCAGGATGATAATGATTGAGATTGTGAGGTCAGGAGGCTATCTCCTCATACTAGGGAACCAGTCAATAGTCGTGTACCAGTGGGGTCGAAGCTGTCTTTGAGCCTGGTGATAGGTACTTCCAGGCTTTTGTGTCTTCTGCCCGATGGGAGAGAAGAGGAGAGAGAATGTCCGGGGTGGGTGGGTCTGTGATTACGCCGGCTGCTTTACTGAGGCAATGAGCAGTGTAGACAGAGTCCATGGAGGGGAGGCTGGTTTCCCCGATGTGCTGAACTGTGTCCACGACTCTCTGCGGTTACTTGTGGTGAGTGAGAAGGTGAGGGTGGGGGAGCTGAGTGAAGACCTTGGCATCTACTGCCCCTCCTTTAGGTTTCAATGATTTTAAGTACATGTGACAAATAAAGCTCATCTTTAATATTAATCTTTAAGCTGAACTTTTTACAAATCCAGTGAGCTGTCACCTCCATCGCATACAACCAGAGAGATAAAGCATGGGAACAGACCTTTTGGCCCATTGAGTCTGTGCTGACCCATTTACACCAATCCCATTTAATTCTATTCACTTCCTATCAGCTCCCTGCAGAATTTACCCCTTAGCCACTGGGGATAACTTACAGAAGTTTGAATTCACTCACTGACTGGCGACGTTATTGGGATATGGGGGAGGTACAAAGGGACTTGCAAGTCCTCATGCAGGTTTCCCTAATAGTTAAGGTCCGTGGGTGAGATTTTAAAAAGGAACATTTGCAGGATTTTGGCTTTCTTTTCCAGTGGCTCAATTGAATTTGGATTGAGAGAGGAGGCAACTCACAGGTCTGTGAGTGAGATTTATAAACGGAGCATTAGCGGGCTTTTGCTGTTTTCCAGTGGCCTAATCAAACAGCAATTCAGTAGCAAATGCAAATAAAAGTAAGGTAGGGACGGGTGGAGTGGCCATTGTGTGAGTCGACCAGTGTCAGAGTGAGAAGACTTTGGCTCATCTGGCTTGAGTGAGGAACATATCAGGTAAGTTTTTTCTTCTCCATTCTTCATTCTTTGTCTGCTAGTGCAAAGTGCACTGAGGATGGCTCCAGGGCCTGTGCTGTGCTCTTCATGTGGGATGTGGGAATTCTGGGAGATCTCCAGCCTCCTGGACAACCACATGTACAGGTGCACCAAGCTGCAGCTCCTCAGAGAATGTGTCAGCAAACTCGATAATCTTTGGCTTATACAGGAAACTGAGGAGTTACAGGGAAGTAGTCACCCCTAAGTTGCAGAATGTAGCTGGGTGACTGTCAGGAGAGGGAAGGGAAATGGGCTGCCAGAGCAGAGTACCCTTGTGGCTGTTCCCCTCAATAATAAGAATACTGCTTTGGATACTGTTGAGGGGGATGACCTATGTTGGTGGGGGGATGGGGGAGCCACAGCAGCTAGGTCCCTGCACTGAGTCTGGCTCTGGCTCTGTGACACAGAAGGGAAGTGCAGAGAAGAGAACTGCAGAAGTGATTGGACATTCCATAGACATGGAATTCCGTGGACCGGGATAGTAGGCTGCTTCCCTGGTGCCAGGGACAGGGATGTCTCAGATCAGGTCCATGGCATCCTAAAGGGGGAGGGTGAGCAGTCAGAAGTCTTGGTACATATTGGCACCAATGACATGGGTAGAAAAAGGGAAGAGGTCCTGAAGAGAGAATTTAGGGGGCTAGTTAGCAAGCTGAAAACCAGGACCTCCAGGGTAGTCATCCCTGGACTGCAGCCTGTGCCATACAGCAGTGAGGGTAGGAATGGGATGACTTGGCAGATGACTGTGTGGCTGAGGAACTGGTGCAGGGGACAGGGTTTCCTATTTCTGGATCATTGAGACCTCTTCTGGGGAAGTTATGACCCAAAAGGGATGGTTTACACCTCAGGAACCAATATCCTTGTGGGCAGGATTGCTAGAACTGTTGGTGAGGGTTTAAAATAATTTGTCAGGGGGTTGGGAAGCTGAGTGATAGGGCTGAGGATGGGGCAGTTGGTATACAAGCAGAGGCTGTGTGTAGTGACTCTTTCAGGAAGGACAGGCAGATGATGGGGCAAAATTGCAGTCAGTGGGATGAGTTGAAGTGTAACATGGGGACAAAATCAAAACGGCTGATGAATACAGGACTGAAGGTGTTATATTTGAAAGCATGCAGTATTTGGAATAAGATAGATGATCTTGTAGCACAGTTAGAGATTAGCAGGTATGACTGTGTGGGTATCACCAAATTGCGGCTGAAAGAAGGTTAAGGTTGGGAGTTTCACATATTGTATCAACAGGAGAGGCGGGTAGGCAGAGGGGGTGGCATATTGTATCGATAGGAGAGGCGGGTAGGCAGAGGGGGTGGCATATTGTATCGACAGGAGAGGCGGGTAGGCAGAGGGGGTGGCATATTGTATCGACAGGAGAGGCAGGTAGGCAGAGGGGGTGGCATATTGTATCAACAGGAGAGGCGGGTAGGCAGAGGAGGTGGCATATTGTATCGACAGGAGAGGCAGGTAGGCAGAGGGGGTGGCATATTGTATCGACAGGAGAGGCGGGTAGGCAGAGGGGGTGGCATATTGTATTGACAGGAGAGGCAGGTAGGCAGATGGGGTGGCATGCTCTGCTGGTAAGAAATGAAATCAAATCCTTAGAAAGAGTTGACATAGGATCTGAAGATGTAGAATCATTGTGGGTAGATTTAAGGAACTGCAAGGGTAAAAGATCCTGGTGGGAGTTCTATACAGGTCTCCACACAGTAGCCAGGATGTGGGCTACAAATTTCAAGAGGAGATAGAGAATACATGTCAAAGGGGCAATGTTACAATAGTCATGGGGGATTTCAATATGCAGGTAGATTGGGAAAATCAGGTTGGTGCTGGATTCTAAGAGGGGAAATCTCTAGAATGCCTACAAGATGGCTTTTTAGAGCAGCTTGTAATTGAGCCCGCTAGGGAATCAGCTATTCTGGACTGGGTGTTGTGTAATGAACTGGATTTGATTAGGGAGCTTAAGGTAAAGGAACCCTCAAGAGGCAGTGATCGTAATATGATAGAATTTACCCTGCAGTTTGAGAGGGAGAATCTAGAGTCAAATGTATCAGTATTACAGTAGAGTAAAGGGAATTACAGAGGCATGAGAGAGGAGCAGGCCAAAGTTGATTGGAGGGGGACACTAGACGGGATGACAGCAGAGTTGCAATGGCATGTAATAGAGCAAAAATTAGCAGGAAGTTAGAGGATTGGGAAGTTTCTAAAAACCAACAGAAGGCAACTAAAAATGCCATAAGGACTGAAAAGATGAACTATGAAGGCAACGCACGTGAAATGTTGGAGGAACTCAGCAGGCCAGGCAGCATCTATGGAAAAGCGTAAACAGTCAATGTTTGCAGCCGAGACCCAAGACTCATCAGGTGCTGGCTCGAAGGGTCTAGTGTCTATTGAGTCCTGATGAAGAGTCTTGGCCCGAAACATCAGCTGTTAAATACTTCTTTTTTCCGGACATGCGGCCTGGCCTGCTGAGTTTCTCCAGTATTTTGTGTGTGTTACCTTGATTTCCAGCATATGCAGATTTTCTCCTGTGTGAATTATGAATTTAAGCTAGCCAATAATATCAATAATGATACCAAAAGTTTTATCAGATATATAACGAGTAAAAGAGAGGCAAGAGTAGATATCGGACTACTGGAAATTACACTGGCAAGGTAGTAATGGGGACAAGGATATGGTGGACAAACAGTAAATATTTTGCATCATATTGAAATACACTAGCAGTACGATGGAAATTCGAGTGTCAAGTGCTATTACTACAGAGAAGGTGCTTGAGAAGCTGAAAGGTATAAAGGTAGAAAAGTCACCTGGACGAGATGGACTACACCCCAGGGTTCTAAAGTAGGTAGCTGAAGAAATTATGGAGACATTAGTAATAAACCTTCAAGAATCACTAGATTCTGGCATGGTTCTGGAAGACAAGAAAATTGCAAATGTCACTCCACTCTATCTCATTAGGTGTATTTAAGCAGTTTTGGGCCCCTTATCTCAGAAAGGATATGCTGGCGTTGGAGAGGGCCCAGCGGAGGTTTACGAGCATGATCCTGGGAAAGAAAGGGTTAACATTTGAGGAGTGTTTGATGGCTCTGAGCCTGTACTCACTGGAGTTCAGAAGAATTGAGGGGAAATCTTATTAAAATCTATTGAATACTGAAAGGCGTAGATAGAGTGGATATGGAGCAACTCACACAAAATGCTGGGGGAGCTCAGCAGGTCAGGCAGCATCAATGGACATGAATAAACAGTCAATGTTTCAAGCCAAGACCTTCACCACTGGAGAGGATGTCTCCTGTAGTTGGTGAGTCTAAAACTAGAGGGTACAGCCTCAGAAATGAGGAATGTGTCTTTAGCCAGAAGGAGGTGAATCAGTGAAATTCATTGCCGCAGGCGGCTGTGGGAGCCAGGTCATTGAGTATATATAAAGTGGAGGTTGATAGGTTCTTGATTTGTCTGGGTGTCAAAGTTTACGGGGAGAAAGGCAGCAAATAAGAATAATAAGAGGGTAATAAATCGGCCAAAATTGAATGGTGGGGCAGACTTGATGGGCCGAATGGCTTAATAATGGTCTTATGGAAACTCAGAGGACAAGGAGAACATGCAACCTCCATCCAGACAGCATCTGAGGTGGGAATCGATCCCAGCTCCCTTGGGCTGTGCGTCAGCAGCTCTTCACGCTGTGAGTAGGTCCTGATCCCAGGGAGGGGTGTGAATTTGAGACTGATTTGTCTCCTTCTGTGTCCGCAGGCATAACTCCTTCAGGAGACACCTCCCAAGGCAGATGCATGTCACCAGTGTTGACTTCAGCTCAGACAGCCTGCCCCGGGGAGAGACCACCACCAGCATCGGCCGCATCAAACCCGAGCTCTACAAACAGAAGTCAGTTGACTCACAGGACGGTGAGAAGGAGGAGCTGAAGACCAGTGGCAAGTTAAACTTTACTCTGGGATATGACTACGAGAACGAGAACCTGATTGTGACGATCCTTAAATGCTTGGACTTGCCAGCAAAAGACGATTCCGGAACCTCAGATCCATACGTTAAAATTTATCTCCTACCTGATCGGAAAAAGAAGTTCCAGACTCGGGTCCACAGGAAGACGCTGAACCCCAGCTTCAACGAGAGCTTCCAGTTCCCCGTGCCCTTCGACCATCTGAACAACCGAAAGCTGCATTTCAGTGTGTTTGACTTTGACCGGTTCTCCAGGCACGACCTGGTTGGCGAGGTGGTCACCGACAATCTGTTCGAGCTTCTCGAGCTTCCCAAGGAGGACACCATCTGGAGGGACATCGTCTGCGTCACATCAGTGAGTATGGTTGTTGTCGGTTCCCCAGTCACTGGTGAGGCAGCTCCTAGACCACTGGGAAGGTCCAGATACACACCAAATAACTGAATCAGATTTACTATCACCGGCAGATGTCATGAAACCTGTTAACTTTACGGCAGCAGTGCGATGAAGTACATGATAATATAGAAAAAAACTGTGAAGCACAGTGAGTATATATATTTAAATTAAATTAAATAAGTAGTGAGAAACAGAAATAAAGAAAGTAATGAGTACATGGGTTCAATGTCCATTCAAAAATCTGATGGCAGAGGGGAAGAAGCTGTTCCTGAATCAGCCGGTTACAGTCGGTGACCCACAGATACTGTATTCAGTTCTGGTCACCCCAGAAATGAGCTGAGAAATGGCAGGTGGAGTTCAACCCAGATCAATTTTAAGACAGGATATAATATTAATAGTAAGACTCTTGGGGTCTGTGTCCAACTGCGCAGGTTGACATTGTCGTTAAGAAGGCATAAGGTGTGTTGGCCTTCATGGGATTGAGTTCAAGAGCCGAGAGGTAATGTTACAGCTATTTAAGACTTTGGTCAGATCCCACTTGGAGTACTGAGATCAGTTCTGGTCATCTCACTACAGGAAGGATGTGGATACTATAGAGAGAGTGCAGAGGAGATTTACAAGGATGTTGCCTGGATTGGAGAGCATTCCTTATGAGAATAGGTTGAGTGAACTTGGCTTTTTCTCCTTGGAATGACAGAGGATGAGAGGTGACTTGATAGAGGTATAAAAGGTGATGAGAGGCATTGATCGTGTGGATAGCCAGAGGCTTTTCCCCTGAAATGTCTAACATGAGGAGGCACAGTTTTAAGGTGCTGGGAAATAGATACTGAGGGGATGTCAGGGGTAAGTTTTTCACACAGAGAGTGGAATGCACTGCTAACAACGGTGGTGGAGGTGGATACAATAGAGTCTTTTAAGAGACTCTTAGATAGGTACATGGAGCTTAGAAAAATAGAGGGCTATGTGATAGGGAATTTCTAGGCAGTTTGAATTGAATTGAATTGACTATTTCTTGCACCCTTCACATACATGAGGAGTAAAAATCTTTATGTTACTTCTCCGTCTGAATGTGCAATGTGGAAATTATAGTCATTTGTAATAAACAGTATGTACAGTAAGATATATAACAGAACAGTCAATATAGCTTAGAAATATCATTGTGTCAGTGTGAATTAATCAGTCTGATGGTCTAGTGGAAGAAGCTGTCCTGGAGCCTGTTGATCCTGGGTTTAATGCTGTGGTACCATTCCCCGGATGGGTAGCAGCTGGAACAGTTTGTGGTTGAGGTGACTCAGGTCGTCAGTGATCCTTCGGGCCCTTTTAATGCACCTGTCACCGTAAGTGTCCTGAACCATGGGAAGTTCACATCCACAGAGGCACTGGGCTGTCTGCGCCACTCTCTGCAGAGTCCTGAGATTGAGGGAAGTACAGTTCCCATACCAGGCAGTGATGCAGCCAGTCAGGATGCTCTCAATTGTGCCCCTGTAGAAAGTCCTTAGGATGTGGGGGCCCATACCAAACTTCCTCAACTGTCTGAGGTGAAAGAGGCGCTGTTGTGCTCTTATCACCACACAGCGGGTGTGTACAGACCACGTGAGATCCTCAGTGATGTGTATGCTGAGGAATTTAAAGCTGTTCATCCTTTCAATCCCAGCTCTCTTGATGTCAATAGGGGTGAGCCTGTCTCCATTCCTGTTGTAATCCACAGCCAGCTCCTTTGTTTTTGCAACATTGAGGGAGAGGTTGTTTCCTTGACACCACTGTGTCAGGGTGATGACTTCTTCTCTGTAGGCTGCCTTGTTATTGTTTGAGATTAAGCCAATCAATATAGTGTTGTCAGCAAATTTAATTAGCATATTGGAGCTGTGGGTGGCGACACAGTCATGGGTACACAGGGAGTAAAGGAGGGGACTCAGTACACAGCCCTGAGGGGCTCCTTTGTTGAGGGTCGAGGTCTCTGAGCCTTACACAAGGCAGGGGGAAGGCCGAGGTCTCTGAGCTTCTTGTCGAGCTTGAAGGGAATTATGGTGTTGAATGCTGAACTGTAGTCCAAGAACAGCGTTCTCACACAAACATCCTCCTTCTCCAGATGTGTAAGGATGGTGTGTAGAGCTGTGGCCATTGCATCATCTGTCGATCGGTTTTATCGATAGGAGAATTGTAAGGGGTCCAGTGTGGGTGGTAGCAAGCTGCAGATGTAACCCTTGACCAGCCTCTCAAAGCATTTGTTTATTATTGAGGTGAGTGCGACAGGACGCCAGTCATTCGGACATGTTACCTTGGTCTTTTTAGGTACAGGAACATGAGTATATGTTTTGAAGCAGGATGGCACTCTACATTGGGAGAGGGAGAGATTAAAAATGTCTGCAAACACCCCAGCCAGTTGTGCTGCGCACATCCTGAGTACCTGGGATGCTGTCCGGTCCCGCAGCCTTGCGACTGTCCACTCGCTGGAAACGCTCGCATACTTCAGCCTCAGAGATGACCAAGGTGCAGTCACATTGGCCGCTCTCCTCGGGGGCTCAGTGTTGGCGACATCGAACTGAGACTAAAAAAAGGTTTAGCTCATCTGGGAGAGAGGTAGAGTAGCTTACATGGTTGGCACAACATTGTGGGCTGAAGGGCCTGTAATGTGCTGTAGATGTGTACGTTTTATGCTCTGTATTCTAAACACATGCGTGAATAACTCTACAATCGAAGCTAAAATGTAACAATAAATGAACTTGAACATCCTACCATAATCCCATCAACGCATTTAAAACGAGAACAATAAACAGTGTTGGCCACCAGGAATGCTGGACCCCCCTCCCCCCGTGGTGCCACAGAGCCCCCACCTGACGGGTCAGCCATCCCCAGCAGCCGCAGGGCAGGGTCCACATTGTCCAAGAGGTCCGGTGGTGGTCGGCACTGCTGTCTGGAGTGCTGGCTCTGTCTGTAGCCACCACCGGCCTTCGCCCCCCCATGGGAGGCACTGTATAACGAGGCGAGAGGCAGGGTACCCCTTCGTTCAGCCTCGCAGGGTGGGTGGTGGCCAAAGTCCGATATGGTGCCAGCTGGTCCCAGTGCAGCAGGACTGCCTTCCGTTGCTCAGGCAGCCGCTGCCAGTATACCACATCAGAGATGCGTCAAGCACCTTTCCCGGCCCCTTTCAGCGACTTCCAAGCTGGTGAATAGTCCCGTCTTCTGGGAGGGCCAGTAGGCACAGACTGGGGTCCCCAGAAAGGCACTGCTGCATTGGCGCCCTAGGCTGGTGACCCTGCTCCTTCTGGGACATGCAAGCGCTCCACGCGCTGCCTCTGCCCAGGCTAGTAAAAGCATTTACAAAGCTTGCCCAGAATCTTTGTGACCCTGAAATATCTGGCCACCACTGGCCTGTGTGCCAACTGGAGCATTCTGGCATGGAGCCCACGGGGGATGTCCCGCTGCAGGAGAAGTCTGGTGCTGTTGGCAAAGTGCCACCACTGGAAGAGTAACCATTGTGCACCTTCAGTGTGCTTCACTGGGAGTAAAGGGCATCGGTCCCTGGATCCAGGATGGAGAACCCTGCCCACTCGGGCCACTGTCCCACCTCAGCCACCCCCTCACCTGCTGGTCAGTGGTGGGTGGTCTGCCTCACCTCCGGCTGCCCCTCAGCTGCCACCACCGCTTGCCCCTGGTCCTGCCGTGTTGTGTTGGGCCGCTGCAGGGTGCGTTGTGCTGCATCGGGCCGCTGTGGGACCGGAGGTAGTTGTTCCTGTGCCCGTCTTGTTTGCTTCCTGGAGTTGCCTTACCAGAGAGCTACAGCTTCAGTGCTGGGGTGGAGTGTTGCCCCTGGCACATCCGCACAGCAGGAAAGCAGGGTCAGGCTGATGATGCAGCAATCCTGCATGTCAGCAAGCCACACCTCGTGCTCCATTGTGATGCACAGCCACCTCTTCCCTTTCCGGATACCTCCACCATAGGAAACGTCTTCTCCAAATCCACCCTATCTAGTCCTTTCAACATTTGGTAGGTTTCAACGAGATCCCCCGCATTCTTCTAAATTCCAGTGAGCACAGGCCCAAAGCTGCCAAGTGCTCCAAATATGCTAACCCCTTCATTCCCAGAATCATCCTTGTGAACCTTCTCTGGACTCTCTCCAATGACAACACATCTGTCCTGAGATATGGGGCCCAATACTTCAAGTGTTGCCTGACTAGTGTCTTATAAAACCTCAGTATTATTTCCTTGCTTTTATATTCTATTTCCCTTGAAATAAATTCCAACATTGCATTTGCCTTCTTTACCACAGACTCAACCTGTGAATTAACCTTCTGGGAGTCTTGCACGAGGACTCCTAAGTCCCTCTGCACCTCTGATGTTTGAACCTTCTCCCCACTTAGGTAATAGTCTGCACTATTGTTCCTTTTACCAAAATGCATGATCACACATTTCCCAACACTGTATTCCATTTGCCACTTTTTTGCCTATTCTTCCAATTTGTCTAAGTCCTGCTGCAATTGCATTGCTTCCTCAGCACTACCTACCCCTCCACCTATCTTTGTATCATCCGCAAAATTTGCCACAAAGCCATCAATTCCATGATCTAGATCATAGACAAACAATGTGAAAAGCAGCGGTCCCAATACTGACCCCTGAGGAGCACCTCTAGTCACCGGCAGCCAACCAGAAAAGACCCCTTTTATTCCCACTCGCTGCCTCCCACCTGACAGCCCTTCCGCTATCCATGCCAGTCTCTTTCCTGTAATGCCAAAGTATTTTGACTGGACATTGATGTTACTTTACTGCTTCCTCTTCAGTAATTTGTGACCAGTTCTACATAACTTTCTGGATTTCATTTTCAGCATCTCCCCCCCCACCCTCCTGAGACTGATCTGCTCAGGTTATTGACGCGGCAGTGGGCTGGTCGTACTCAGTGAGATGGTGGAATTGGAGGATTGCTGTAACACAGTCCACCCACCTTCCTCACCCATGTGAGGAGAGCACACTCTGTCATTGTTCAGCTGCTGGACACAGCCTTATAATTCTAGTCTTAGCCTCATAGAACTCTGGAGCACAGAAACAGGCCCTTCTGTATATAGAAACATAGAAACCCTACAGCACAATACAGGCCCTTCGGCCCACAAAGCTGTGCTGAACATGTCCTTACCTTAGAACTACCTAGGCTTACCCATAGCCCTCTATTTTTCTCAGCTCCACGTATCCATCCAGGAGTCTCTTAAAAGACCCCATCATATCTGCCTCCACCACTGCTGCCAGCAGCCCATTTCACGCACTAGGCCATGCTAAACTGTTACTCACCTGGTCTCATACCCCTCCCTGACTCTGTAACCTCCATCTGGCCCCTAGACCCCTCCCTGACTCTGTAACCCCCTCCAGCCCCCTACACCCCTCCCTGTCTCTGTAACCCCCTCCAGCCCCTACACCCCTCCCTGTCTCTGTAACCCCCCAGCCCCTAGACCCCTCCCTGACTCTGTAACCCCCTCCAGCCCCTACACCCCTCCCTGTCTCTGTAACCCCCCCAGCCCCTAGACCCCTCCCTGACTCTGTAACCCCCTCCAGCCCCTACACCCCTCCCCGTCTCTGTAACCCCCTCCAGCCCCTACACCCCTCCCTGTCTCTGTAACCCCCTCCAGCCCCTACACCCCTCCCTGTCTCTGTAACCCCCCCAGCCCCTAGACCCCTCCCTGACTCTGTAACCCCCTCCAGCCCCTACACCCCTCCCTGTCTCTGTAACCCCCTCCAGCCCCTACACCCCTCCCTGTCTCTGTAACCCCATCTGGCCCCTACACCCCTCCCTGTCTCTGTAACCCCCCAGCCCCCACACCCTTCCCTGTCTCTGTAACCCCCTCCAGCCCCTACACCCCTCCCTGTCTCTGTAACCCCATCTGGCCCCTACACACCCCCCTGACTCTGTAACCCCCTCCAGCCCCTACACCCCCCCACCCTGTCTCTGTAACCCCATCTGGCCCCTACACACCCCATCACCATGTCAGACAAATCGTCCTGTGGTGAATGCGTTCAAACTGCTTCGGAGGGTCATTTAGGGACAGTTACATTAGAGACTTTTAAGAGACGATTAGATAGGCAGATGAATGTGAGGAAAATGGAGGGATATGGACATTGTGTCGACAGAAGAGAGTAGTTTAGTTGGCCATTTGATTACTAATTGAATTGGTTCAGCACAGCACTGTGAACTGAGGGGCCTGTCCCTGTGCTGTACTGTCCTGTCTATGTTCTATGGTCTATGTTCTCTGAAGATGAGATGTTATGGTCATTAGTTTTCTTCAATGATTACCTCCAGAAGAGCAGATGGAAAGTTCTGGAAGGAATGTTAATGATCTTTGTGTCATGTTCTGACGGTTGTGTAAATATTGACTCCAGAATAATTATGTCTGTCAGCTATCTTATAACAAGAGGGATTAACTCACTGAAGACCAGCGTGAAGCAACCTGCTACATTCCTTCCAACATTTGCAGGCACATTACATATTGGGTAGCGTCTCGGGGCAATGGGAGTGATGGACTTACTGACCAATTGGTTTGTTATTGTCACATGTACCGAGGTACAGTGAAAAGCTTGTCTTGTAATCTGTTCATACAGATCAGAACAAGGTGGAACAATAATAATGCAGAATAAAGTGTGACAGTTACAGAGAAGGTGAAGTGCTGGGAAACAGTATGGTACAAGATCATAACAAGGTGGAGAGGGAGGCCAAGAGTCCATCATATCACACTAGGGAGCCTAGGATAGAAACTGTCCTACAGCCTGGTGCTACATGCTTTCAGGCTTTTGTATCTTCTGCCATCTGGGAGGGAGCAGAAGAGAGAATGTCTAGGGTGGGTGGGGTCTGTGGTTACGCTGGCTGCTTTACTGAGGCAGAGAGAAGTGTAGACAGAGTCCACGGAGGGGAGGCTGGTTGCTGAGACATGCTGAGCTGTGTCCACGACTCTCTGCAGTTTCTTGTGGTCATGGGCAGAGCAGTTGCTGTACCGACCTGCGACACACTGGGTAGGAAGCTTTCTGAGGTGCATTGCTAAAAATAGGTAAGGGTTGATGGGGACATGCAAATTTCTTTTAGCCTCTTGAGCAAGTAGAGATGTTGGTGAGATGTCTTGGCGTCAGTGTGGCTGGACTGGTAATGTTCATTCTGAGAAACGTGAAGTTCTCAGCCTCAGCACTGTTGATGTAAACAGGACTGGGTGCTCTGCTCCTTTCCCAAAGTCAGTGGCCAGCTGATACTGAGATACGGCCTGTTGTCAGTGCAGGTAGCGGTAAGGTGCCAGGCCAGAACAAGATAGATTGTGAAGTCAAAACTTCACCTTCAGCATTCAGCCTGGAAATAATACATACCCAGGACAACAAGTATTACCGGTCTTTTAGTCCTTTATCTGTTTTAGATGTTTTAATGCAGAAAGAATCAAAATAAAAACAAATGAATTTTTTAAAAAAACAGTTACTGCTGTTACAATACCAGCTCACAATCTTGTGTATCAACTAGTTAGATTAGATTAGATTATGAGGACACACAGTCCTCTTTTATTGTCATTTAGTAATGCATGCATTAAGAAATGATACAATACTCCTCCGGTGTGATATCACAGAAACACAGGACAGACCAAGACTGAAAAACTAACAAAAAACACATAATTATAACATATAGTTACAACAGTGCAACAATACCATAACTTGATGAAGAACAGGCCATGGGCACAGTAAAAAAGTTCAAAGTCCTCGAAAGTCCCACATCTCACGCAGACGGGAAAAGGAAGAAAACTCTCCCTGCCATGCCCGACCACAGTCCGACTCTGAGTCGTCCGAAAACTTCGAGCCTCCGATCAGCCCTCCGACACTGAGTACCGAGCACCATCTCTATCCGAACGCTTCGACCTCAGCCTCGGTCGCCAGCAGCAGGCAAAGCCGGGGGTTTTGGGGCCTTCCCTCCGAAGATTCTCAATCGCACAGTAACAGCGGCAGCAAACCGGGCATTTCAGAAATTTCTCCAGATGTTCCTCTGCTTCTCACGTCTGTCTCCATCAAATCAGAATTGTCCGTGGCCCCTATTTAACAAATACGATATCATTTTACCAGAGAGCTGCGCGCGCTGTGTGGCACTGCCATCTTCTCCTCCCGCCACATATTAAATATGAAAATAAATAAAACAAAATATACAAAACCAATATGGTAGAATTATTGGCACACACATGCTTGACTTCCAAAAAGGTATTGCCTAGACCCTAAACAAATTCTCCTCGTTCACACTACTAGACCGATAAGGAACTTCGCACAACCACGCCATCCTGCACCGATGCCTTACTCGTGAAAATCCTTCCTCACCGTACGACCAGTACTCCTGGGGGAAATGTAGCTCCCAGTTTTGATGTTCTTTCTAGAACATTGTAACTCTTCTTCTACTCCGCAGTGCATAATAACATTACCGTTTTCTCTTAAAGTCACAGGGAACTATTTTAACGTTACCATGGTGAATAGGTAAGTGCACTTTAACAACAAAAAATAATATTCAATGGTCACCTGCTTACACATAGACCAATTCAGTACAGGAACAGGCCCTTTGGCCCAGAATGTTATGCCAAACCAACTAAATTAGTAATCAAATGGATAACTAACTAACCTCTTCTGCCTACACAATGTCCAGATCCCTCCATTTTCCTCATAGTCATGTGCCTAGCTCTCAGTCCCCTCAACCTCAACACCACTGATAGACAGGAGCAGGCGCACCCCCCACCCCCCACCCTTCCTGAAGTCAGTGACCAGCTCTTTTGTTTGGTTGACACCAGGACACTAGGCTGGAGATCTCCTTCCTGTACTCTGACTCACTGTTATCACAGGCCACCACGGTGGTTTCATCTGCAAACTAGTAGATGGAGTTAGTGTAGGATCTGGCCACTCAATTGCAAGAGTTGTGAGTATATCTGGATCAAATAAAAACCATAAATTTCCCCAGATTTCTGATTGCCAGGTGTTGGTACAAATCTCAGTTCTCGGAATTTGAGTGTGCTTCTGTTAACTTCCTTCCATCCCAATGGCAGGTCTTGATGTGCCCAGATAACATCTCAGCCAAAGATCTCTGTGTTCTAGCCAAGTCTCTTTTTCCTCCCAGGATTTGATACCCGTATTGGTTTATTATTGTCACATGCACATAGAAAGCTTTTTATCTGCATCCCATTCAGACTGATGATTCTCTGCGTAAGCACATCCTGTTAGTAAGAAGATGGCTGAATGCAGAATGTCATGCTACAGTTACAGAGACAGTGAAGTGCGCGTCGACAAATGAGGAGACGGCCATAATGAGGTCAAGAGTTCATCTTTTAGTGTTTGAGGGGTCTGTTCTGGAATCTGATAACAGCAGGATAGAAGCTGTCCCAGAATCGGGTTCTCAGCATTTCCTACCTTCTGTCTGATGGGGAAGGGAAGAAGAGAGAATGTCTAGGCTGGGAAGGATCCAAGGTTACGCTGGCTGCTTTACTGAGGCATTGAGAAGTAGAGATGCTGGCGAACTTTCCTGACTCTGGTACCTGTATGGCTGGACCAGGATAGGCTGGTCAGACAGGAAGATCTCTCTGGTGCTGTGCACCTGTAAAGATTGCTGAGGATCGACAGGAGACATGCCGAATTTGTTCAGGGAGTTGTGGTAATCTGGAAACAGTCCTTCTGTGACACGAGTCTGCATTTGGATGGAACAGGTAGCCCTTTGCAGGTGGGTATGTGGTCTGTTACTGACACTGCAGAGTAATCAGACCACGGACTCTCCCAGCACAGGAGGAGGCCATTCAGCCCATAATGCCAGGCATAGCAAGAGACCTCCTCCTTGAGAGCGCCCCAGTGTCACCCTCTTACTTCCTCCACAACCCTGTTCAAGCACTTGTCCAATTCAGTATTTATTTATTTAGAGATGCAGTATGGAACAGGCCTTTGAGTGCCGCCCACAACCCACCAATTTAACCCGAGCCTAATCACGGGACAATTTACAATGACGAAATAACCACTAACCGGTCTTTGGACTGTGGGAGGAAACCGGAGCACCTTGAGAAAACCCACATGCACACGGGAAGAACATACAAGCTTGCTTACAGGTGACGCTGGAACTGAACTCCGATGTTCTGAGCTGTGTTTCCCCACACCCCACTCCACTGATGACACCCATTACCTGTAACCCTCAGGTTTGTCCGGCGGCATTAGTCTAGGGAAGACAGTCTCTGGCCCCGTGAAATTTGAGGGGCAAAACCTCCTGTTTGTGTGGATGCTGCGTGATGCGTTCCCCTGTTACAAATCAGTACCATGAAATAACAGACAGTACATAATATGCAATTAAACGATTTAGCTTTATAATTCTTAGTTTGACTAGAGGTTTAGCAAAGAAAAACAAAAAGAAAAGGGCTCACTTTAATGAAACAGTCTAATGCACACCTTGGAGCTCATGGTTTCCTGTCTGGTGATCCCCCGGGCTTCGTCGACTTCCGGCTCCAATCCAAGTCCACTCCTTTCAGGCAACTTCCCTCTTCATCTTCCACCGAACAAAAGACCTCAAACAACTCACTCTCAAGCACACAAGAAAAAGCACTCCCTTCACTGGACAGCGCACATTCCAAAGCCCCCGTTATCTCTAGTCATAACCCAAACACTGCTGCTACAGAAAAACCATTACATTAGCAGTGGAACCTTTCCCAGGGTGTTACATACCTTTTTGCTTTCCATTCTCTGTCGAACCTGCCCTACTCATTGCAGAACCATTCCAGACCCTCTCCATATGACCATAAGACATAGGAATATATTTAGGCCACTTGTCCAATCGAGTCTGTGCCACCATTCCATCATGGCCAATTTAATTTCCATCTCAATTCATTTCTCTTGCCTTCTCCCTTACTAACCAAGAACCTATTAACTCAGCTGACTTTGGCAACAAATTCCACAGATTCACCACCCTCTGGCTAAAAAAAAAATCACCTCATCTTTGTTCTAAAGGGATTTTCTTCTATTGTGAGACTGTTCCCTCTGGTCCTATACTCTTCCACTATGGGAAATATCCTCTGCATGTCCACCTTATCCAGGCCTTTCAAAGGCATAGGTAGAATGGACAACCAGTGTGGAAATGGTTAATACAAGAAGGCAAAAATATTTAAGGTGATTGGAGGAGAGTATAAGAGGGAGGTCAGAGGTAGGTTTTTTACACGAGTGTGGTGGGCGTGTGAACGCGCTGCCACAGGTGATGGTAGAAGCAGATACATCAGGGACATTTAAGAGACTTAGGTAGGCACATGGATGATGGAAAAATGGAGGGCGATGTGGGAGTGAAGGGTTAGATTCATCTTCGTCGTCGTTAGGTTGCATCTGGAATTTCCAGTTGGCGGACAATTTCCCTCCACGCCGCTCTGACATATTGGGAAATCCCGTTCCTGGCAGGTTACAGCAGTGGTTTGCCTTTGCCTTATTTCATAATTTACTGGCATAATTTACATATTACTATCTAACTATTTATGGTTCTATTACTATTTATTATTTATGGTGCAACTGTAACGAAAACCAATTTCCCCCAGGATCAATAAAGTATGACTATGACTATGACTTCTGCTGGGTGAGTTTAAAGAGATCACCACTTCTAGATTCATTGGCACAACATCATAGACTGAAGAGCTCGTACTGTACTGTACTGCTCTATGTTCTATGTTCTATGTAATATTCCCAATTCTGAACTATTTATTATTCCAAATAACCTAATTCTGCTCCTGTGCCTTGCTGCGTTGTGGTCTTATATTCGGTAGCTTTCAATGAGATCCCCCTATCTTCTCTGCCTTGCCCCTGGCTGTCGCTGGGACCCATCCAGTAGGGTCCAGTGCATAATCTCCAGAACAGTTGAACCTTTCTGAGTGTGAGTTCAGCACTGGACACTCTGCCTCTCCAGTCAGGGTTCTACTGCTCAGCATAGTACTGAAACAGGCAAGTCAGAGTAACACACACAGAATGCTGGAAGAACACAGCAGCTCAGGCAGCATCAATGGGAATGAATAAGCAGTCTGCAGTTCAAGCTGCGACCCTTCAGCAGGACTGGAAAGCAAAGGTCAAGATATCAGAATGAGAAATGGTCATACCTCAAAGCAGACAGCTGGTGGTGTAGTGGCATCACTGAACTCTGAAGCAAGTGGTCTCAGGTTCAAATCTAGCTAGTTCCTCGCACACTTTGCATCCATGTTGGGTTGTGCATTGAACTTGCAACTCGGCCTCAAAAAGCAGAGTAAATGCTAAAGAAATGACAGGGTTGTCGCCAGACATGCTCAAGACATGGAGAGGAATGTCAACAATATTTCAGAGAGTTTGTAGTGACTTGCATTTTGTTTGTGTTGTTCTGGATTTCCAGCATCTGCAGAATCTCTTGTGTTTATGATTTGCTGCTCCACTGCAAAGTCTCTTCAAGGGATGTTTTCCCTGAAGAAGTTTAAATCTTCTCTTCAGTGGAGTTCTGCGAGACCCTTTCTCACCGATCCCTCTCTGTGATCTCTGATCTATCACCTTCCAGCTTGCTTTCCTTCCCTCCCCCAACCTGTCACAAGTGCGGGGCACGGGTGGGCCCAAAAACAGGACACACCACATTTTGTAGCATTAGCAAGAATAGAGTTTATTAATCGTTACTAGGAAAGCAGGGAAGCAAGGATTGTTCAGAGGGAGATCAAGGAGTGAGCAAAGCAGAAGCAGGAATAAGCGTGGCTAGACTCAGACTTGGACTTGGAACCCGGGACCCAGACTTGGAACTCGGAACATCAGAAACCTGGACTTGGAACTCAGAACATCAGAAACCTGGACTTGGAACTCAGAACATCAGAAACCTGGACTTGGAACTCGGAACATCGAAGCCTGGACCTTTCTTAGACACAGGACATGGAACACTGAGCCGGGGCTCCTCCTTGGACACAGGACATAGAGCAGGGACTATTCTTTTAGACACAGGATGCAGAACACTGAGAGACAGGATTCCCCAACCCAGAGTAGTGGCAAATAGCCAGACTTACTCAGTGGAGATGTGAACATGAAGAAACAGTTCCCCTCTTAGGGTAGCGGCAAAATGGCCAGACCTACTCAGTGGAGACGAGGGCACGAAGAGACGGTACCACACAACGATAGACAGTTCATAACTTGACACAAAACGGTTCCAAGTAGCGGCAAGCCCTTGACGCAGCCCAGGAGCTACAGACAGCGGCTCTAGTCTCACTCTGGCGGGTTAACTTGACAGACCCATTCCGGCGAGGTAGCACAGTGGCTCGATCAGGCAAGGTAACTTAACAGGCGGGCTCTGGTGAGGAGAGGCGACTGACTGGTACTCGCTTCGGGGGGAAGACTTGAGTAGCTCCGGCTATGTAACTTGACTCGTTCCGGCGGGGTGATTTGCTCACATTTGCTTCGGTGACATCAGATGACAATCTAGCAGCGAGTAGCTGTAAGCCCGACACTAAATACTGCTCGTTCAGCTGAGACTCAAGTGCCTTTAATTACAGAGCCCAAGAAACATGGGGAAACAATGAATTAAGGAAAACAAGGAGTCAACGATCCTGATTGTGAAACAAAGTAAATTTAAAGGGACCCAGGGAATAAGTGATCAGGACCATGACAGAACCTTCTTATTCTGGTTTCTTACCCCTTCCTTTCCAGTGTTAAAGGTCATGGTCCAAATTTCTGACTGTTAATTCCTTTTCATGAATGCTGCCTGACTTGCTGAGTTCCTCCAGCATTTTCAGAATCAGAATCAGAATCAGATCAGGATCAGGATCAGAATCCTTTATTATCACTAAGTATGTGGACACATACAGGGAATTTGATGCCAGTTTCCCTGAGCTCTCGCTGTACAGAATCAAAAAGCAAACAAAACAATAGTGCAAATAATCATGAACTATATACAATGAGGTATACCAGTGTATGTACAGGTGGACTTGGTTTATAATAGACTAAAACTCAAGTGTTCATAAGACTGATGGCAAACGGAAAGAAACTGTTCTTGTACCTATTTGTCTTGGCATACAGTGATCTAAAGCACCTACCAGAAGGAAGGAGTTGGAACAGGTGATGTCCAGGGTGTGATGGGTCTACAATGATGCTGTTTGCTTGCTTCCTGCACTCTAGATGCATATAAGTCCTGGATCGAGGGCAGCTTCACACCTATAATCCTTTCCGCAGCCCTGATGGTTCTTTGGAGTCTATTCTTGTCTTGTTTCGTAGCTGATCCAAACCAGACAGTGATGGACGAACAGAGAACAGACTGGATTATTCCTGAATAGAATTGAATCAGCAGCTCCTGAGGCAGGTTGTACTTCCTGAGTTGACGTAGGAAATACAACCTCTGCTGAGCCTTTTTGATAACAGTGTCCGCGTTGGGTGTCCACTTCAGGTCCTGGGAGACTGTGACACCCAGAAACCTGAAGGTCTCCACAGCAGACACAATACTGTTGAGATTAGTGAGTGGGGGGAGCATGGGGGGGGGGCTCCTCCTGAAGTCCACTGTCATCTCCACAGTCTTGAGCGTATTTAGCTCCAGATTGTTCTGACCACACCAGATGCCAGCCGTTCCACCACCCGTCTGTATGCAGACTCATCACCCTCACGGATAAGGCCAATGACAGTTGTGTCGTCTGCAAACTTCAGGAGCTTAACAGATGGATCCTGTGAGGTGCAGTCATTAGTGTAAAGGGAGAAGAGCAGTGGGGAGAGCACACATCTCTGGGGGTCACCGGTACTGATTGTCCGGGTGCTAGAAATGATGCTCCCCAGCCTCACTTGCTGCACCCTGTCAGTCAGGAACTATTCAGTGTGTTACTATGGATTTCCAGCTTCTGCAGAATTTCTTGTATTTGTGAACAGCGAAGTCAGTTGTAGCTTTCTGTCATGCTCACAAGGACAGTGAAGTACAGGTAGAATGAAAAGGTCCAGGTGTGGTACAGGTAGAATGAAAAGGTCCCAGTGAGGTACAGGTGGAATGAAAAGGTCCCCGTGAGGTACAGGTAGAATGAAAAGGTCCAGGTGTGGTACAGGTAGAATGAAAAGGTCCCAGTGAGGTACAGGTGGAATGAAAAGGTCCCAGTGAGGTACAGGTGGAATGAAAAGGTCCTGGTAAGGTACAAATAGGATGAAAAGGTTCCGGTGAGGTACAGATGGAATGAAAAGGTTCCGGTGACGTGCAGGTAGAATGAAAAGGTTCCGGTGAGGTACAGGTGGAATGAAAAGGTTCCGGTGAGGTACAGATGGAATGAAAAGGTGAGGTACAGGTGGAATGAAAAGCCGAGGAAAGAGGACCGGGTCGAGGCAACAGAGACTTTTGGAGAAGAGGAGTTCGGTGGGTAATACCGTTCCACCTGACCGGAAGTGTACCGAGAGTGGTGAGCGGCGTGAAGGATTGGGGTGCTTACTGATCTGGCTAACAACGGATGGTGCAATCCAGGGTATATTACGATCGAGGAACGTGTCTGCAGACTGGATATTGAACTTTTTACTGTTGGACTTCGGCCACATTCCACCGTGATACAACACTTGGAGGCACGGGAGGTCATTCCTGCCTGTGGCCATCGAACGTGCAGCTCCTCCCGTGGAGGGTCAGACACCCTGAGCCAATAGACTGGTCCTGGACTTATTTTCCATCTGGCATAGTTTGCATTTTGTTGTTTGATAGTTGGGATTTTTTGTATTGCTATATTTACGCTATTTATTTGCTATATTGCTCTATTTTTGGTTGGTGCGGCTGTAACGAAACCAAATTTCCCTCGGGATTAATGAAGTATCTATCTATCTATCTATCTAAAAGGTTCTGGTAAGGTGCAAATAGAATGAAAAGGTCCAGGTGAGGTACAGGTAGAATGAAATAATCCTGGTGAGGTACAGGTAGAATGAAAAGGTACAGGTGTGGTACAGGTAGAATGAAAAGGTCCCAGTGAGGTACAGGTGGAATGAAAAGTTCCAGGTGAGATACAGATGGAATGAAAAGCTTGCTTGAATCATCATCACAGGCACTTAGGTACAGACAACACACTGAACATAAATTGTACCACGTAGTGCAAAAAAAGGGCTGTAAACCAAGACATTAGTGCAAAAAAAAACACACTTGGAGACAAGTCCATGGTAGAGCCAGAGCTGGTCCATGGAACACTTTAACAAACTTCTAGAGATGCGCAATGAGGACCATCCTTTCTAGTTGCATCATGGCCTGGTATGGAAACGTCAACGGCCAGGAATGGAAACGTCTACAGAAAGTGGTAGATAAAACCCAGTCCAACACAGGCAGAACTGAGCACACCTACATGGAGAGCTGTCTCAAGAAAGCAGCATCCATCATCATGACACCCACTATCCGGGCTAAACTCTCTTCTTGAAGCTGCCATCAGGAAGGAAGTACAGAAGCCTGGGGACCCACACCACCAGGCTCAGGAACCATTAGTACCCCTCACGATCAGGCTCCTGAACCAGTGTGTGTAACTTCCATCCTTTCAGCACTGACCTGATTCCACAACCCACAGAATCACTTTCCAGAACTCCACAACTCATGTTCTCAGTATATTTGTTTGCTTATTTACTTTTCTTATCATTTGTTTTTTTGTATTTGCATAGTCTCTCTTCTTTTGCACTCAGGTTGTTTGTCAGTTTGTGTGTAGTTTTTCACTGATTCTCTTGTATTTCTTTGTTCTACAATGAATGCCTGAAGAAAATTTAATTTGGATAGGTACGTGGATGGGGGGGTGGGGTGGGTACGAAGGGCGATGGTCCAGGAGCGGGTCGATGGGACCAGGAGGAATAACAGTTCAGCATTGACTAAATGGGCCAAAAGGCCTGTTTCTGCACTGTAGTACTCAATGATTCTATAATTTGAAATGTCAGAGATGTTAATGTGTGCCTTTAATTGCTGCCTCTGCCCACAGGAGAGTGTGGATTTGGGAGAGATTATGTTCTCTCTGTGTTACCTTCCTACAGCCGGGCGGATGACTCTGACGGTCATCAAATGCAGGAACCTGAAAGCCATGGACATCACCGGATTCTCTGGTAAGCTTAAGCACGACACAGGGGTTTGGAGAGGCAAGTGCCGTTGACAAACATGGGTGTTTTGGAACAGTGTTGACTCCGGGACAAGTGCAAAGGGTTATGGCGACCTGAGGGTTGCAGGTTGTAGAAGGGTTAGCCTGCAGCTCTGCACTCCTCACTGTGAATGAGAGATCTGGAAGTCCTCACCAAGTCCAGCCTTCATTGCCCATTCAGAACTGGCTTTGCAAAGCTGGTGATGGATAGCACCACAAGACAGAGGAACAGAGTGAGGCCATTTGGCCCATTGAGTTCTCCCCTGTTCCATCATGGCTGATTTATTTTCCCTCTCAACCTCATTCTCCTGTCTTTTCCCTGTATCCTTTGATCCCTTACCTATCAATCTCTGCTCTAAATACACCCAATGACTTGGCCTCCACAGCTGTGAAAATGAATTCCACAGCTTCACCACCCTCTGGCTAAAGAAGTTCCTCTTCATCTGTGTACTAAAAGGACATTGTTCTTTTCTGATATTCTGCTTTCTGATCCCAGAATTTCCCACTACTGGAGATGTCCTCTCCATGTCCACTCAAGCTTGGCCTTTCAATATTTGGTAGGATTCAATGAGAGATCCCCCTCATTTTTATAAACTACAGCAAGTACAGGCCCAGGGTCATTAAATGCTCCTCATAGATTAGCTCTTTCAGTCCAGGGATCATTTTCACAAACCTCCTCTGGACAGTCTCCAATGCCAACATGTTCTTTCTTAGATATGGGGCCCTGAACTGCTTAGAATATGCTAAATGCATTTTGACCAATGCCTTATAAAACGTCGGAATGATACCCTTACTTTTGTGTTCCAGTCCTTTCAAAACATTACATTTGCCTTCAAGAACTTGATGCCTCAAGACAGCAACATCTTTCATCGAAGATCTCCTCCATCTGGGCCATGCTATCTTCTCACAGCTCCCATTGAGCAGGAGATACAGAAGCCTGAAGTCCCACACCATGAGATTCAGAAACAGCTTCTTCAAGTTCAATTGCCTTTCAAACATCCATGAATACCCATGAATACAGTCAAATGAGACAGCTTTACTCCAGGGCCATGGTGCAAAACATAGCACCAACAGTCACACACAGCACCAGGCACACAGAGCATCTAGAAGATGGCAGGTACATAAAAGATATCTATAAAATACTGTCACACAAATAAAATACAGTCCAAGACCCTGAGTCCATGAATGTTGCAGCTGTCTGCAATTGAACACAATATGGCTTGTCTTTCCTTCAACCATTCAATTCTTGAACCAACTGATACACCCTAATTGCTACAGTATAGCAACACCACAATCACTTTGATTACTTTTCACCTCAGTAGATGTTTTTATTGTTCCTAGACTTTCTTGCAATATCGGTGCATAATTTATGTTTAAAATATATTTTTCATCTGACGCTCTGTGTCTCTGATGTTGCTGCAAGAAAGTTCTTCATTGCATCTGTGCACACATGGACTTGTGCATCTGACAATAAACTTGACTTTAACCCAGGCACAGGTCAAATTCAATCCAATTTGATACAATTTATCAAATTAAATTTACCTTCCCATTCCCATTCCGATATGTCTGTCCATGGGCTCCTCTACTACTGTGAGGAAGTCATTCTCAGGTTGGAGGAGCAGCAACTCATATTCCATCTGGGTAGCCTCCAACCCTCTGGTACGAATGTCAGTTTCGATAGCCTCCTGTAACTTCTCTCATTTTCCTTTCCCTGTTCTGCTTTCCTTCGTGCCCCTTCTCTTCTCCTCACCTGCTCATAACCTCCCTCTGGTGCCTCTCCTCCTTCCCTTTCTCCCATGGTCAGCTGGAAAAGATGGCGGGGTGGAGGTGCATTTGGGAGCAACTATGGTGTTGCCCTGTGCCTGCTGTCCCTGGTTGTAGGGGTTATGTTTTTGGAGGTGGTAGCTGCCCGGCATAGTTGGCTGGACTGCATTCTGCAACCCCTGTGTGGTGTGAGGGAGGAAGGGAGTATTTAGGGTTGAAGGTGAGGTGCTGATTGAACAAACTCTCATCAGGGATGCGATTAGCCTCTTTGGTGTTGTCAGAGCTGCCCACAGGGGGAAGTGTTTCACGACACTCCTCACTTGTGCCTTGTCCATGAAGGAAAGGCTTAGGGAGGTGTGAGACTCTCTTTGTCTTTCAGACCCATATGTAAAGGTTTCTCTCATCTGTGATGGAAAGAGATTGAAGAAGCGGAAGACTACCACCAAGAAGAACACCCTGAACCCCGTTTACAATGAGGCCATCATCTTCGACATTCCCCCAGAGAGCATGGAGCAGGTCAGCCTGTCCATCACCATCATGGACTACGATCGGTGAGTCTCCGTCTGTCCACTGCTCTCTGCTTTCACTCAAACGGCTTCGTGACTACACGGCTGAGAATATTTGTTCGGGATTGCTGTCGGTATTGTGTTCAGCTATGGTCATCTCATTATAGAAAGGGTGTGGAAGCTTTGGAGAGAGTGCAGAGGAGATTTACCAGGATCCTGCCTGGAATAGACAGCATGAAAAGCTAGGGTTTTTCTCTATAGAGCAAAGGAGGATGAGAGGTGACTTGATAGAGGTGTACAAGATGGAGCCAACAGCTAAAGACTTTTTTCCAGGGCAGAAATGCTTAATACGAGCAAACGTAATATTAATGTGATTGGAAGAATGAATTTGGGTGATGTCAGAGGTAGGTTTTTTCACTGTGCTAGGTGCTGTGGTCAAGACTTTTGGATAGGCATATGAATGAAAGGGAAATTCAAGATTCAAAATCCAAGATTGTTTAATGTCATTTTCTGCACACAAATGTAAAGGAGAATGAAATAATTGTTACTCCATGTCTGAAGCAGATAAAGAACATAATAATAATAATAATAAGAAGAAGAAAACAATAAATATAAATACATAAGATAGTTTATATACATAGATTGTGTGACGCATAGAGTGACACTAGGCGCAGGAGTGTCTGTACATAAGGTGACTCTGATAGGTAATAATAAAGTAGTGGTGGCTGTGGAGGGGTGGGTTAGTGGGTGGAGGTGTTGATCAGAGTAACTGTTTTTGAGTCTGGTGGTCCTGGTGTGGATGCTACATAACCTCCTCCTGATGGGAGTGGGACAAACAGTCCATGAGCAGGGTGGGTGGATCCTTCCTTTTCTGACACTTCTTGGTTTTTGGTGCAGTGCAGCTTGTTTCCATACCAAACAGTGATGCAGCTTGTCACAGGGTAACGCTAGGCACAGTAGTTAATACGTAACGTGTCTGTACATAACCTTGTGGAACATCGGGTGGCATTTTTACCATTTCCATAGCATTTGACTGATATTTAACAAGACTGAGTAGCTAGCTTTTCGCTCAACCTAGCATGGAAGGCGTGCAAGGAGCCGGCCGGATTTGAACTCAGGACCATTTGCCTCAAAGTCCGTACTGATGACACTATACCATCGGCTGGCTTCTGTACGTAAGGTGACTGAGAGGAATGATAAGCGAGAGATGTGGAGGTCTGGGTTAGGTGGGTGGAGGTGTTGATCACTCTTACTGCTTGGGGAAAAGTAACTGCTTTTGAATTTGGTGCACCTGGTGTGGATACTAGTAATGGAAGGATAATTAGGAGGGAAGGGTTAGATTGATCTTAGAGCAGATTAAAAGGTCGGGAGAACATCATGGGTTAAAGTGCCTGCACTGTGTTGTATGTTCTAAAGGTGGAGATGATGATTCATGTTGCCTCTAGAAGGACAACATCTACCATCAGTGATCCCCATCACCTCGGCATCTGGCAAGGTGCTGTTTTCCCACTGGTCACTTTGCTGAATGATTGGCCATATTTCTGTATGGTGAAACACCGTAGCCCTGTCATCGCTTTTCCAAGAATCAGTGCATCGATATCATGAGTACCTGAGGAAGGAAGCAGTACAGAGAACATTAAACGCAACCAATTCTGCAGACACTGGCAGTCTTGAGTAACACACAGATGGAGAATTGGACCAGGATGGTCGTCCGAGAGGAGACAATCTCCTGAGTCCAAGGCCAGTGAATAGCAGTCTATTATGGGCAGTCAGATCAACCTGGGAGACCTGATAAAAGTTATAAGATTGAGATATATATATATTATGTATGTATATGTAAAATGTAACAAGTCATACAAAAAGAGAGGGAAAAAATTGAAGTATTGTAAATGGGTTCACTGGCCATTCAGAAATCAGATGGCAGAGGGGAAGAATCTGTTCCTGAATCATTGAGTGTGTATCTTCAGGCTCCTGTACCTCCTTCCTGATGGTAACAATGAGATCAAGGAATGTCCTGGGTGATGGAGGGGGGGGGTCCTTAATGATGGACGCCGCATTTTGGAGGCATCACCTTTTGAAGGTGTTCTGGGTGAAAGGAAAGGAAGGAAATTATAGACCTGTTAGCCTGGCATCAGTGGTTGGGAGTTTGTTGGAATTGATTATTAGGGATGAAATTACGGAGTACCTGGAGGCACATAGGCCAAAGCCACCATGGTTTCCTGAAAGGAAAATCCTGCCTGACAAACCTACCGCAATTCTTTGAGGAAATTACAAGCAGGGTAGACAAAGGAGATGCAGTAGATGTGGTGTACTTGGATTTTCAGAAGGCCTTTGACAAGGTGCCGCACATGAGGCTGCTTAGCAAGATAAAAGCCCATGGAATTACAGGGAAGTTACTAGCACGGGTGGAGCATTGGCTGGTCAGCAGAAAACAGAGAGTGGGAATAAAGGGATCC
This sequence comes from Mobula hypostoma, assembly GCF_963921235.1. NCBI lineage: Eukaryota > Metazoa > Chordata > Chondrichthyes > Myliobatiformes > Myliobatidae > Mobula > Mobula hypostoma. The sequence goes on from NC_086105.1 coordinate 2,527,680, forward strand.
TGTTCTGGCTGGCTGCTGGTTACCAGTGGAGTTCCACAGGGACCGCCGCTTTTTACGATGTATGTCAATGATTTAGACTACGGTATTAATGGATTTGTGGCTAAATTTGCCAATGATACAAAGATAGGTGGAGGAGCGGGTAGTGTTGAGGAAACAGAGAGCCTGCAGAGAGACTTAGATAGTTAAGGAGAATGGACAAAGAAGTGGCAAATGAAATACAGTGTTGGAAAGTGTATGGTCATGCACTTTGGTGGAAGAAATAAACAGGCAGACTATTATTTAGATGGGGAGAGAATTCAAAATGCAGAGATGCAAAGGGACTTGGGTCCTTGTGCAAGATACCCTAAAGGTTAACCTCCAGGCTGAGTTGGTTATGAAGAAAGCGAATGCAATGTTGGCATTCATTTCTAGAGGTATAGAATATAAGAGCAGGGATGTGATGTTAAGGCTCTATAAGGCCCTCGTGAGACCACACTTGGAATATTGTGTGCAGTTTTGGGCTCCTTAGTTTAGAAAGGATATACTGACATTGGAGAGGGTTCAGAGAAGATTCTCAAGAATGATTCCAGGAATGAAAGGGTTGTCGTGGATTTGTGGAATTCGTTGCCACATATGACTGTGGAGGCCCGATCATTGAGGGTGTTTAAGGAGGAGATTGACAGGTATCTAATTAGTCAGGGTATCAAGGGATATGGGGAAAAAAGCCGGAAATTGGAACTAGATGGGTGAATAGTTTAGCTCATGGGGGAGCTGTGGAGCAGACTTGATGGGCCGAATGGCCTACTTCTGCTCCTTTGTCTTGTGATCTTGTGATTGTGTGAGAAATGTCTGGCAGCTCTTGGGCTGTATTCCCTGGAGTTCAGGAGAATGAGGGGGGATCTCATAGAAACATTCCGAATGTTAAAAGGCCTGAACAGATTAGATATGGCAAAGTTATTTCCGATGGTAGGGGATTCTAGGACAAGAGGGCACGACTTCAGATTTGAAGGACGTCCACTTAGAACTGAGGTGCAGAGAAATTACTTTAGTCAGAGGGTGGTAAATTGGTGGAATTTGTTGTCATGAGTGGCTGTGAAGGCCAAGTTATTGGGTGTATTTAAGGCAGAGATAGACAAGTTCTTGATTAGCCAGGGCATCAAAGGGTATGGGGTGAAGGCAATGGAGTGGGGATGACTGGAAGAATTGGATCAGCCCATGATTGAATGGTGGAGCAGACTCGATGGGCCGAACAGCCTACTTCTGCTCCTATATCTTATGGTGTTATGGTCTTATGGGTGCTGGGGAGGCTGGTGCCCGTGATGGAGCTGGCTGAGTTTACACCCCTCTGCGGCTTTTTCCAGTCCTGTGCAGTGGACCTCCACACCAGATGGTGATGCAACCCATTGGAATGCTCCAGTGAAAGAAACAAGTTAGAATGCAGGAGAGTGATTTGTGGACGGTACACACTGCAGTCATTGTGGCAGAGGGAGACAGGGAGGGGTTGAAGAGTGGGTGCAGTGCTATTGGGTAGCTGTTCAGGAGTTGTACTTTTGCTCATCTTTTGCAGGTTTGACCTTTGACCTCCATAACTTGGACAGCAATGGTGACATAGAGGTTAGCGCAGGGGTGCCCAGCCTTTTTTATGCCATGGACCAACACCAGTAAGCAAGGGGGCCATGGACCCCAGCTGGGAAGCCCTAGGTTAGTGTAACGTTATTACAGAGCCAGTAATTTAGGTTCAATTCCTGCTGCCATCTGCGAAGAATTTGTACATTTGTGAGCACACGGATTTCCTCCGGGTGCTCTGGTTTCTTCCACATTTCCAAGACATACGGGTTAGTAGGTTATAGACACAAGAGACATTGTATATGCTGGAAACCTAAAGCAACAAACAACAAATTTAAACATTTACCCCACAATTATATTACCAATTTTCCTAGTAAATACGTTGGAGCAGAAGTACTGTCTCATGGCTGGAAATGTTGGTCAAGTAAAGATCAATCACTTCATAATGATGCCACTGATGTTAAATATTGGCTTAGTCAAAAAGGAAATCGAAGTTCTGATGAAGGGTCTTGGCCTGAGATGTCGACTGTTTGCTCATTGCCATAGATACTGCCTGCCCTGCTGAGATCCTCCAGCATTGTGTGTGCGTTGCCAGGGAAATTGAAGAATGAAATAATGGTGGAACAGACACACAAATCTGGTCTCCTCAATGTTCCCGCTTCTTATGTTATACGTATAAAAAACATTATTTGGATATTAATAGAAACTGGTACTGCACAGTAAGCATAGTGCTATCACAACACCAGCGACCCAGGTTTAATTCCCACCATGTAAGGAGTTTTATGTTCTCCCCATGACTGTGGGGGTTTAACCAGGTGCTTTAGTTTCCTCCCACAGTCCAAAAACATTTGGGTCAGTAGGCTAATTGGTCGCATGGGCCTGTTAGCCTGCTGTATCTCTAAACCCAACGGAGTAAAATTCTGGAGGAACTCAGCAGGTCAGGTAGCATCTATCAGGGGGAATAAACAGTCAGCGTTTTGGGCCGAGACCCTTCATCAGGACTTTTGTCGAGTCAGGAGGTAAATTGGTCACATGGTGCAATTGGGCAGCGCAGGCCCGTTGGCCCAGAAGGGCCAGGGACCATGTTGTAACTCTAAATCAAATATAAAATAAGCTGGCTGCGTCTTCTGTCTATTCACAGAGTGGGTCACAATGAGGTCATTGGCGTGTGTCGTGTGGGGCAGGATGCAGAGGGACTGGGACGTGAACACTGGAACGAGATGTTGGCCTACCCCCGTAAACCCATCGCCCACTGGCACCCACTGGCAGAGGTAAGGGTGTGGTCTGTCCCTCTACCCACCTCATAGTGACTTTGTGTAGGTGTACCATGGCTCCCTTGCAGGAAAACTGAGAAGAGGTATGCACGTCTGGTTAAATGGGTGGGAGGCAGATCAGATAGTGATCCAGCCTATACTCCTCCACCTTTGTCAGCTCCCTCAGTCAGGGAATCCATCATTGCTGTCATTGAGCAGATGGGGAGACTGTAAACCTGTTCACAGGTACCACTTTCTGTCATCTGTCTGGCAACTTAAACAGCATTACTGCCCATATCCGTCCAATCTTGCCCTCCATGTGTTTCTTAAATGATACTTTTGTTCCTGCGTCAATCACTCGTATCATATACTCACCATCCTCTATGTCAAAAAGTTGCTCCTCACAACCCCTTTAAATCTTTTCCCCCTCACCCTAAAACTATGTCCCCTAGGTTTGGGCTCCCCCACCCTGGGGGAAAAGACTGTCACCTTATCTATGAACTCCTCTACCCTGGGGAAAAGAGTGTCACCTTATCTATACTACTCATAATTTTGAACAGTTCTATAAAGTCGCCCCTCACTCCCTGATGTTTCAATGACCATGCCTGGCCAACCTGTCCCTATAACTCAAACTCTCCGGTCCTGGCAACATTCTCATACATCTTTTCTGCACTCTTTCCAGTTTAACCACATCTCTCCTATAACAGGTTCCCAAAACTATACACATTACTCCAAGTGCAACATCACCAACTACCTATATAACTGCAACACAACGTTCCAACTTCTGTCCTCAGCACGCTGACTGGACACCTTTTTCACCACCTGTCTTTGTGTACTCCCAGGCCCCTCTCTTCCATACGCTCCTATTGCCCTATCATTACTCCCTAGGTAGTATGTGGTAACACAGAGTTGTGGAACACTGCAGCGCAGAAACAGGCCCTTCAGCCAATCTAGTCCGTGCCGAACGATCTGCCTCGTCCCATCGACCTGCACCGGGACCATAGCCCTCCATACACCCGCATCCAAATTTCTCTTAAATGCTGAAATCGAACCCACATCCATCACTTCCTCTGGCAGCTCGTTCCACACTCTCACCACCCTCTGAGTGAAGAAGTTTCCCCTCATGTTCCCCTTAAACATTTCACCTTTCACCTTTGACCCATAACCTCTAGTTGTAGTCCCACCCAACCTCAGTGGAAAAAAGCCTGCTTGCATTTACCCTTTTGATACCCTTCATCATTTTGTATAACTCTTTTTGAATACATAATTTTGTGTACCTCTGTACGAACTCTATAGCGAACACAGAACACTACAGCACAGTACGCGTTGTGCTGATCTTTTAACAAACTCTAAGATCAATCTAACCCTTCCCTCCCACATAGCCCTCCAGTTCTCTATCATCTATGTGCCTATCCGAGAGGTTTTTAAATGCCCCGAGTACTGCCTCTACCACCACCCGCTAGCAGGGCATTCCACACACTCACCACTCCCTGTGTGAAAAAAACTTACCTCTGACATGCCCCCTATCCTTTCCTCCAGTCACCTCAAAATGATGTCCTCTCGTATTAGCCATTTCTGCCCTGGGAAAAAGTCTCTGGCTGTCCACTATATCTATGTCTCTTATCTTGACACCTCTATCAATCACCTCTCATCTTCCTTCACTCCAAAGAGAAAAGCCTGAGCTCTCTCAATCTATCCTCATAAGGCCCGCTCTCAAATCTAGGCAGCATCCTGGTAAATCTCCTCTGAAGCTTCCCCATCCTTCCTATTGAAGTGAACAGAATTGAACACAATATCCCAAGTGTGGTCCTGGAGTGTTGTGGAGCTACAATGTTACAGAACAGCCCTTGAACTCAGTCCCCCACTGAAGGCCAACGCACCCTACAGCTTCTTCACCATCTTTTGAATATTGAACTTTCAAAGTACATTCCGGTTGGCAGTGTGGAGCAGCAGTTAGTGTAAATGCTGTTACAGGACCAGCGACATGGGCCCAGTTCCCGCTGCTGATTGTGGGAGTTTGTTGGTTTGCTTCATGACCTCCGGGTGCTCTGGTTTCCCCCCATGTTCGAAAGGCGGGTCAATAGGTTAATTGGCCACATGGGTATAATTGCACAATGCAGGCCATTGGCCAGAAGGACGCGTTACCATGCAGCATCCCAGCAAAAATTCCTACACTGGTTTGACTTTCCAAACGCAATCACCTCACACATATGTATGTATGCATGTATGTATATATGTATCTACCTATCGATTGTAATTAGGGGTACTGAGCGGAATAGGCATTTCTGGCCCTTAAACCTGTGCCTCCCCAGAAACTCCCCACACCCTGATTTAACCCTAATTTAGTCATGGGACAATTTGCAATGACCAATTAACCTCCTCACTGTTTATGCCTTTGAACTGTGGGAGGAAACTGAAGGATCCGGGGAAAATCCAGGCATTCCACAGGGAGGATGTACAGAGGATGCCAGAATTGAACTCTGAACTCAGACGCCCCGAGCTATCATAGCCTGGCGCTAACCACTGCACGAATGTAGCACCCTCTATCTGTATTGGAATCCTACGTTGGACATGTAAGTGGGGTGGCTGGTCCAATGGAACCCCCCATGTGTAAACAGTATCTCAGTACTAGAGAATGTTAGCCCAATACTACAGCAGACAGGGCAACCTCACCGCTCACGGGAACAATCAAGTGAGGTTGTCCTGCCTGCTCACATCTGCTAACATTGTCCAGTACTGACAGCCTGCCAACATGGGCTAACACCCCACAGTACTGACACCCTGCCCACATGGGCTATCACTCCCCAGTACTGACACCCTGCCCACATGGGCTATCACTCCTCAGTACTGACACCCTGCTCATATGGGCTATCACTCCCGAGTACTGACACCCTGCCCACATGGGCTAACACTCCCCAGTACTGACACCCTGCCCACATGGGCTAACATTGTCCAGTACTGACACCCTGCCCACATGGGCTAACATCGTCCAGTACTGACACCCTGCCCACATGGGCTAACATCGTCCAGTACTGACACCCTGCCCACATGGGCTAACACTCCCCAGTACTGACACCCTGCTCACATGGGCTAACATTGTCCAGTACTGACACCCTGCCCACATGGTCTAACATCGTCCAGTACTGACACCCTGCTCACATGGGCTAACACTCCCCAGTACTGACACCCTGCCAACATGGGCTAACACCCCACAGTACTGACACCCTGCCCACATGGGCTATCACTCCCCAGTACTGACACCCTGCCCACATGGGCTATCACTCCTCAGTACTGACACCCTGCTCATATGGGCTATCACTCCCCAGTACTGACACCCTGCCCACATGGGCTAACACTCCCCAGTACTGACACCCTGCTCACATGGGCTAACATTGTCCAGTACTGACACCCTGCCCACATGGTCTAACATCGTCCAGTACTGACACCCTGCTCACATGGGCTAACACTACCCAGTATAGACACCCTGCTCACATGGGCTAACACTCCCCAGTACAGACACCCTGCCCACATGGGCTAACATCGCCCAGTACTGACACCCAGCCCACATGGTCTAACACCCCCCAGTACTGACACCCTGCCCACATGGGCTAACATCGTCCAGTACTGACACCCTGCTCACATGGGCTAACACTCCCCAGTACAGACACCCTGTCCACATAGGCTAACACTCCCCAGTACTGACACCCTGCCCATATGGGCTAACACTCCACAGTACTGACACCCTGCCCACATGGGCTAACACTCCCCAGTACAGACACCCTGTCCACATAGGCTAACACTCCCCAGTACTGACACCCTGCCCATATGGGCTAACACTCCACAGTACTGACACCCTGCTCACATGGGCTAACACTCCCCAGTACAGACACCCTGTCCACATAGGCTAACACTCCCCAGTACTGACACCCTGCCCACATGGGCTAACACCCCGCAGTACTGACACCCTGCCCACATGGGCTAACATCGTCCAGTACTGACACCCAGCCCACATGGGCTAACACTCCCCAGTACTGACACCCTGCTCACATGGGCTAACACTCCCCAGCACAGACACCCTGTCCACATGGGCTAACACTCCCCAGTACTGACACCCTGCCCATATGGGCTAACATTCCCCAGTACAGACACCCTGCTCACATGGGCTAACACTCCCCAGTACTGACACCCTGCCCACATGGGCTAACACTCTCCAGTACAGACACCCTGCTCACATGGGCTAACACTCCCCAGTACAGACACCCTGCTCACATGGGCTATCACTCCCCAGTACTGACACCCTGCCCACATGGGCTAACACTCCCCAGTACTGACACCCAGCCCACATGGTCTAACACTCCCCAGTACTGACACCCTGCCCACATGGGCTAACATTGTCCAGTACTGACACCCTGCTCACATGGGCTAACACTCCCCAGTACTGACACCCTGCTCACATGGGCTAACACTCCCCAGTACAGACACCCTGTCCACATAGGCTAACACTCCCCAGTACTGACACCCTGCTCACATGGGCTAACACTCCCCAGTACAGACACCCTGTCCACATAGGCTGACACTCCCCAGTACTGACACCCTGCTCACATGGGCTAACACACCCCAGTACAGACACCCTGTCCACATAGGCTAACACTCCCCAGTACTGACACCCTGCTCACATGGGCTAACACTCCCCAGTACAGACACCCTGTCCACATAGGCTAACACTCCCCAGTACTGACACCCTGCCCACATGGGCTAACACTCCCCAGTACTGACACCCTGCCCACATGGGCTAACATTGTCCAGTACTGACACCCTGCCCACATGGGCTAACACTCCCCAGTACTGACACCCTGCTCACATGGGCTAACACTCCCCAGTACTGACACCCTGTCCACATAGGCTAACACTCCCCAGTACTGACACCCTGCCCACATGGGCTAACATTGTCCAGTACTGACACCCTGCCCACATGGGCAACACTCCCCAGTACTGATACCCTGCTCACATGGGCTAACACTCCCCAGTACAGACACCCTGCTCACATGGGCTAACACTCCCCAGTACTGATACCCTGCGCACATGGGCTAACACTCCCCAGTACTGACACCCTGCGCACATGGGCTAACACTCCCCAGTACTGACACCCTGTCCACATAGGCTAACACTCCCCAGTACTGACACCCTGCCCACATGGGCTAACATTGTCCAGTACTGACACCCTGCCCACATGGGCTAACACTCCCCAGTACTGACACCCTGCCCACATGGGCTAACACTCCCCAGTACAGACACCCTGCCCACATGGGCTAACACTCCCCAGTACAGACACCCTGCTCACATGGGCTAACATCATCCAGGACTGACACCCTGCCCACATGGGCTAACACCCCCCAGTACTGACACCCTGCTCACATGGGCTAACATCGTCCAGTACTGACACCCTGCCCACATGGGCTAACACCCCCCAGTACTGACACCCTGCCCACATGGGCTAACATCATCCAGGACTGACACCCTGCCCACATGGGCTAACACCCCCCAGTACTGACACCCTGCCCACATGGGCTAACACCCCCCAGTACTGACACCCTGCGCACATGGGCTAACACTCCCCAGTACTGACACCCTGTCCACATAGGCTAACACTCCCCAGGACTGACACTGCCCACATGGGCTAACACTCCCCAGTACTGATACCCTGCTCACATGGGCTAACACTCCCCAGTCCAGACACCCTGCTCACATGGGCTAACACTCCCCAGCAGACACCCTGCCCACATGGGCTAACATTGTCCAGTACTGACACCCTGCTCACATGGGCTAACACTCCCCAGTACTGACACCCTGCCCACATGGGCTAACATTGTCCAGTACTGACACCCTGCCCACATGGGCTAACACTCCGCAGTACTGACACCCTGCTCACATGGGCTAACACTCCCCAGTACAGACACCCTGTCCACATAGGCTAACACTCCCCAGTACTGACACCCTGCCCACATGGGCTAACGCTCCCCAGTACTGACACCCTGCCCACATGGGCTAACACTCCCCAGTACTGACACCCTGCTCACATGGGCTAACACTCCCCAGTACTGACACCCTGCCCACATGGGCTAACACACCCCAGTACAGACACCCTCCGCACATGGGCTAACACTCACCAGTACTGAAACCCTGCCCATATGGGCTAACATCGTCCAGTACTGACACCCTGCCCACATGGGCTAACATCATCCAGTACTGACACCCTGCCCACATGGGCTAACACTCCCCAGTACAGACACCCTGCTCACATGGGCTATCACTCCCCAGTACTGACACCCTGCCCACATGGGCTAACATCGTCCAGTACTGACACCCTGCCCACATGGGCTAACACCCCCCAGTACTGACACCCTGCCCACATGGGCTAACACCCCCCAATACTGACACCCTGCTCATATGGGCTAACATTGTCCAGTACTGACACCCTGCGCACATGGGCTAACACTCCCCAGTACTGACACCCTGCCCACATGGGCTAACATCGTCCAGTACTGACACCCTGCTCACATGGGCTAACACTCCCCAGTACAGACACCCTGTCCACATAGGCTAACACTCCCCAGGACTGACACTGCCCACATGGGCTAACACTCCCCAGTACTGACACCCTGCTCATATGGGCTAACACTCCCCAGTACTGACACCCTGCTCACATGGGCTAACACTCCCCAATACAGACACCCTGTCCACATAGGCTAACACTCCCCAGGACTGACACTGCCCACATGGGCTAACACTCCCCAGTACTGACACCCTGCCCACATGGGCTAACACTCCCCAGTACAGACACCCTGCCAACATAGGCTAACACTCCCCAGTACTGGCAGCCTGCCCACATGGGCCAACACCCCCCAGTACTGACACCCTGCTCACATGGGCTAACACTCCCCAGTACTGACACCCTGCTCACATGGGCTAACACTCCCCAGTACTGACACCCTGCCCACATGGACTAACACTCCCCAGTACAGACACCCTGCTCACATGGGCTAACACTCCCCAGTACTGACACCCAGCCCACATGGTCTAACACTCCCCAGTACTGACACCCTGCCCACATGGGCTAACATTGTCCAGTACTGACACCCTGCTCACATGGGCTAACACTCCCCAGTACTGACACCCTGCTCACATGGGCTAACACTCCCCAGTACAGACACCCTGTCCACATAGGCTAACACTCCCCAGTACTGACACCCTGCTCACATGGGCTAACACACCCCAGTACAGACACCCTGTCCACATAGGCTAACACTCCCCAGTACTGACACCCTGCTCACATGGGCTAACACTCCCCAGTACAGACACCCTGTCCACATAGGCTAACACTCCCCAGTACTGACACCCTGCCCACATGGGCTAACACTCCCCAGTACTGACACCCTGCCCACATGGGCTAACATTGTCCAGTACTGACACCCTGCCCACATGGGCTAACACTCCCCAGTACTGACACCCTGCTCACATGGGCTAACACTCCCCAGTACTGACACCCTGTCCACATAGGCTAACACTCCCCAGTACTGACACCCTGCCCACATGGGCTAACATTGTCCAGTACTGACACCCTGCCCACATGGGCAACACTCCCCAGTACTGATACCCTGCTCACATGGGCTAACACTCCCCAGTACAGACACCCTGCGGGCACATCCCCAGTACTGGCGCACATGGGCTAACACTCCCCAGTACTGACACCCTGCGCACATGGGCTAACACTCCCCAGTACTGACACCCTGTCCACATAGGCTAACACTCCCCAGTACTGACACCCTGCCCACATGGGCTAACATTGTCCAGTACTGACACCCTGCCCACATGGGCTAACACTCCCCAGTACTGACACCCTGCCCACATGGGCTAACACTCCCCAGTACAGACACCCTGCCCACATGGGCTAACACTCCCCAGTACAGACACCCTGCTCACATGGGCTAACATCATCCAGGACTGACACCCTGCCCACATGGGCTAACACCCCCCAGTACTGACACCCTGCTCACATGGGCTAACATCGTCCAGTACTGACACCCTGCCCACATGGGCTAACACCCCCCAGTACTGACACCCTGCCCACATGGGCTAACATCGTCCAGTACTGACACCCTGCCCACATGGGCTAACACTCCCCAGTACAGACACCCTGCCCACATGGGCTAACACTCCCCAGTACTGACACCCTGCCCATATGGGCTAACACTCCCCAGTACTGACACCCTGTCCACATAGGCTAACACTCCCCAGGACTGACACTGCCCACATGGGCTAACACTCCCCAGTACTGACACCCTGCTCACATGGGCTAACATTGTCCAGTACTGACACCCTGCCCACATGGTCTAACATCGTCCAGTACTGACACCCTGCTCACATGGGCTAACACTACCCAGTATAGACACCCTGCTCACATGGGCTAACACTCCCCAGTACAGACACCCTGCCCACATGGGCTAACATCGCCCAGTACTGACACCCTGCCCACATGGGCTAACACCCCCCAGTACTGACACCCTGCCCACATGGGCTAACATCGTCCAGTACTGACACCCTGCTCACATGGGCTAACACTCCCCAGTACAGACACCCTGTCCACATAGGCTAACACTCCCCAGTACTGACACCCTGCCCATATGGGCTAACACTCCACAGTACTGACACCCTGCCCACATGGGCTAACACTCCCCAGTACAGACACCCTGTCCACATAGGCTAACACTCCCCAGTACTGACACCCTGCCCATATGGGCTAACACTCCCCAGTACTGACACCCTGCTCACATGGGCTAACACTCCCCAGTACAGACACCCTGTCCACATGGCTAACACTCCCCAGTACTGACACCCTGCCCAAATGGGCTAACACCCCGCAGTACTGACACCCTGCCCACATGGGCTAACATCGTCCAGTACTGACACCCAGCCCACATGGGCTAACACTCCCCAGTACTGACACCCTGCTCACATGGGCTAACACTCCCCAGCACAGACACCCTGTCCACATGGGCTAACACTCCCCAGTACTGACACCCTGCCCATATGGGCTAACATTCCCCAGTACAGACACCCTGCTCCACATTGGCTAACACTCCCCAGTACTGACACCCTGCCCACATGGGCTAACACTCTCCAGTACAGACACCCTGCTCACATGGGCTAACACTCCCCAGTACAGACACCCTGCTCACATGGGCTAACACTCCCCAGTACTGACACCCTGCCCACATGGGCTAACACTCCCCAGTACTGACACCCTGCCCACATGGTCTAACACTCCCCAGTACTGACACCCTGCCCACATGGGCTAACATTGTCCAGTACTGACACCCTGCTCACATGGGCTAACACTCCCCAGTACTGACACCCTGTTCACATGGGCTAACACTCCCCAGTACAGACACCCTGTCCACATAGGCTAACACTCCCCAGTACTGACACCCTGCTCACATGGGCTAACACTCCCCAGTACAGACACCCTGTCCACATGGGCTAACACTCCCCAGTACTGACACCCTGCTCACATGGGCTAACACTCCCCAGTACAGACACCCTGCCCACATGGGCTAACACTCCCCAGTACTGACACCCTGCTCACATGGGCTAACACTCCCCAGTACTGACACCCTGTCCACATAGGCTAACACTCCCCAGTACTGACACCCTGCCCACATGGGCTAACACTCCCCAGTACTGACACCCTGCCCACATGGGCTAACATTGTCCAGTACTGACACCCTGCCCACATGGGCTAACACTCCCCAGTACTGACACCCTGCTCACATGGGCTAACACTCCCCAGTACTGACACCCTGCCCACATGGGCTAACACTCCCCAGTACTGACACCCTGCTCACATGGGCTAACATTGTCCAGTACTGACACCCTGCCCACATGGGCAACACTCCCCAGTACTGATACCCTGCTCACATGGGCTAACACTCCCCAGTACAGACACCCTGCTCACATGGGCTAACACTCCCCAGTACTGATACCCTGCGCACATGGGCTAACACTCCCCAGTACTGACACCCTGCGCACATGGGCTAACACTCCCCAGTACTGACACCCTGTCCACATAGGCTAACACTCCCCAGTACTGACACCCTGCCCACATGGGCTAACATTGTCCAGTACTGACACCCTGCCCACATGGGCTAACACTCCCCAGTACTGACACCCTGCCCACATGGGCTAACACTCCCCAGTACAGACACCCTGCCCACATGGGCTAACACTCCCCAGTACAGACACCCTGCTCACATGGGCTAACATCATCCAGGACTGACACCCTGCCCACATGGGCTAACACCCCCCAGTACTGACACCCTGCTCACATGGGCTAACATCGTCCAGTACTGACACCCTGCCCACATGGGCTAACACCCCCCAGTACTGACACCCTGCCCACATGGGCTAACATCATCCAGGACTGACACCCTGCCCACATGGGCTAACACCCCCCAGTACTGACACCCTGCCCACATGGGCTAACACCCCCCAGTACTGACACCCTGCGCACATGGGCTAACACTCCCCAGTACTGACACCCTGTCCACATAGGCTAACACTCCCCAGGACTGACACTGCCCACATGGGCTAACACTCCCCAGTACTGATACCCTGCTCACATGGGCTAACACTCCCCAGTCCAGACACCCTGCTCACATGGGCTAACACTCCCCAGTACAGACACCCTGCCCACATGGGCTAACATTGTCCAGTACTGACACCCTGCTCACATGGGCTAACACTCCCCAGTACTGACACCCTGCCCACATGGGCTAACATTGTCCAGTACTGACACCCTGCCCACATGGGCTAACACTCCGCAGTACTGACACCCTGCTCACATGGGCTAACACTCCCCAGTACAGACACCCTGTCCACATAGGCTAACACTCCCCAGTACTGACACCCTGCCCACATGGGCTAACGCTCCCCAGTACTGACACCCTGCCCACATGGGCTAACACTCCCCAGTACTGACACCCTGCTCACATGGGCTAACACTCCCCAGTACTGACACCCTGCCCACATGGGCTAACACACCCCAGTACTGACACCCTCCTCACATGGGCTAACACTCACCAGTACTGAAACCCTGCCCATATGGGCTAACATCGTCCAGTACTGACACCCTGCCCACATGGGCTAACATCATCCAGTACTGACACCCTGCCCACATGGGCTAACACTCCCCAGTACAGACACCCTGCTCACATGGGCTATCACTCCCCAGTACTGACACCCTGCCCACATGGGCTAACATCGTCCAGTACTGACACCCTGCCCACATGGGCTAACACCCCCCAGTACTGACACCCTGCCCACATGGGCTAACACCCCCCAGTACTGACACCCTGCTCATATGGGCTAACATTGTCCAGTACTGACACCCTGCGCACATGGGCTAACACTCCCCAGTACTGACACCCTGCCCACATGGGCTAACATCGTCCAGTACTGACACCCTGCTCACATGGGCTAACACTCCCCAGTACAGACACCCTGTCCACATAGGCTAACACTCCCCAGGACTGACACTGCCCACATGGGCTAACACTCCCCAGTACTGACACCCTGCTCATATGGGCTAACACTCCCCAGTACTGACACCCTGCTCACATGGGCTAACACTCCCCAATACAGACACCCTGTCCACATAGGCTAACACTCCCCAGGACTGACACTGCCCACATGGGCTAACACTCCCCAGTACTGACACCCTGCCCACATGGGCTAACACTCCCCAGTACAGACACCCTGCCAACATAGGCTAACACTCCCCAGTACTGGCAGCCTGCCCACATGGGCCAACACCCCCCAGTACTGACACCCTGCTCACATGGGCTAACACTCCCCAGTACTGACACCCTGCTCACATGGGCTAACACTCCCCAGTACTGACACCCTGCCCACATGGACTAACACTCCCCAGTACAGACACCCTGCTCACATGGGCTAACACTCCCCAGTACTGACACCCAGCCCACATGGTCTAACACTCCCCAGTACTGACACCCTGCCCACATGGGCTAACATTGTCCAGTACTGACACCCTGCTCACATGGGCTAACACTCCCCAGTACTGACACCCTGCTCACATGGGCTAACACTCCCCAGTACAGACACCCTGTCCACATAGGCTAACACTCCCCAGTACTGACACCCTGCTCACATGGGCTAACACACCCCAGTACAGACACCCTGTCCACATAGGCTAACACTCCCCAGTACTGACACCCTGCTCACATGGGCTAACACTCCCCAGTACAGACACCCTGTCCACATAGGCTAACACTCCCCAGTACTGACACCCTGCCCACATGGGCTAACACTCCCCAGTACTGACACCCTGCCCACATGGGCTAACATTGTCCAGTACTGACACCCTGCCCACATGGGCTAACACTCCCCAGTACTGACACCCTGCTCACATGGGCTAACACTCCCCAGTACTGACACCCTGTCCACATAGGCTAACACTCCCCAGTACTGACACCCTGCCCACATGGGCTAACATTGTCCAGTACTGACACCCTGCCCACATGGGCAACACTCCCCAGTACTGATACCCTGCTCACATGGGCTAACACTCCCCAGTACAGACACCCTGCTCACATGGGCTAACACTCCCCAGTACTGATACCCTGCGCACATGGGCTAACACTCCCCAGTACTGACACCCTGCGCACATGGGCTAACACTCCCCAGTACTGACACCCTGTCCACATAGGCTAACACTCCCCAGTACTGACACCCTGCCCACATGGGCTAACATTGTCCAGTACTGACACCCTGCCCACATGGGCTAACACTCCCCAGTACTGACACCCTGCCCACATGGGCTAACACTCCCCAGTACAGACACCCTGCCCACATGGGCTAACACTCCCCAGTACAGACACCCTGCTCACATGGGCTAACATCATCCAGGACTGACACCCTGCCCACATGGGCTAACACCCCCCAGTACTGACACCCTGCTCACATGGGCTAACATCGTCCAGTACTGACACCCTGCCCACATGGGCTAACACCCCCCAGTACTGACACCCTGCCCACATGGGCTAACATCATCCAGGACTGACACCCTGCCCACATGGGCTAACACCCCCCAGTACTGACACCCTGCCCACATGGGCTAACACCCCCCAGTACTGACACCCTGCGCACATGGGCTAACACTCCCCGGTACTGACACCCTGTCCACATAGGCTAACACTCCCCAGGACTGACACTGCCCACATGGGCTAACACTCCCCAGTACTGATACCCTGCTCACATGGGCTAACACTCCCCAGTCCAGACACCCTGCTCACATGGGCTAACACTCCCCAGTACAGACACCCTGCCCACATGGGCTAACATTGTCCAGTACTGACACCCTGCTCACATGGGCTAACACTCCCCAGTACTGACACCCTGCCCACATGGGCTAACATTGTCCAGTACTGACACCCTGCCCACATGGGCTAACACTCCGCAGTACTGACACCCTGCTCACATGGGCTAACACTCCCCAGTACAGACACCCTGTCCACATGGGCTAACACTCCCCAGTACTGACACCCTGCCCACATGGGCTAACACTCCCCAGTACTGACACCCTGCTCACATGGGCTAACACTCCCCAGTACTGACACCCTGCCCACATGGGCTAACACTCCCCAGTACAGACACCCTCCTCACATGGGCTAACACTCACCAGTACTGAAACCCTGCCCATATGGGCTAACATCGTCCAGTACTGACACCCTGCCCACATGGGCTAACATCATCCAGTTGGGCTAACACTCCCCAGTACAGACACCCTGCTCACATGGGCTATCACTCCCCAGTACTGACACCCTGCCCACATGGGCTAACATCGTCCAGTACTGACACCCTGCCCACATGGGCTAACACCCCCCAGTACTGACACCCTGCCCACATGGGCTAACACCCCCCAGTACTGACACCCTGCTCATATGGGCTAACATTGTCCAGTACTGACACCCTGCGCACATGGGCTAACACTCCCCAGTACTGACACCCTGCCCACATGGGCTAACATCGTCCAGTACTGACACCCTGCTCACATGGGCTAACACTCCCCAGTACAGACACCCTGTCCACATAGGCTAACACTCCCCAGGACTGACACTGCCCACATGGGCTAACACTCCCCAGTACTGACACCCTGCTCATATGGGCTAACACTCCCCAGTACTGACACCCTGCTCACATGGGCTAACACTCCCCAATACAGACACCCTGTCCACATAGGCTAACACTCCCCAGGACTGACACTGCCCACATGGGCTAACACTCCCCAGTACTGACACCCTGCTCACATGGGCTAACACTCCCCAGTCCAGACCCCCTGCTCACATGGGCTAACACTCCCCAGTACAGACACCCTGCCCACATGGGCTAACATTGTCCAGTACTGACACCCTGCTCACATGGGCTAACACTCCCCAGTACTGACACCCTGCCCACATGGGCTAACATTGTCCAGTACTGACACCCTGCCCACATGGGCTAACACTCCGCAGTACTGACACCCTGCTCACATGGGCTAACACTCCCCAGTACAGACACCCTGTCCACATGGGCTAACACTCCCCAGTACTGACACCCTGCCCACATGGGCTAACACTCCCCAGTACTGACACCCTGCTCACATGGGCTAACACTCCCCAGTACTGACACCCTGCCCACATGGGCTAACACTCCCCAGTACAGACACCCTCCTCACATGGGCTAACACTCACCAGTACTGACACCCTGCCCATATGGGCTAACATCGTCCAGTACTGACACCCTGCCCACATGGGCTAACATCATCCAGTACTGACACCCTGCCCACATGGGCTAACACTCCCCAGTACAGACACCCTGCTCACATGGGCTATCACTCCCCAGTACTGACACCCTGCCCACATGGGCTAACATCGTCCAGTACTGACACCCTGCCCACATGGGCTAACACCCCCCAGTACTGACACCCTGCCCACATGGGCTAACACCCCCCAGTACTGACACCCTGCTCATATGGGCTAACATTGTCCAGTACTGACACCCTGCGCACATGGGCTAACACTCCCCAGTACTGACACCCTGCCCACATGGGCTAACATCGTCCAGTACTGACACCCTGCTCACATGGGCTAACACTCCCCAGTACAGACACCCTGTCCACATAGGCTAACACTCCCCAGGACTGACACTGCCCACATGGGCTAACACTCCCCAGTACTGACACCCTGCTCATATGGGCTAACACTCCCCAGTACTGACACCCTGCTCACATGGGCTAACACTCCCCAGTACAGACACCCTGTCCACATAGGCTAACACTCCCCAGGACTGACACTGCCCACATGGGCTAACACTCCCCAGTACTGACACCCTGCCCACATGGGCTAACACTCCCCAGTACAGACACCCTGCCCACATAGGCTAACACTCCCCAGTACTGGCAGCCTGCCCACATGGGCCAACACCCCCCAGTACTGACACCCTGCTCACATGGGCTAACACTCCCCAGTACTGACACCCTGCCCACATGGACTAACACTCCCCAGTACAGACACCCTGCTCACATGGGCTAACATCGTCCAGTACTGACACCCTGCCCACATGGGCTAACATCGTCCAGTACTGACACCCTGCCCACATGGGCTAACACTCCCCAGTACAGACACCCTGCTCACATGGGCTAACACTCCCCAGTACAGACCTGCTCACATGGGCTAACACCTCCCAGTACAGACACCCTGCTCACATGGGCTAACACTCCGCAGTACAGACACCTTGCTCACATGGGCTAACACTCCCCAGTACTGACACCCTGCTCACATGGGCTAACACTCCCCAGTACTGACACCCTGCCCCCATGGACTAACACTCCCCAGTACAGACACCCTGCTCACATGGGCTAACATCGTCCAGTACTGACACCCTGCCCACATGGGCTAACATCGTCCAGTACTGACACCCTGCCCACATGGGCTAACACTCCCCAGTACTGATACCCTGCCCACATGGGCTAACACTCCCCAGTACTGATACCCTGCTCACATGGGCTAACACTCCCCAGTACAGACACCCTGCTCACATGGGCTAACACTCCCCAGTACTGGCAGCCTGCCCACATGGGCCAACACCCCCCAGTACTGACACCCTGCTCATATGGGCCAACATTGTCCAGTATTGACACCCTGCTCATATGGGCTAACACTCCCCAGTACAGACACCCTGCTCACATGGGCTAACACTCCCCAGTACAGACACCCTGCCCACATGGGCTGACACCCCCCAGTACTGACACCCTGCTCACATGGGCTAACACTCCCCAGTACTGACACTCTGCTCACATGGGCTAACACCCCCCAGTACTGACACTCTGCTGACATGGGCTAACACTCCCCAGTACTGACACCCTGCCCACATGGGCTAACACCCCCCAGTACTGACACCCTGCTCATATGGGCTAACATTGTCCAGTACTGACACCCTGCGCACATGGGCTAACACTCCCCAGTACTGACACCCTGCCCACATGGGCTAACATCGTCCAGTACTGACACCCTGCTCACATGGGCTAACACTCCCCAGTACAGACACCCTGTCCACATAGGCTAACACTCCCCAGTACTGACACCCTGCTCACATGGGCTAACACACCCCAGTACAGACACCCTGTCCACATAGGCTAACACTCCCCAGTACTGACACCCTGCTCACATGGGCTAACACTCCCCAGTACAGACACCCTGTCCACATAGGCTAACACTCCCCAGGACTGACACTGCCCACATGGGCTAACACTCCCCAGTACTGACACCCTGCCCACATGGGCTAACACTCCCCAGTACAGACACCCTGCCCACATAGGCTAACACTCCCCAGTACTGGCAGCCTGCCCACATGGGCCAACACCCCCCAGTACTGACACCCTGCCCACATGGGCTAACACTCCCCAGTACTGACACCCTGCTCACATGGGCTAACACTCCCCAGTACTGACACCCTGCCCACATGGACTAACACTCCCCAGTACAGACACCCTGCTCACATGGGCTAACATCGTCCAGTACTGACACCCTGCCCACATGGGCTAACATCGTCCAGTACTGACACCCTGCCCACATGGGCTAACACTCCCCAGTACAGACACCCTGCTCACATGGGCTAACACTCCCCAGTACAGACCTGCTCACATGGGCTAACACCCCCCAGTACAGACACCCTGCTCACATGGGCTAACACTCCGCAGTACAGACACCCTGCTCACATGGGCTAACACTCCCCAGTACTGACACCCTGCTCACATGGGCTAACACTCCCCAGTACTGACACCCTGCCCACATGGACTAACACTCCCCAGTACAGACACCCTGCTCACATGGGCTAACATCGTCCAGTACTGACACCCTGCCCACATGGGCTAACATCGTCCAGTACTGACACCCTGCCCACATGGGCTAACACTCCCCAGTACTGATACCCTGCCCACATGGGCTAACACTCCCCAGTACTGATACCCTGCTCACATGGGCTAACACTCCCCAGTACAGACACCCTGCTCACATGGGCTAACACTCCCCAGTACAGACACCCTGCTCACATGGGCTAACACTCCCCAGTACAGACACCCTGCCCACATGGGCTGACACCCCCCAGTACTGACACCCTGCTCACATGGGCTAACACTCCCCAGTACTGACACTCTGCTCACATGGGCTAACACCCCCCAGTACTGACACCCTGCTGACATGGGCTAACACTCCCCAGTACTGACACCCTGCCCACATGGGCTAACACTCCCCAGTACTGACACCCTGCTCACATGGGCTAACACTCCCCAGTACAGACACCCTGCTCACATGGGCTGACATTGTCCAGTACTGACACCCTGCTCACATGGGCTAACCCTCCCCAGTTCTGACACCCTGCCCACATGGGCTAACACTCCCAGTACTGACACCCTGCTCACATGGGCTAACACTCCCAGTACTGACACCCTGCTCACATGGGCTAACACCCCCCAGTACAGACACCCTGCCCACATGGGCCGTTCCACACGGGAATGAACTCCGTCCGTGCTGACTCGTTCTTCGATTAACTCTGCTCTGAACTGATTCTATTCCAGGCGCCAGGACGAGCGACGAGTTTTGACAGCCAAGGATCGTGTCCTTCTCCGAAGCTTCCTCCTTCACCATAGGAAGGGCCTCCCTCCACACTACATACCTAGGATCCATGGGGGAGATGAAGACTAGAAGCAATCCTGTCAGACACACACAGGGCAGGTTTGCCAGTGTCAGACGGATCACTGATGACTGATTCCAGCTGCTATCAGAATGAAAGGGGGGCCCTTCCTGGGAGTTACTTCAGGGGGGTGCTTTCTGAGCACATGGCTGGGGACGGGGTCACTTTAAATCACACGTCGTTTTATCGTAAGTTATTTGCTGATGTCGTGACCTTTTGATCCACTTTCTGTCGTTACGTAATCCGTAGGAGTCGAGCTGGATGAGGACACCATCAGAGTCGGGGATGGTCAGGGTCCCATGGGTGGGCAGGCAGGAATGGGGAGGGGCGATGACCTCACCCAGGCACTCAACACAGTTACATCTGACAGACTCAGAATCTGGTTTAATATCACTGGCATACGTCATGAAACTGGTTGTCCTGAGGCAGCAGCAGAGTGCAATACATAACAATAATAAATATATACATCACAGTAAGAATTACGTAGAAAAATTAAATTAAGTAAGTAGTTCACAAGGAGAGCAAAACATAATGAGATACAGTAGTGTTCATGGGTTCATTGCCCATTCAGAAATCGGATGGCAGAGGCGAAGAAGCTGTTCCTGTAACATTGAGTGTGTGTCTTCAGTCTTCTGTACCTCCTCTTGATGAGAAGAGGGCATGCCCTGGGTGATGGTTTCCATAATCATGGATGTGCCTTTCTGAAGGACAAATGTTTGCTGATGTCCTGGAAGCTGGGGAGGTTACTGCCCATGATTTTGCTGGCTGAGTTTACAACTTGTTGCAGCTTTTTCTGACCCTGTGCAGTGCCCAGCTCCCCACACCAGACAGTGACGCAATCACTCTCTCTGCTCTCCATGGTACATCTATAGAGATTTGCAAGAGCCAGGCACTGATGACCTCGGTTTCACAATCTCAGTACAACCGTTCTAAACAGGACAGTCTCAAACAGGCTGGCAGGTGGTAGTGAAAACAGAGGTGGGGCTAGAGAAAATATTTTAACGCTCATTCCTCATTCGATTCAGCAGCAAGTAAAGGAGGCAGCGTTCACGTGTTAAAGGATATAAAAATATTTTGTTAGAGCTCTATAAAGAAAAAAATACAGAAAAAAAGCAAAATTGTTAATGAACTAGTAAAATACAGAAAATAATATTTACCAACCTATCACTATGCTCGCTACACAATGTACTGCCGGAGGAAACCATAAATGCCCAACAGCTTTTTCACTCTCTCTGTCTCTGTCTCTCTCTTCATCTTCCTCCATCTTCCTCTCTCTCTTTCTCTGTCTCACTCTCTTTCTCTCCCTCTCAATATCCTTGTCTTTGTCTCCAGCTCTTAGCCTTAGTCGTGACTCAAGCTAAGAGAAGATTTGCCCTCATGCAAAGAAGTTCATCCTCTTAAGCCCCATCACCCCTACTGGGGCACAGGCTGCTAACAGCAGCTCACCAGAGTCCTCTGTCCTGGGTCAGTCTTTCACACTGTCCCCAGGGTAGCCCATCTTCCTGGTGGCCCCTTCCTCTCCCAGGGATAAAGTCTCTGCAGCTTCTGTTGGTGTTTCTGTAGCTCTGGGTTTTATAGGATGGCGTTGCTGGCCCCATGCTCAATCCTCCTCCTTTCACAACTGGGCTCATGACCATCATGGTGGAGTTACAAAGAAATTGCCCTTTTTAATATCCTTCAAGACCCTTACTCCAACAATACTTGGTAAATTGATGCAGAAGATCCTGAGAAGCAGGATTTATGAACATTTGGAGAGGCATAATACGATTAGGAATAGTCAGCATGGCTTTGTCAAGGGCAGGTCGTGCCTTAAGAGCCTGATTGAATTTTTTGAGGATGTGACTAAACACATTGATGAAGGTAGAGCAGTAGATGTAGTGTATATGGATTTCAGCAAGGCATTTGATAAGGTACCCCATGCAAGGCTTATTGAGAAAGTAAGGAGGCATGGGATCCAAGGGGACATTGCTTTGTGGATCCAGAACTGGCTTGCTCACAGAAGGCAAAGAGTGGTTGTAGACGGGTCATATTCTGCATGGAGGTCGGTGACAGGTGGTGTGCCTCAGGGATCTGTTCTGCGACCCTTATTCTTTGTGATTTTTATAAATGACCTGGATGAGGAAGTGGAGGGATGGGTTAGTAAGTTTGCTGATGACACAAAGGTTGGGGGTGTTGTGGATAGTGTGAAGGGCTGTAAGAGGTTACAGTGGGACATTGATAGGATGCAAGACTGGGCTGAGAAGTGGCAGATCGAGTTCAACCCAGGTAAGTGTGAGGTGGTTCATTTTGGTAGGTCAAATATGATGGCAGAATATAATATTAATGGTAAGACTCTTGGCAGTGTGGAGGATCAGAGGGATCTTGGGGTCCGAGTCCATAGGACACTCAAAGCTGCTGTGCAGGTTGATTCTGTGGTTAAGAAGGCATACGGTGCATTGGCCTTCATCAATCGTGAGATTGAGTTTAAGAGCCAAGAGGTAATGTTGTAGCTATATAGGACCCTGGTCAGACCCCACTTGGAGTACTGTGCTCAGTTCTGGTCGCCTCACTACAGGAAGGATGCGGAAACCATAGAAAGGGTGCAGAGGAGATTTACAAGGATGTTGCCTGGATTGGGGAGCATGCTTTATGAGAATAGGTTGAGTGAACTCAGCCTTTTCTCCTTGGAGTGACGGAGGATGAGAGGTGACCTGATAGAGGTGTATAAGATAATGAGAGGCATTGATCATGTGGATAGACAGAGGCTTTTCCCCAGGGCTGAAATGGCTAGTGTGAGAGGGCATAGTTTTAAGGTACTTTGAAGTAGGTACAGAGGAGATGTCGGGTTAAGTTTTTTACGCAGAGAGTGGTGAGTGTGTGGAATGGGCTGCTAGCGACGGTGGTGGAGGTGAAACGATAGGGTCTTTTAAGAGACTCCTGGATGGCTACATGAAACTTAGAAAAATAGAGGGCTATGGGTAAAGCCTAGGTAGTACTAAGGTAGGGACATGTTCTGCACAACTTTGTGGGCCAAAGGGCCTGTATTGTTCTGTATGTTTTCTATGTTTCTACTTTGCCAATTTACTCCTACCCTGACCTGCAGAGTTCCTACAGCATTTTGTGAGTGTTAAACAAGATGTTCACCATTATTTGCTCTCAAGGTCGTAGAGTAGTACTCGTACTGAAATCTCATGTCCAAGTCTGTTGCTATTTTGTCTTTCAAACCTCTATTTGGTGTTATGCATTTTAGCATATGTCAAGGAGGAATCAAATTTGTTGTTACACACAAAATGCTGGAGGAACTCAGCAAGCCAGTCAGCAACTGTGGAAAAGGGTACACAGTTGATATTCTCGGTCCGAGACCCTTTATCAGGACCGGATAAAAATCAGATTAGAAGTTAGAGTAGGAAGGGGCGGGGGGACAGGAAGAAGTACAAGGTAGTGGGTGGGAGATGAAACCCGAAGAGGGGCAGGGGTGAAGTAAAGAGCTGGGAAGTTGATGGTGAAAGAGATACAGGGCTGGAGAGGGGGGAATCTGATAGGAGCGGACAGAAGACCATGGAAGAAAGGGAAGGGGGAGGAGCAGCAGATGATGATGATGGTGCCAGAGGGTGATGGGCAAATAAGGAGGTAAGGTGAGAGAGGGAAATGAGAATGGGGAATGACGAAGCAGAGGAAGGAAGGGCACAATTACTGGAAGTTTGAGAACTCGGTTCATGCCATCAGGTCGGAGGCTACCCAGACAGAATATCAGGTGTTGCTTCTCCAACCTGAGTGTGGCCTCATCGTGTGTATTACTTTGGTTTGCAGCATCTGCAGATTTCCTCTTGTTTGTTGTTAGAGTAAGAAGGTGAGTGGTGTGTTGGCCTTCTTTAGTCAAGGGGATTGAATTTAAGTGCCCTGACGTAATGTTGTGGTTCCACAAAACCCTGATTAGACCACACGTATGCTTTGTGTTCAGTTCTGTTCTCCTCATTACAGGAAGGATGTGGAAGCTTTAGAGAGGGTGCTGAAGAGATTTACCAGGATGCTGCTTGGATTAGGAAGCAGGTCTTATGAGGATAGGTTGAGTGAGCCAGGGCTTTTCCCTTTGGAGTGAAGGAGGATAACAGGTGACTTGATAGAGGTGTACAAGGTGATAAAAGGCATTGATCAAGTGACATTTTTTCAAGGTGGAAATGTCTAATACGAGGGGGCGCAATTTGAATGTGATTTTAGGAAAGTATAGGAGGATGTCGGAGTAGGTTTTTTACACAGAGAGTGGTGGATGTGTGGAACGTGCTGCGAGTGGTGGCGCTAGAGGCAGATACATTAGGGACATTTAAGAAACTCTTAGATAGACGCATAGGTGCAGAAAAATGGAGGGCTATGGGGAAGGACGGGTTAGGTTAAAAAGTTGGCACAACATCGTGGGCTGCGATGTTCTATGTTCTATACTAGATTTAGATCATTCCTTATGGGTGGCAGTCACTGAGGAGTGGTGGGACAAAAGTGGACATAGATTTATAAAGCATAGGCCAAACAAGTCACAATTATTTTATTCAGTAACAAACAACCTGCTGGGGGTGACCACAAGTCAGGTAGTAGTGATGACCGTTCCCTCTCCCCTAAAGATACTGCCAGGTCGCTGAGTACCCCAGCAGACTGGCTGTTGCTCCACTTCCCACGTGTGGTGTCAAATACGTCACTAGGATCAATATCCAACCAGTCCCAGTCCAGCATCCAGACCCACAGCTCGGTGCTGTGAGGCCCAGGTGCTGGTTACCCAAACCCTGGCGGTTTACCTGGTGATGACCTCTCAGCCACCATTTGTGGCTCTGAATTAATCAAATAGAATCAGTTTATTGTCACTGACACAGGTCATGAAATTTGTTATTATGCTACAGTAGTACAATGTAATACATAAAAAATGATTGTAAGTTAAAATAAAATAAACAGCACGAAACAGGACTCGGGAAGGAGGTCCGAGGCCAGTGTGGGTGGTAGGGAGTGACGTCTGGGCACTGACAGTAACCTCGGTGTGTGGAGACGTGTGACTGAGACACAGGATCCCCAGGCACTGTACACGAGTCGTAGTGCTCGATAAACAACACCCTGAACACAGACGCGTGCCCTGCCGGATACAAGGACACTCCAGCGGTGCCACGGTAACTGTGCGCCATGGCAACCACTTATTATTGAGCATTTCAGTCTGAGGGGTGAGAGTCAGCAAAGCCCAGAACCCCGATGTGAACCTGCCTCCCAGTCTCTCCATCCGAATCTCACCGTTTTGCTCAGATGTGGACTCTGACCTTCACAGCCGCGGTGACCACAGCAGGTGGCGAACATCTGGCTTCGTACCGCTGGTTCCAGAAGGGAAGCAATGGCCCATTCAACGGGTCAGACAGATCCAACCTGTGGATTTGGCACGGGAGATTGTAGTTATTTATTTTTCAGAGACTCAGTGCAGGACAGGCTCTTCAGGCCCAACGAGCTGCACCTCCCAGCAGCCCCCAGTTTAACCCCAGTCTAATCACAGGACAGTTTACAATGAACAATTAACTCACTGACCAGCGTGTCTTTGGAATGTGGGAGGAAACCTGAGCACCCGGAGGAAATCTACGTGGTTCAAACTCTTCACATATGGTGCCTGAACTGAACTCTGAAATCCAGAACGCCCTGTGCTGTAATAGCATCGTGCTATCTGCTATGCTACTATGATGGGCTGGGTGAAGCTGATCGAAGGAGTCAGTAAGGTAGAGGGTGGCGGGCTCCCCTCCTCTGTGGTTGGGTGGGCCACCGGAGGTCAGACCCCGGACCCAGATGTCCATGCAGGTTAATTGTTCATTGTAAACTGTCCTGTGATTAGACTGGGGTTAATTTGGGGGCTGCTGGGAGGTGCAGCTCGTTGGGCTTGAAGAGCCTGTTCTGCACCGAGTCTCTGAAAAATAAATGACTACAATCTCCTGTGCCAAATCCACAGGTTGATTCTCCCTGCATCTCACAGTGGAGGGATGTGAGGGGACAGGAACGCCACCAGTCCTTGACAGATGGCAATGGCACATTGGGGCATTCCCCCGTCTCATTGCTACCATCAGGGAGGAGATACAAGAGCCTGAAAACTCATTTTACTTCTTAGGAACAGCTTCTTTCCCACCGCCATCAGATCTCCAAATGGTCCATGATATTCTCCCTGTGACCAGGTGGGCTTCTTTCAGTTGCTCTGATTTCCTCCCACATTCCAAACAGATATGGGTTAGGGTTAGTGGGTTGGGGCACACGATGTGGGTGCCAGAAGCATGGCACTGCTTGCCGACTGTCCCAATACAATCCTCGGACTGTGCTGGTCACTGACAATGTTTTGATATACCTGAGGCCAGTAAAGCAAATCTTTCAACAAGGGGATGAGATAGTCTGTAAAACAAGTCCATTTAGCACCAACAACAGTCAGGAAACGATATTGATACTGACGTTAGCCAGGGCTGTTCCCTTTGTCAGGAACACAGTGTAAACACGTGAATGGTTGGGGTAAAGACTCGTACGCCCCCATGTGTCACTCCACAGTCAGCTGCCAAATAAAGACTGTAGAAAAAGCTAATACCAGGGGCATAACTTTAAGGTGATTGAAGGAAAGTACAGGGAGAATGTCAGAGGCAGGTTTTTGATACACAGAGTGGTGGGGTGTGGAATGCACTGCCGGGTGGTGCTAGAGGCAATGACATTAGGGGCATTTAAGAAACATTTAGGCACATGGGTAATATAAAAAATGGAGGGCAATGTAGGAGGGAAGTGTTAGATTGATCTTAGGGTAGGTTAAGGGTCAGCACAGCACTGTGGGCCGAAGGGCCTGTACTGTAGTACGTACAGCATTCAATGTAAAACAAGTAGTCAGACTCCGGCAGATATACCTCTTCAACTGTGTGATTATGCTGCGTACACACCTCCTGCTTGTGTTTCTTCGTTACAATGACAACTTCAAAAGGCACTTGGAATGTACCTGAACTCTGTGGTGGTGATGAAAACTTTCTTGAAGAACATTGCAGTGGTGAAGAGGGAGTGACTCTGATAAATGCCACACAACAGTTCCACAGGTTTGCTTTTCATTTTCTGACAACTGAATTTTTGAGTCCTGATTAAGGTCTCGGCCCAAAATGTCCACTGTTTATTCCCCTCATAGATGCTGCCTGACCTGCTGAGTTTCTCCAGCATTTTGTGTGTGTTGCTCTGGATTTCCAGCATCTGCAGAATCTCTTATGTCACATTTTCTGACACTTCTATTTGTAGGAGCTTCTTTCTAAAGGCGCCACGGTAGTGTAGCGGAAAGTATGACACTATTACAGCTTGGGGTGTCAAGTATGGCACCTTCTATAAGGGGTTTGTATGTCCTCCCCATGGAATGCATGGGTTTCCTCCGGGTGCTCGGGTTCCCTCCCACAGATCACAGGCGTACCGGTTAGTAGGTTAATTGGTCATTGTAAATTATCCTGTTAAAAACCGGGGTCGCTGGGCAGCAAGGCGTGAAGGGCTGGAAGAGCCTAGTCAGTGCTGTATCTCTAAAACAAAACCAACACTGCCCAAAGTTTATCCTGAAGATTTTTGTAAACACTTTGGAAATATCAGCAATCACCAACACCGCCCCCCTCCCCAATATCTTTAGTCAGGAGTGGAGGAAGATCTGCTTCACTTGATTAAAATCATTGCAAGTGAAGCTCAAACGGAAGATGGTGCCATTTATTAAGAGTCCCCTCAAGTCTAATGCAGTATCATTCAGTGACTATCGAGTGGTAATGCAGTTCGATTCCTAACATCAGCAGTAGATGTTGTGAATATCGGGTGCTCTGTCTGTGAGCTTCAGCTTGGCACTGTGTAACTATGATGTCAATGTGAGCTACAGTGTTGAGATTGAAGTGTCCGAAATATCTGCTGCCCTCCTCTCCCAGTGTACCCGTGATCAGGTTCAGTGTGTGAGCCTGGGCATTACATGTGGCACTTGAAGGTGGCTAATTAACGTGCAATGAATGTACAGTTTGTGATATTTTTGTAAAATCATATTTACATTATTACTATATAGAAAATATAACTGTTTAATATGTATTTTGAAAATAAATAAATGGATAATTATTTTAAAATGATTCTGTTGTCTCTGTGTTTAATCAGGAGGGCAATCGAGATTTCAAAGGCAGAGTTTGGCGACAATTCATTATAAAGGGCCGATAAGAATAATTAGTGCAAGTAGAGAGGCCATTCTTGGAGCAGCCATTCATTTGGAGTGTGGCAGTGTTCAGACTGCCCTTGGCTCATCAGGCTTAGGCGAGGTCAGGTGTGGGTGAAGTAAATTGCCTTGAAAGTCTTTTTTCTGTTCTCATTTGTTCATTCCACATCTGTTTAGAGCATCGTAGGTTAGTGGGAATTGTACTTTGTAGAATTTGGGAATTGTAGAATTGGTTAGCAGACAGGAAGCAAAGAGTGGGAATAAACGGGACCTTTTCAGAATGGCAGGCAGTGACTAGTGGGGTACCGCAAGGCTCAGTGCTGGGACCCCAGTTGTTTACAATATATATTAATGACTTGGATGAGGGAATTAAATGCAGCATCTCCAAGTTTGCGGATGACACGAAGCTGGGTGGCAGTGTTAGCAGTGAGGAGGATGCTAAGAGGATGCAGGGTGACTTGGATAGGTTCGGTGAGTGGGCAAACTCATGGCAGATGCAATTTAATGTGGATAAATGTGAAGTTATCCACTTTGGTGGCAAAAATAGGAAAACAGATTATTATCTGAATGGTGGCCGATTAGGAAAAGGGGAGGTGCAACGAGACCTGGGTGTCATTATACACCAGTCATTGAAAGTGGGCATGCAGGTACAGCAGGCGGTGAAAAAGGCGAATGGTATGCTGGCATTTATAACGAGAGGATTCGAGTACAGGAGCAGGGAGGTACTACTGCAGTTGTACAAGGCCTTGGTGAGACCACACCTGGAGTATTGTGTGCAGTTTTGGTCCCCTAATCTGAGGAAAGACATCCTTGCCATAGAGGGAGTACAAAGAAGGTTCACCAGATTGATTCGTGGGATGGCAGGACTTTCATATGAAGAAAGACTGGATGAACTGGGCTTGTACTCGTTGGAATTTCGAAGATTGAGGGGGGATCTGATTGAAACATATAAGATCCTAAAGGGATTGGACAGGCTAGATGCAGAAAGGTTGTTCCCGATGTTGGGGAAGTCCAGAACGAGGGGTCACAGTTTGAGGATAGAGGGGAAGCCTTTTAGGACCGAGATTAGGAAAAACTTCTTCACACAGAGAGTGGTGAACCTGTGGAATTCTCTGCCACAGCAAACTGTTGAGGCCAGTTCATTGGCTATATTTAAGAGGGAG
Source organism: Mobula hypostoma (assembly GCF_963921235.1). Lineage (NCBI taxonomy): Eukaryota > Metazoa > Chordata > Chondrichthyes > Myliobatiformes > Myliobatidae > Mobula > Mobula hypostoma. The sequence continues at coordinate 2,558,117 of NC_086105.1, forward strand.
TTAGATATGGCCCTTGTGGCTACAGGGGTCAGGGGGTATGGAGGGAAGGCTGGGTTCTGAGTTGGATGATCAGCCATGATCATAATAAATGGCGGTGCAGGCTCGAAGGGCCGAATGGCCTACTCCTGCACCTATTTTCTATGTTTCTATGTTTCTATGTACTCTGTGTGGGATGTGAGATCTCCAGTTTCCCAGATAAACACATCTGCAGCAGGTGCACCGAGCTGCAGCTCCTGAGAGAACTCGTTAAGGAACTGGAGCTGCAGCTCGATGGTCTTAGACTCGTACAGGAAAATGAGGTGATAGACAGGAGCTACAGGGAGGTAGTCACCCCTCGGTTGCAGGAGACAGGTAATTGGGTGACTATCAGGAGAAGGAGGGGAAATGCACAGCCAATGCAGAGTACACCTGTGGCTGTTCCCCCCAATGATAAGTTTATGACTTTAGACACTATTGAGGAGGAAGCCCTATTGGGGGGAGCAATGGTGACCGGTCTCTGACACTGAGATGCAGAAGAGCAGAGAGGTGGACAGGACTGCGGTGTTGATGGGAGATTCCTTAGTCTGCAGATACAATAGAGACTTCAGGATGGTAAATTGCCTCCCTGGGGCCAGGTTCAGGGATGTCTTGGATTGGGTCCATGGCATTCTCAAGGGTAAGGGTGAGCAGCCAGAAGTTTTGGCACATATTGGCTCCGAGACACTGGTAGACAAGGTGAGGAGTTCCTGAAGAGAGAGTTTAGGGAGCTGGGTACAAAGCTGAGAAACAGGATCTCCGGGGTAGTAATCTCCGGATTGCTTCCTGTGCCATATGATAGAGAGGGTGAGAATAGAATAATTTGGCAGAAGAATGCATGGTTGAGGTGTAGGGGGCAGGGGTTTAGATTTACCGATCACTGGAATGTCTTCTGGGGAAGGGATGACCTGTACAGTAAGGATGGGTTACATCTGAACTCAAGGGGTTCCAATATCCTTGCAGGCAGGTTGGCTAGAGTTGTTCCGGTGGGTTTAAACTAATTCAACAGGGGCATGGGAACTGGAGAGATAGTGCTGAAAATGAGGTAATTGGTTTACAAATAGAGGCAATGTGTAGTGAGACTCCTAGCAAGGAGAGGCTGATGACAGGGCAAAATTGCAGTCAACAGGATGAGTTGCAATGTAAAAGGTGGACAAAAATCAAAAAGGGTGAGTGCAGGGCTGAAGGTGTTATATTTGAATGTGAGCAGTATACAGAATAAGGTAGATGAACGTAGCACAGTTACAGATTAGCATGTAGGATGTTGTAGGCATCACTGAATCATGGCAGAAAGAAGATTATAGCTGGAAGCTTAATGTCCAAGGATACACATTGTTTCAAAAGGAGAGACAGAAAGGTAGAGGGGATGGCGTTACTCTTTCGGTAAAAAAAAAATGAAATCAAATCATTAGAAGGAGATGACAAAAGGTAGGAAGATGTTGAATCAGGGTAAAATGATCTTGAGGGGATTTATATGCAGACCCTCAAACAGTAGTAAAGATGTGGTCTACAAATTACATTGGAAGGTAGAAAATGTATGCCAAAAGGGTAATGCTACAATAGTCACAGGGGATTTCAATACAGAGGTAGATCGGGAAAACCACATGACTGTGGAATTCCAACAGGGGCAATTTCTAGAATACCTATGAGATGGCTTTTTGGAGCAGCTGGTGTTTGAGCTCACAAGGGGATCCGCTATTCTGGGCTGGGTGCAATGCAAGGAACCAGAATTGATTAGAGCGCTTAAGATAAAAGAACCCTTAGGGGAAAGTGATCATAATATGATTTAATTCACCCTGAATTTTGAGAAGGCTAAAGTCAGATGTATCAGTATTATGGTGGAGCAAAGGGAATTGCAGAGACATGAGAGAGGAGTTGGCCAGAATTGATTGGGAAAGAACACTGGCAGGGATGACAGTAGAGCAGTAATGGTTGGAATTTCTGGACACAGTTCAGAAGGTACAAGATATATACATAGATCGAAGTATTCTAAAGGGAAGATGGCACAACTGTGGCTAACAAGAGAAGTCAAAGCCAACATAAAAGCCAAAGAGAGGGCATATAATGGAGCAAAAATTAGTGGGAAGTTTATTGCGAAGCTTTAAAAAAACACCAGGAGGCAACTAATAAAGTCATAAAGAAGCAAAAGATGAATAATGAAGGTAAGCTAGCCAATAGTATTAAAGAGGATACCAAAAGTTTCTTCAGTTTCATAAAGTGTAAAAAAGCTGCGTGAATGGATATCAGACCAATAGAAAATGATGCTGGAGAGGCAGTATTGGGGGACAATGAAATGGTGGACAGACGAAGACACTAGCAGTATGGTGGAAGTTCCATGTGTCAGGGGTCATGAAGTGTGTGAAGTTACCATAACTAGGGAGGGGGTACTTGGGAAATTGAAAGGTGTGAAGTTAGATAAGTCACGTAGACCAGATGGTGCACACCCCAGGGTTCTGAAAGAGGTGGCTGAAGAGATTGTGGAGGCATTAGTAATGATCTTTTAAGAATCACTAGATTCTGGAATGGTTCTGGAAGACTGGAAAATTGAAAATGTCACTCCACTCTTCAAGAAGGGAGAGAGGCAGAAGAAAGGAAATTATAGGCCAGTTAGTCTGACCTCAGTGGCTGGGAAGATGTTGGATTCAGTTAGTAAGGATGAGGACTCAGGGTACTTGGAGGCACATGGTAAAATAGGCTGTAGTCAGCATGGTTTCCTCAAGGGAAAATCTTGCATGATAAATCTGTGGAATTCTTTGAAGAAATAACAAGCTGGATGGGCAAAAGGGAATTGGCTGCTGAAGTGTACTTGGATTTTCAGAAAACCTTTGACAAGGTGCCAAACATGAGGCTGCTTACAAGCTATGAGCCTGTGGCATTACAGGAAAGATTCTAGTATGGTTAAAGCAGTGGCTGATTGGCAGGAGGCAAAGGGAGTGAATAAAAGGACCCTTTTCTGACTGGCTGCCATTGAATAGTAATGTTCCACAGGAGTCTGTGTGGGGGCCGATTCTTTTTACGTTATATGTCAATGATTTGGATGGTGGAATTTATGGCTTTTTTGCAAAGTTTGCAGGCAATATGAAGATAGGTGGAGGGGCAGGTAGTTTTGAGGAAATGGGGAGGCTACAGAAGGACTTAGACAGATTAGGAAAATAGACAAACAGTGGCAGATGGAATACAGTGTCTGGAATTGTATGGTCATGTACTTTGGTAGAAGAAATGAAAGGGTTGACTTTTTTCTAAATGAAGAAAAAATACAAAAATCTGAGGTGGAAATGGACTCGGGAGTCCTTGTGCAGGATTCTCTAAAGGTTAATTTGTATGTTAAGTCTGTGGTGAGGAAGGCAAATGCAATGTTGCATTCGTTTCTGGGAAAAGGAATTGGGTTTTATTATTCCGGCGGATGACTGGGCGCATATTTTACAAACTAGTCAATACTTCCTCCATCTGTTCTAAACACTCTCTAATTCAATTTAAAGTTGTCCATAGAGTACATATGTCGAAAGATAAATTGGCTCATTTTTATTCTCTTATTAACCCTCTTTGTGACAGATGTCATGGGGAGATAGCTTCCTTAACTCAACCAACACACATCAAAGTTGCTGGTGAACGCAGCAGGCCAGGCAGCATCTCTAGGAAGAGGTACAGTTGACGTTTCAGGCTGAGACCCTTCGTCAGCTTGTGTAGTCCTGACAAAGGGTCTCGGCCTGAAACGTCGACTGTACCTCTTCCTAGAGATGCTGCCTGGCCTGCTACGTTCACCAGCAACTTTGATGTGTGTTGCTTGAATTTCCAGCATCTGCAGAATTCCTGTTGTTAGCTTCTTTAACTCATATGTTTCGGGCCTGTCCTACTTTGGAAACTTTTTGGAAAGACATTTTTAATATTATTTCAAAGGTATTGAATATAGATGTTTCTCCCCATCCTATTACTGCTATCTTTGGATTACCTAAAATTTCCAGTAATGTCTCCCCTTCAGCCCGTAGATTGATTGCATTTCTTACTTTAATGGCGAAAAGATGTATTTTACAACATTGGAAGGAGATTAATGCTCCAACTACATTCTTTTGGTTTTCCCAGACGATACTATGTTTAAATTTGGAGAAAATTAGAAGTAATCTTTATGATTCTTCAGTTAAATGTGAACAGACTTGGAAATCTGCTATTCAACATTTTCATTTAATGTGACTTTTTTTTCTTTCTCTGGCCATATCTACATTCCCTTCTTGCTTTTTAACTGTTTTTAATGGAGGTCGGGTTTGAGGACGTGATTGTTTTAAGTTGTTTAACTCTACTTGATACCTAGTTAGTCCATTGCTTTGCTTTGCTTTTTAGATTAGTTGCACGGTGGGTTTTTTTTGGGTTTTTTTGGGTTTTTTTTTCCTTTTTCTATTGACATGTTTGAAAATTAGTATATTACTATATTATCCTGTTATTTTATATTTAAACTGCATTGTTTGTACTAACTTCTTTTTGTGTATTAATATCGCTTGTTAAGTTATATTGCAACAGTGTATCAGTGCCTATATGGTTTACCTTTTGTGTACTAATTCAATAAAAAGATTTAAAAAGAAAAGAAAGCATTCATTTCAAGAGGACTGGAATATAAAAGCAAGAATGTACTATTGAGACTTTATAAAGCATTGGTGAGGTGTCACTTAGAGTATTGTGAGCAGTTTTCGGCCCTTTAACTTAGAAAAGATGTTCTGAAACTGGAGAGGGTTCAAAGGAGGTTCATGAAAATGATTCCAGGATTGAATGGCTTGTCATATGAAGGGTGTTTGATGGCTCTGGGCCTGTATTCATTGGAATTCAGAAGAATGAGAGGTGACACTAATCCAAACCAGTGTCTGTCACAAAAACCTCTTCACCCAACTTGTGTGGCATCAGAGGTTGCTTTAGCAACAGAGGCTACTACTGAGGACTTTGCCCTGCTTACAGAGGCCTCCCGCTCCTCTACTGTGTTTTTCTCTTCTTTAACTTCTCTGAGAAACTCGATAAAAGATGGAGGAGGGTGCATCTTGTGGGTCATTCAAGTAGGTAGAGCAATCACATCATGTGACAACGCACCCTTCACAACTTGCTCCCTCCTCAAGCAATTTCTCTCAGACAGTTGAATGCCCCCTTTGGGGTGCAAACAGTGCAGCAGCTTCTCCAACCTGTAATTATAGATGGACAACTCCTCTCCTTCCTCCTGAAATGTGTGGCTAAACTTCATCCTGATCGGCTGCACTTCCAGCAGTGCCAGAAGCACCTTCCAGAGCTTGCAGGTAATCAGCTGACATAGCTAATAGAGTTTCTGCCTTGAGGAATCTCACTATATTAGCCGCTGGGCCCTTTAAGCTCTCTACCAGTCTCTGCTTTTCATATTATCTGAGCACTGCCATTCACCCAGTAACTGAGATGTCCAAGCCTCATATTCTTCTTCCCCATCGGGTGTGGGCTTGGCCCCAGATAATATTCCCAGCCTACAATAGCTTAGGCTGTCCACAGATATACTTATGGATTTGTCAACCATGATGTGATAGCCAAAACGCACTCAGAATTTAAACCAACAACTGAAGGACTCTTTAAACCTACTATATCAGACAACAACTTCCCCTCACTCCACAGAAACAAGAGCAACTTTTCTTTAAATCTCCACCCTCAGCTACGGGAAACTTGACTTCCAATTCAGCACCCTCACCTACACACCCCTCTTCTCAGAAAGTATGGGCGGTCTGTGATCCTGCCCCTCCAGATGCCCCAATTGTATCAGGCGGATCCACTCCCATCACGTCCTTGCTCGTCTGAACTAAAACCACCACTTTGAGCGCCGTTTAGTCAAACAGACGTTCCATGATCATAACTTTCCCTAATACTTCAATGTTACTTAAAACCCTAATCAACAATTCATCTGGGCTGCAGATATCCACCCTGCTTGGAACACAAGCATTAGTTATGGGCAATCTCTTTGAATTGCACCAAATCAAATTCTCTGCGGCATACATAACCACGTATCTTAATCACTCTCCCGGACAATAGTTTAACACAGGGTTAAGCACAAACCCACTTAATCAATCCTTAGAGCAAATGCATAGCATTCAACAAATTCGATCCCAGATGAGCCCCCACAATGAAACCCTTTTTACTAGGCATTTCTAGAGATGCGGTTTGAAGTCCCCTCACTGGCCACCATTGGACTCAGCTGTGAGAAACCACCTTTCTCAGACTCCATATGTTTAGGGTAGATATGACCTGGGTCCAGCCAAACCCATGAAGTTGGGATGTCTTGCCCACCTGAACCCCAATTTGTGTAATTTCTGTGTAAGTTACTGCCCCTATACAATCTCCCCTTATAAGAAATTACAGACCATACACTGCATACAATTATAAAGAAAGTATATTTAAGAATGTTAACATAACCAAACAGTTAATAAAGAAAAAAACAAAGGGATCATCATAATTAAACAGTCAAATGTGCACATAAGTTGGCGCTCATCTTGAAGTTGTCTTTAACTTATGCACTGGACCCTCAGTCTGTGTGAAATCACACGCCACCTTCTGAATATTGCTCAAAATCCATCTTGAACAAAAGGAGTCCCCCACAGAGGTATTGGTCCTTCCTTCAAAGCAACTTCTCCAAAAGGGGCAGCATTCTCAGCCATCTTCCCTCCTGTCTTCTCCTAGCTCCAGCCAAAAAGACCTCAACCCTCACCAGCGTCCGTCACAACAGCTCTTCACCCAGCATTCTCTAGAACCTTCTCCCAATTCCACCATCCTAATTGGCTGACACCACATGCCTAAGTTGAACAATAAAGCCCCTTATCTCAGCTCAAAACCAAACAGGCTAAAAGCAGAACAAACTGTTTACAGAACTGCTAAAATGTAATGTCTACAGCATAGCAGTAAAAATCATAACCAGGATGTGACAACAGAATTATACAAAATACTACACACAGAGACTGACAAACAACCTATGACTGTGTACTATTCTGTAATGTTCTATGTTGCCTGTTGAATGTTATTTGTTCTATGTGAAACGTCAGTCAGACCAAGGAATTGATTGGGTCAAAAAAAAAGCTTAAACATTTTGTTTTTTAAAAAAAATATTATTATTGATATACTGTTTAGCTTGGTTAATAATTTGACTCAATTATACATATTGATATATTGACTTGATTATTTTAATGTTTTTTGTTGTCAATTTTCAATAATTAATAAAAAGATTTAAAAATGAAAATGAATTGATTGTGGACTTCAGGAAGAAGAATTCAAGAGAACACACACCAATCCTCATCGAGGATCAGTAGCAGAAGGAAAGAGCAAGGAAAGAGTTGTTAAAAAGACACAAGGAAGTGCAGCAAGTAATGAAATGCGATAAAGTGGGGTACCAGAGGACTCGAGGATAGCCAGTGTTGTTCTGCTGTAAACATAAACCAGGAAATTATAGGCTGGTGGGAAAGTTATTGGAAGGTATTCTAAGGGACTGGATGTATCAGTATTTGGATAGACATGGACTGATTAAGGATAATCAGATGGCTTCATACATGGTAGGTCATGTCTAATCAATCTAACAGAGCTTTTTTGAGTAATGGACCAGGAAAGTGGATGAAGACAAGGCAGGAGATGTTGTCTATGTGGACTTTAACAAGGCATTTGACAAGGTCCCACATAGGAGGCTGGTCAAGAAGGTTCAGTGGCTCAGCATTCAAAATGAGGTAGTAAATTGGATTTTTATAGGCATCCATTAGTCTCATGAGACCATGGATTTGTGCCTTGAATTAGACATTGACATTGTGGGAGAAGCCAAGGGGTGGTAGTAGAGGGTTGCCTCTCTGACTGGAGGCCTGTGCCTAGTGGTGTGCCATGGGGATCAATGCTGGGTCCTTTGTTGTTTGTCATCTATATTAATGATCTGGATGATAATGTGGTTAATTGGATCAGCAAATTTGCAGATGACACCAAAATTGGGGGTGTAGTGGACAGTGAGGAAGACTATCATGGCTTGCAGAGGGGTCTACACCAGCTGGAAAAATGACAAATAGAATTTAACGCAGACAAGTGTGAGGTGTTGCACTTTGGTAGGACCAACCTGGGTAGGTGTTACACAGTGAATGGTAGGGCAATGAGGAGTGTGGTAGAAGAGGGATCTAGGAATACTGGTCCATAATTCATTGAAAATGGTGTCACAGGTAGATAGGGTCGTGAAGAAAGCTTTTGGCACATTGTCTTTCATAAATCAATGTATTGTGTACAGGAGATGGGATGTTATGTTGAAGTTGTATAAGACATTGATTAAACCTAATTTGGTGTATTGTGTGTAGTTTTAGTCACCTATCTACAGGAAAGATATTGAGAGAGTATAGGCTTGGATGTTGCTGGCTCTGGAAGACCTGAGTTATAAGGAAAGATTGAATAGATTAGGACTTTATTCCTTAGAAGGTAGAAGATTGAGATGGGATTTGATAGAGGTAAACAAAATTATGAGGGGTATAGATAGGACAAACGCAAGCAGGCTTTGTCTATTGGGTTTGGGTGGGACTACAACGAGAGATCATGGGTTAAGGATGAAAGATGAGAAGTTTAAGGGGAACATGAGGGAAAACGGACGTGAGAGTGTGGAACGAGCTGCAGGCGCAAGTGGTGCATGCGGGCTTGATTTCAACATTTAAGCAAGGTTTGGCTAGGTGGATAGGTACATGGATGGTAGGAGTATGGAGGGCTATGGTCCTGGTGCAGGCCGATGGGAGTAGGCAGCTGGACTAGATGGGCCAAAGGGCTTGTTTCTGTGCTGTACTTTTCTTTGACTCTATGATAAGGAAATGGAACCAGGTAATGAACACATGACAGAAGTGGAGGGGAGGGGAGGGAAAGCTGATGGAGGAAAGGCGGTGGATATTGGGCACATGGATTTTAACAAGGACGCAGTGGGTTGATGTGTGGGTGATGGGCAGATGGAAGCAGGTGGGCAGGGAACTAGGTGGTCTAGGTGGAGGAACCCCATTTCACTGTACTCACTCATACATCAAGTGGCTGGACAGCATGAGAGGAGAAGATTTAAGGCTGAGTGTGAGGCAAAGACTGGCCTGAGAACAGAGAAGCACTGGCTCGTATAAATCCGTCATTGGATGGTAATAGAGAGAATATTGGCAGCTGTGTTTAAACCTGTTTTTGGATAGCTTGTTCAAGCCTAAACCATGAAGAATTGTGTTATTAAATTTAGAGACTTCTATACGCCATCTTAGAGCCAGACAACTATAATTTACGACTAGAAAGATTCTACCCTTGATACTCAATGGCATTCTTACCAGAAGTCCCTATTAATCTGAATCAGAATCAGGTTTATTATCGCCGATATATGTATAACATAAAACTTACTGCTCTGCAGCACTGTAGTGCAAATCATAAAACCTACTATAAGTTACAAAATAAATAAATGATGCAAAATAGGGATAGTGTGGGAGTGTGCAAAGATTTCAGAAATCTGACGGTGAGGCAGAAGAAGCTGTTCCTAAAATGCCGAGTGTATGTCTTCAAGTCCCTGTACCTTCTCCCTAGTGGCAGTGACAACGGGAGGACATGCCCCGGGAGGTGGGAGTCTTTAATGATGGATGCCACCTTTCTGAAATATCCTTGATGGTGGGGAGGGTTGTTCCTGGGACAGAACCGGCTGAGTATACGACTGTCTGCAGCCTCTTGTGACCTTATGCATTGGAGGACCCCAGGCAAGGTGCTGATGCAACCAGCAGAAATGCTCTCCAATTGGGAAGAGTCTTTGGAAATGTACCAAATCTCCTTCAATTCCTAATGGAATGATTGCATCTATGTGTCGTGCCCAGGACGAATCCTTGGAGATGTTGACAGCCAGAAACTCAACCAGACCAGTCACATAAATACCACACATACAGGCACAGGATAGGGGGCAGGTGAGAGCCCATCTGCAAAGCACAGGTCAGATACGTCATAGAACATTCCCCTCTTGTCAGGGTGAGTTCAGTTCCAACACCTCTCAAGAAACTTGGTATCATCCAGGATAAAATAACCCAATTGATCGGGAATCGATCCACAAAATTAGTTTGCTTGCATTCTTTGGTTGCAGTGAGTAGCTAGAAAATCACAAAAACAAGAGGTTCTGTACCCAAAATGCTGGAGGAACTCAGCAGATCAGGCAACATCTATGGAGGGGAATAAAGAGTCGATGTTTCGGGGTGAGATCCTTCATCAGGTCTATCATGAATGGGGGGGAGTAAAGAGTCAATGTTTCAGGTTGAGATGCTTCATCAGGTCCAATGAATGATCAGGACAGCAGAATCAGCTTTAATATCGCCGCCATATCTCATGAAATTTGTTAACTTAGCGGCAACAGTACAATGCAATACATGATAACATAGAAAAAAAAGTAAATCGATTACTGTAAGTATATATGTATATTAAATAGTTAAATTAAAAGAAATGTAAACACAGAAATAATATGAAAAAGTGAGGTAGTGTTCATGGGTTCAATATCCATTTAGGAATCAGATGGCAGAGGGGAAGAAGCTGTTCCTGAATCATTGAGTGTGTGCCTTCAGGCTCCTGTACCTCTTTCCTGATGGTGGCAATAAGAAGAACACATGTCCTGGGCGATGGGTGTTCTAAATAATGGACACTGCTTCCTTAAAGATGCCTTGCATAGTACAAAGGCTAGTACCCAAAATGGAGCCAACTAATGTTTACAACTTTCTGTAGCTTCTTTTGATCCTGTGCGGTAACCTCCACCCCCCCCCCCCCCCGTACCAGACAGTGGTGCAGCTTGTCAGAATGCTCTCTGCAGTACAGCTGTAGAAATTTCCAAGTGTTTTAGGTGACAAACCAAATCTTCTCAAATTCCTAATAAAATCTGGGTGTTGTCCTGCCTTCTTTATAGCTGCATCAATATGTTGGGCCCAGGATAGATCCTCAGAGATCTTGACACCTAGGAACTTGAAATTGCTCACTCTTTCTACTTCTGATTCCTCATATTCCCCCATTTTACCCTTCCTGAAGTCCACAATCAGTTCTTTGGTTTTGCTGATGTTGAGTGCCAGGTTGTTGCTGCGACCCCACTCAACTAGCTGGTATATCTTTGTCCTGTACGCCCTCTCATCTCCATCTGAGATTCTACCAACAATGGCTGTATCATCAGCAAATTTATAGATGGCATTTGAGCTGTGTCAAGCAATACAGTCATAATCTCAGATGCAATGAAGGATGAGTAATAAAAGTTGGCTTTGCAACCACCTTGCCCAGTGAATGGACAATGAACAGGATATTCTTCTGATTATTACACTTGTGTATTTTATTTTATTTAGAGGTACAGAGTGGTATACAGCACTGCCCAGCATTCTACCGATTTAACACCAGTTTAATCACAGGATGATTTACAATAACCAATTAACCCACCAACTGTACATCTTTGGACTGTGGGAGGAAACCAGAGCACCTGGAGGAAATACAACCATTTACAGGGAGGGATGTACAAATTCTTTACAAACGGCGTTGGAACTGAACTGCAAACTCTGACGCCCAGAGCTGTAATAGTGTCATAGTAACTGCTATGTTCCTGCGCCACCCAAACACCAATTTAATGGAAATTGTGGAACAATTCCTGAACATTCAGTGAGATATTTCTCAAGGTTTCAGGCGATGTTGAATAAATACTTGTCCAATTCGTTATTTTAAATTGGTCTGGATTTTAGAACAAATTAATCAACAAGCCACTGATTTTATTAAATATTCACTATACTCTACAATGGAAATCAATCTGCAATTATGATTATGTTTGCTGTTCTTTAATGTGGTTTTATTTAGAGATACAGCACAGTCACAGACCCCTCTGGCCCAATGATCCCACATCGTCCAATTACAACCATGTGACCAACTAACCTATTAATCCATATAGGCATCCGTTAGTCTCATGAGACCATCAATTTGTACTTTGGAAGGTTTCCAGGGTGCAGGCCTGAGCAAGGTTGTATGGAAGACTGGCAGTTGCCCATGCTGTAAGTCTCCCCTCTCCACACCACCGATGTTGTCCAAGGGAAGGGCACTAGGGCTGATACAGCTCGGCACCAGTGTCATCGCAGAGCAATGTGTGGTTAAGTGCCTTGCTTAAGAACACACACGCTGCCTCAGCCAAGGCTCGAACTAGCGACCTTCAGATCACTAGACCGACACCTTAACCACTTGGCCACACGCCCACTAATCCATATGATTTTGAAATGTGGGAGGAAACTGGAGCACCGACAGGAAACTCACTGGTCACGGGGAGAATGTTACAAACTCCTTACAGGCAGTGGTGGGAGTTGAACCTGGGTCACTAGTACTGTAAAGTGTTATACTAACCACTATGCTAATATTCTGCCCCGATTTCAGTTTTTGATCATAATTCAGTGATATAACCTCCTCTTGCCAACTCTCCATTATCCACTGAGTCTCAAGGACTTGGGTAATAATTCTATTCAGGTTGTGACCTCCTCCTACATTCAGGTTCAGGCTCATTGTTATTCGGCCAAACACAGTATACAGCTAAATGAAACATTGTTCCTCCGGGGCTGAGGTGAAAAACAGTCACACAACACACATAGAGTTACAATCCAGCACATACAGTCTCAAAATAATATTAGCACAAGTCCCTGAGTGACATGGAGTTGACATATACCCATGACTGTATCGCCACCCACAGCTCCAATTTGCTAATTAAATTTGCTGACAACTCTACATTGATTGGCCTAATGGCCTATAGGGAAGAAACCATCTCTCTAACACAGAGGTGCAGAGGTGTGAAGAAAACACCCTCTCTCTCAATGTTGTAAAAACAAAGGAGCTGGCTGTGGACTACAGGAGGAATGAAGACAGGCTCACCCCTATTGACATCAATGGATCTGGGGTTGAGAGGGTAAACAGCTTCAAGTTCTTTTGCATTCACATCGCCGAGGACCTCATGTGGTCTGTACACAGCAGCGCCTCTTTCACCTTAGGCAGTTTAGGAATTTTGGTATGGGCCCCCAAATCTTAAGGATTTTCTACAGGGGCACAATTGAGAGCATCCTGACTGGCTGCTTCACTGCCTGGTATGGAAACCGTACTTCCCTTAATCGCAAGACTCTGCAGAGAGTGGTGTGGACAGCCCAGCACATCTGTAGTTGTAAACGTCCCATGACTCAGGATATTTACAAGGACAGGTGTGTAAAAAGGGCCCGTAGGATCATTGGGGATTTACGAACTGTTCCAGCTGCTACCATCCGGGAAGTGATACCGCAGCATAAAAGCCAGGACCAACAGGCTCCGGGACAGCTTCTTCCACCAGGCCATCAGACTGATGAACTCACGCTGATTTGAGTGTACTCTATATTACATTGACTGTTCTATTTATTATAAATTACTATGATTGCACATTGCACGTTTAGACAGAGACGAAACGTAAAGATTTTTACTCCTCATGTGTGTGAAAGATGTAAGAAATAAAGTCAATTCAATTCAATAATGTGTGAAGTGCATGTTTATGTAAGACAGTTATAATGTTACTGGCACTATTATAATAAAGTCATGTTAATTATTATGATAAAGTTATAATGTCACACAGGTACCTTGAGAACGGAGCAGACAATTACAGACGGTCAAATCCACCTCCCAGCAAACTACAATCCAGCACTGAGAGGGAGATGGCGTGTTCATAGAACAACCTCAGAATGCCCCAAGTGGTCACCAGCTGACAGAACCATGGATCTGTGATCCTGTGCTAAATGTGTTGCTGGTTTATGTGTACAAATCTCCCACAATCAGCAATCACCTTTGGGTATTGTACACAATGTACTGGAGAGAACCCCATTGTCTGTCATTCTGGGTACAAGAACTACCAAGGGTATTTCTGAACTCCATTTGAAAAGCTTGGCATCTCACCTAGACAATCACAGTCCAATTTGTCTGAAGCAGGAGCACGAGAGGCCATTTGGCCCCTTAGCTCTGCTCCCCATCTCAACAAGATCACTGCTACCATTTTCCTGATCACATGCCATTTCATTCCTCTAATATCCAGAAACCTATGAAATGCAGTCAATGACTGAGTCCAAGGCAGAGAATTCCAACGATTCCCCAGCCTCCATGTGGGGAGCTTGGCTGGCTCCATCTGCCCATATAACTCTTCTCACCTGGATCCACCTATTGCTTACCTGCCATCTCCTGTGTCATACCTACCCTCTTCTTCTTCTTGTTCTTCAAGTCCATCACCCCTGCTAGAGCTTAGGCTGCCAATAGTTCTCTGTCCTGGGCCCATAGAGAAACTGATCGGCTCTGTGGCTTCTGCTTTCACCACATGACTTCATACGTCTTCTAGGCGGAGATCCTTCCTCTCCCAGGGATGAGGCATTTGGGCTTCTGCTGGAGATTCTGTAGCTCTGGGTTTTTACTGGATGGTGTTTCTGGCCTCGTGCCCAGCCGTTCTCCTTCCATAGCTGGGCTTGGGACTGTCCGTGGCAAAGTTTACCCCTGCTCCTCGCCTCTAGATTTTCTGTCCTTCCATTTACATTCACAGTCCTGATGCAAGGTCTCAACAAACATTCCTTTGCCTCCACAGATTTTCTCCTGACAGGTTTTTTTTGTGTCATTTCCCATGACTTCCGTGGCTCCTGGATTTTATTTTATTTTATTTATAAATACAGCATGATATTCGGCCCAAAGAGGTGAGCTGTCTAATTACATCTGTGTGACCGTTTAACTTACAGCGCATACATCTTTGGGATGTGGGAAGAGACTGGAGCACCCAGAGGAAACCTATGCGATCACGGAGAGATCATCACATGCAGACTCCTTACAGACAGTGACAGGAACTGAAATCGGGTCACTAACCCCTATGCCAACTTGGCACCCTAAACGTACTGCCATTCACTGGTGCTTTCACAAGAGTTCAGGAGTGGGAGGGAATAACTCTATTTGGATTGGAGGGGTCCATTTTCATGTGTGAAACCGTGACCAGTGAATTAGTGTGGTGTCCCACGCAGGGTACACTTGGACTCACTTTACACCGCACACTGTAGGAGCAGTGCTGCCAGGATAATCAAGGACACAACCCACCCAGCCAACAGACTTTTTGTCCCTCTTCCCTCCGGGAGAAGGCTCAGGAGCTTGAAGACTCGTACAGCCAGATTTGGGAACAGCTTCTTTCCAACTGTGATAAGACTGCTGAACGGATCCTGACCCGGATCTGGGCTGTACCCTCCAAATATCTGGACCTGCCTCTTGGTTTTTTGCATATCCTTAATTCCCTTTTCTATTTTCTATTTACGGTTTATAATTTTTACTATTTACTATCGATTTGTACTCCAGGCAGCACAAAGCGCAGGATCAAATATCGCTGTGATGATTATACGCTCTAGTATCAATTGTTTGGCGACAATAAAGTAAAGTATGTGCTGGGCACGTGGCCAAGTGGTTAAGATGTTCGGCTAGTGACCTGAAGGTCGCTAGTTCGAGCCTCAGCAGTGGCAGCGTGTTTGTGTCCTTGAGCAAGGCACTTAATCACACATTGCTCTAGTCTGTGCGAGGAATGGCGCCCCACACAGACTTCCAATCTGCGCCTCGTAAGGCATGAAAATCCCCTCTCATGTCTGAGTTGACGTTAAAAAAATAAATAAATAAAGTAAAGTACACAACCTATCAAAGGTTTAGAGCAGGTGTCTGGACTGACATAGATCAGCTGGTTGAGTGATATTGCAACGACAACCTCACACTCAGCAGCAGCAAGACCGAGGAAGGGAGAATACACACCAGTCTTCATTGAGGAATCAGCAGTGGAAAGGATGATCCCTGGCTATCAAATCTTAGAGGATCAGTCCTGGGCCCAACACATTGATGCAATCATGAGGAGGGAATGCCCGTTCAGTATGCCACCTGAAGGTTTCTGCAAATTTCTATAGATGTACTACAGAGAGCATTCTGATCGGTTGCATCATCACCTTGCATGGAGACTTCAGTGCATAGGATTGCAAGAGGCTGCAGAGGTTTGCAGACCTAGGCCACTCCATCACGGGCACAACCCTCTCCTCCATCAAGGACAGCTTCGAGAGGCTGTCCCTAAGGAAGACAACATCCATCACTAGGAATCCTCACCAGCCAGGACATGCTCACTTCTTGTTACTACCTTTGGGGAGGAGGCAGAGGGGCCTGAGGACCTCAAAGTTTTAGTAACAGCTTCTTCACCTCCACCATCAGATTTCAGTATAGTCCAAGACCCCATGACCACCATCTCGATATTCCTTTTTTGATTTATTTAATAATTTCTAGTAATTTTATGCCTTGAAATTGTACTGTTGCTGCAAAGCAGCAAATTTCATGTCATATAATTGAGAGATAATAAAGTAGATTCTGACTCTGAAGTAAGCAATGTATTGTAGACAGCTGATACAATGTAGGTGGGAAGTCAAGTTGTGAGGAGATTACGGTTCACCGAGAGGGTTAATGAGTTAGCAAATACTGTTAACCAGAGCATAATGCGGAAAAATGTAAAGTGTGTCAGCGTGGAAGGAGGCACTTTGAACAGTTTATGTTTTAAATGGAGAAACGTTGCAGACAACTGTAACACTGAGAGATTTTGGGGGTACACTACCCACCAAGTTTACCCACAAAAGTAAAAGATTTGGGGCAGTGTTCCCACTGAGAGAACCTAAAACACTGACAACTTTGGGCACAGATTCCAGTAAGAGTACCACAACACTGAGAGATTTGAGGGCACAGTACCCACTGGTAGTACCCACAACACTGAGAGATCTGGGGGCACAGTACCCACTGGGAGTACCCACAACACTGAGAGATCTGGGGGCACAGTACCCGCTGGGTGTACCCACAACACTGAGAGATATAGGAGCACAGTACCCACTGGAGGTACCCACAACACTGAGAGACTTAGGACTACAGTACCCACTGGGAGTACCCACAACACTGAGAGATTTGGGGGTACAATACCCACTGGGATTACCCACGACACTGAGAGATCTGGAGGTACAGTACTTACTGGGATTACCCACAACACTGAGAGATTTGGGGGCACAGTACCCACTGGGAGTACCCACAACACTGAGAGATTTAGGAGCACAGTACCGACTGGGAGTACCCACAACACTGAGAGATTTGGGGGCACAGTACCCACTGGGAGTACCCACAACACTGAGAGATTTGGGGGCACAGTACCCGCTGGGATTACCCACAACACTGAGAGATTTGGGGGCACAGTATCCACTGGGTGTACCCACGACACTGAGAGATTTGGGGGCACAGTATCCACTGGGTGTACCCACAACACTGAGAGATTTAGGAGCACAGTACCGACTGGGAGTACCCACAACACTGAGAGATTTGAGGGCACAGTACCCACTGGGCGTACCCACAACACTGAGAGATCTGGGGGCATAGTACCCACTGTGAGTACCCACAACACTGAGAGATTTGAGGGCACAGTACCCACTGGGAGTACCCACAACACTGAGAGATTTAGGAGCACAGTACCGACTGGGAGTACCCACAACACTGAGAGATTTGGGGGCACAGTACCCACTGGGAGTACCCACAACACTGAGAGATTTGGGGGCACAGTACCCGCTGGGATTACCCACAACACTGAGAGATTTGGGGGCACAGTATCCACTGGGTGTACCCACAACACTGAGAGATTTAGGAGCACAGTACCGACTGGGAGTACCCACAACACTGAGAGATTTGAGGGCACAGTACCCACTGGGCGTACCCACAACACTGAGAGATCTGGGGGCATAGTACCCACTGTGAGTACCCACAACACTGAGAGATTTGAGGGCACAGTACCCACTGGGAGTACCCACAACACTGAGAGATTTGAGGGCACAGTACCCACAACACTGAGAGATCTGGGGACACATTACTGACGGAAAGTACCCACAAGATCAGTGCAACAGGTGCAGCAGAGAATCAGCAAGGTTGGTGAACACTGATTTTTATGTGATGTGGGTGTAATGTCAAACTGGGAGGTCCTTCTGCACCTCGCTATAGGAGGGGCAGTATTGAGGAAAGCCATACTATGGGAGGGGGTGGATCTGAGGAAGTGTCACGCTATGGGTTGGTCAGCACTGAGGGAGGGTCACATTGTTGGAGGGGTGGTACTGAGGACACTAGGGTAGGGACTGATACTGTGGCAATGCAGGTAAAAATAATGTGCAAGAGCATAATAATGTAGCCCTGATGAAGGATCTCAGCCAAAAGCTCGGACTGGTTTATTCCTCTCCAGAGATGCTGCCTGACCTGCTGTGTTTCTCCTTCATTTTGTGTGTGTTGCTTTGGATTTCCAGCATCTGCTCAACCTCTTGTGTAATGACAATATAGATTGTGAGGTCAAGTGCTGATCCTACCATACAAGAGGTCTGTTGAAGGAAACAAGTGCGAAGCTCTAGAGGAAAGCACAGGTTTGTGGAGACGAAAGGGTGGCCCCACTAATGCACGGATGCATTAGGCTAAATGGATTCCTAAAGCACTCGATTCCATCACTTGAAACTGAGCGTTCAACATTAACACAAGAGATTCTGCAAATGCTGGAAATCCAAAGCGACACACACTAAGTGCTGGAGGAACTCAGCAGGTCAGGCAGCATTATGGAAATGAATTAACAGTTGACATTTCGGGCTGGCACCCTTCTTTGGCAGAAGCCAGCCCTGTACCTTTCCCTCTGACCTGGTTTCCCCTATCACGTTCTAGCCAGTCCTCCTTCCCCTCCCCCCTTCTTTTTATTCTGGCAATTTCTCCCTTCCATTCCGGTTCAGATGAAGGGTCCCGACCTGGAAGATTGACTGTTTATTCAATTCCAACCAGGGATCTGCTTAATGGTATTGGCCCATGCATAAAACAGGCCTGCAGCATCGTGTGTGCGTTGCTCAGTTTAACAGCTGTCATTATCATGCATTAGTTCCCAGGCTTCTGCACTTCAAATAACTCCGACTGATTCCTAAGTCTGTGCTCAGGTGAGACGCTTTTAATGGGCACTAACAGCAGGAATGTTTTCCGTGTGAAGAGAACAACAGCTCTCCCTTCCTGCTCTGTTTGCAGAGTGTGCACTGTAGTAGTACTGCAATCATGGGAATCAAGTATCATCACAAACAAGAGAAAATCTGCCGATGCTGGAAATCCGAACAATGCACACAGAATGCTGGAGGAACTCAGCAGGCCAGGCAGCTTCTATGGAAAAGAGTACAGTCAATGTTTCAGGTCGAAACCCTTCAGCAGGACTAGAGAAAAAACAGCTGAGGAGTAGATTTGAAAGGTGGGGAGGGGAGAGAGAAACGCGAGGCAACAGGTGAAACTTGGAGGGAGAGAGATGAAGTAAAGAGCTGGAAAGTTGTTTGGTGAAAGAGACAGAAGGCCATGGAAGAAAGTAAAAAGGATGGTGGGGTACCAGGGGAAGGCGATGGGCTAGCAAGGAGATAACATGAGAGAGGGACGAGGGAATGGGAAATGGAGAAGAGAGGGGTGGGTGGTGTGGGGCATTACTGGAAGTTTGAGAAATCGATGTTCATGCCAACAAGTTGGAGGCTACCCAAACGGAATATAAGGTGTTGTTGCTCCAACCTAAGTGTGGCCTTGAGTATGATACATCAAAGTTGCTGGTGAACGCAGCAGGCCAGGCAGCATCTCTAGGAAGAGGTACAGTTGACGTTTCAGACCGAGACCCTTCGTCAGGACTAACTGAAAGAAGAGCTAGTAAGAGATTTGAAAGTGGGAGTGGGAGGGGGAGATCCAAAATGATAGGAGAAGACAGGAGGGGGAGGGATGGAGCCAAGAGCTGGACAGGTGATTGGCAAAAGGGATATGAGAGGATCATGGGACAGGAGGCCCAGGGAGAAGGAAAAGGGGGAGGGGGGGAAATCCAGAGGATGGACAAGGGGTATAGTGAGAGGGACAGAGGGAGAAAAAGGAGAGAGAGAGAAAGAATATGTGTATAAAAATAAATAACGGATGGGGTACGAGGGGGAGGTGGGGCAATAGCGGAAGTTAGAGAAGTCGATGTTCATGCCATCAGGTTGGAGGCTACCCAGACGAAATATAAGGTGTTGTTCCTCCAACCTGAGTGTGGCTTCATCTTTACAGTAGAGGATCCCCATCCGTTATTTATTTATATATCAAACTTTGGCTAATGCCCCACCTCCCCCTCGTACCCCATCTGTAATTTATTTTTATACACACATTCTTTCTCTCTCTCTCCTTTTACTCCCTCTGTCCCTCTCACTATACCCCTTGCCCATCCTCTGGGTTTTCCCCCCCTCCCCCTTTTCCTTCTCCCTAGGCCTCCTGTCCCATGATCCTCTCATATCCCTTTTGCCAATCACCTGTCCAGCTCTTGGCTCCATCCCTCCCCCTCCTGTCTTCTCCTATCATTTTGGATCTCCCCCTCCCCCTCCAACTTTCAAATCCCTTACTCACTCTTCCTTCAGTTAGTCCTGACGAAGGGTCTCGGCCTGAAACGTCGACTGTACCTCTTCCTAGAGATGCTGTCTGGCCTGCTGCGTTCACCAGCAACTTTGATGTGTGTTGCTTGAATTTCCAGCATCTGCAGAATTCCTCGTGTTTGCCTCGAGTATGATGTTCACTTGAGATTTTATTCCGTAAATGGAAAACACTTGTGCGTGACTTTGTTTAACGCGGAGAAGCTGATGCACAGGCTGCCAGCAGACTGCCCTTGAAAGGTCGGGGACAGGGTCCTGTGACATGGAGTGCAAGATGACTGGGGACCTTCACTCTTACATCCTTCCTCTGCCTTCACAGCTGCTGTGATGAGTCATCATCTTCCACCAGCTCCACCGCTGAGGTCCTGGTTGGATGGCTCGTTGTCTGAAATCTCCTGCTTGACCTTACTGCCATGGGTGACCCTAGCAGGTGCTAAGCTGCAGACAACATTGCTCCCAGGATCTCAGCAACACACCAGCCTGTCCGGGATGACAAGGTGATGAGCCTTGGAGAAGATCAAAGCCTGCACTGTATCGCTTGATCAAAGCACCTTGTACAAAGTGTATTCACAAAGAACTCTGCTTTAAGTGTTGAATGGCTGGGAGGGCATATTATCGGCAACAATGCTGAATATAAAGATTAAACTGTCAGCTCCGTCTGCCAGCTTACCCACTAAACAAAGTAAATCAGATTTCTCCTCAATTGTAGTTATGGGAAGAGGGCATGTCAGAGTCAGGACCCGAATCAGGTTTATTTTCCCTGATAGGTGGAATGAAATTTGTCGTTTTGTGGTTGCAGGACAGTGCAATACATAAAAAATTCTACAAGTTATCAAATGAACACATGAATAGTGAAAAGGGGAATAAAGTGGCAATGTTTGTGAGAGTATGGATTATTCAGAAATAGAATCAGGTTTAATAGCACTGGCATATTTTGTGAAATATGTTGTTTTGTGGCAACAATATATTGTAATACATAATTCAAAATATCATGAATCACAGGAAGAAATATATATATAGCTAGGGAGCTTAAGTCTTTTGCACAATACTGTAGTAATTTTATGCATCGCCCCGTACTGCTGCAAAAAAAATCAAATTTTGTGAGTGATGATAACCCGATTCTGATATGGGTCTCTGTCGTGGACTGAGAGTGGGAAGGGGGCAGGGAGAGGGGAATCTTGGTTGGGAAAAGGGGAAGGGAGAGGGGAGGGAGCAGGAAGCACCAGAGAGACGTTCTGTAATGATCAATAAACCAATTGTTTGGAATCAAATGACCTTGCCCGGTGTCTCAGGGCTGGGTGTGTCTGTACCCACACCACCCTCTGCCCTGGCACTCCTTCTCCACCACCTGTCCCACCCCCCCCCCATGGTGCTTCACCCTTTGCTCCTGCCAGATTTACAAACTCACTCTCTACTCCATATTGACAAAAGTCTTAGGAACCCTAGCTTTATATTCTGTATGTATATACAATATATTCTTTGCAGCTCTGTAAAACTCTGGTTAGGCCACACTTGGGAGTACCGTGTCCAGTTCTGGTCGCCTCACTATAGGAAGGATGTGAAAGCATTGGAAAGGGTACAGAGGAGATTTACCAGGATGCTGCCTGGTTTAGAGAGTATGCATTATGATCAGAGATTAAGGGAGCTAGGGCTTTACTCTTTGGAGAGAAGGAGGATGAGAGGAGACATGATAGAGGTGTACAAGATATTAAGAGGAATAGATAGAGTGGATAGCCAGCGCCTTTTCCCCAGGGCACCACTGCTCAATACAAGAGGACATGGCTTTAAGGTAAAGGGTGGGAAGTTCAAGGGGGATATTAGAGGAAGGTTTTTCACTCAGAGAGTGGTTGGTGCGTGGAATGCACTGCCTGAGTCAGTGGTGGGGGCAGATACACCAGTGAAGTTTAAGAGTCTACTAGACAGGTATATAGAGGTTATATGGGAGGCAGGGTTTGAGGGTCGGCACAATATTGTGGGCTGAAGGGCCTGTACTGTGCTGTATTGTTCTATGTTCTATGTTCTATATGTACCTAAGACTTTTGCACAGTAATTTATAAATAAATATAAATTAAATAAGCAGTGCAAGAAGAGAACTTCTTCATTTCCCCACACTGACCCCTTCTTACCTCTTCTCCTCATCTGCCTGTTTTGTTCCTCGGTACCCCCTCCTCCTTCCCTCTCTCCTCTGCAATCCTCTTCTCCAGCCCTTTACTTTTTCCAACTATCTCCTCCAAGCTTCACTTCTTTCCTCACTCCTTCCTACCCCACCCACCTGGCTTCATCTATCACCCTCTAGCTTGCCTTCCTTCCCTTCCCCACTTCTTTATTCTGGCTACTTCCCCCTTCCTTTCTCGTCCTGAAGAAGAGTCTCGGCCCAGAATGTCAACTGTGTATGTATTCCTCTCCACAGATGCTGCCTGACCTGTTGACTTCCTCCAGCATTTTGTGTGTGTTGCTTTGGATTTCCAGCATCTGCAGAATTGCTCGTGTTTATGCAGACAAACAATGATAGATTCTGGTTTGGTTGTTTGAGCTGCTACATACTGCAGCATTGCACATCAGTGGAATGGATATAACTGTAGCGAGTTGGGGGGAAGTGCTTGGGGTAGTTCTTACCGATGGGCTGTTTGTGAATGGTGCTGTGGATAGCGTAGGAGGTGTGCTGCAGGAGAGGGGCCACACACACCTAGATCATTGTTTTGGTGCTTGCTATTCTGCACAAAGAACAGTGTTTTGCAGCTCGGTGTACATGATTGATGGCTGTGTCTTCCTGCCTTATTCAGCTGCACCACAAACTTTTTGATGCAATGTAATGTAAGGGAACTTAATGTTGAATGCTGGCAGCTTGATGCACTGCCTCCTGAAGACGTCTTTCATGGTGGGAAGGCTCGTGCCTCTGTTGCAACTGGCTGAGTATACGGCTGTCTGAGCCCCCTGCTGACTCTGTGCATTGCAGCCTCCATATTGGGTCCTGATGGCTGAGCTAAGATGTCACCAGTGGGCTGCTTCTTCAAGCTCACTGCAACAACAGCTTCAATTCTTCTCCTTAATGTCTCTTTGTTTCCTTTTCAAGGTGGCTGGGATTCTATCAGAGTCCGTGATCTACAGCTACACTCAAACTGCGGTCCCTTACGGCAGACGAATTTCCACTCCTGGACCGTCTGTTTTCAATATCTCCAGGAGTGGCCTGGAAGACACAAGCCTTCAGGGTGTGGCTCTGCAGCCCAGCAGACGAACCAGTTCCACGCCAGTGTTACCACCTCAGGCGTGGTGGGACATCATGACAGTGGACATGGCTGTCAGAGGCCTCTGTACTTGGGCAATCGCTCTCTCTCTTTCTCTCGGTGGGGACAGCTTGCTGCTGATTCTTGAGTTGGAGAAACTCGGAATAAAAGTGATGCAGCAGACTGTAACAGCAAGTTGATTCAACCAACACACATCAAAGTTGCTGGCCAGGCAGCATCTCTAGGAAGAGATACAGTCGACGTTTCAGGCTGAGACCCTTCATCAGTCCTAACGAAGGGTCTCGGCCTGAAACGTCGACTGTACCTCTTCCTAGAGATGCTGCCTGGCCTGCTGCGTTCACCAGCAACTTTGATGTGTGTTGCTTGAATTTCCAGCATCTGCAGAATTCCTGTTGACAGCAATTTGATTGTTTTGTTGGTCTGCCCCCTCACAATGGAAAGAGTGACACCTCTTTGTTCCTTGTTAACAAGAGAGCAGACATCCCACCCTGCAAAAACTCATTTCAGGGAGGTAGCACCATCAATTTGCAGGAGACTTCCGGGAGAGGTGGGATGTTTGCAATAGAGTAGCTCCTTAGCAGCCAGCCAGCTAGTTTAAATTACACACATCAAAGTTGCTGGTGAACGCAGCAGGCCAGGCAGCATCTCTAGGAAGAGGTACAGTCAACATTTCGGGCCAAGACTCTTCGTCAGGACTCCTGACAGGCATTGAGCCATTGAGCTGAAGTTTCTGATGAACATTCAGTAAAAGTTGGTAAATCCCAGAAATTGTTGGACCTGTTTCACAATGGATAGTTGTGACCAATCTCTGACTCCCTGTGTCTTACTAGGGTAAATCTTGAGATTGCCATTTGAGGTATGAAACCCAAAAATTAAAAGGTGGTTATGTGAAATTCATACTTCTCCAGCTTGACATAAAGTCCATGATCAAGAAGTCTCTTTAGGATATCTCTGACATGAACAATATGCTCTTCCCTGGTCTTCCAGAAAATTTGGATGGTGTCCAAGTAGATGAAGGCATGCATATGGAGAACATCCTAGAGCATGATGTTTATAAAGGCCTGGAAAACTGCTGGCGCATTCATAAGGCCAAAGTGCATAACAGGTACTCATAGTGCCCTGTTGATGTGTTGAATGCCATCTTCCACTTGTCACCATCCTTTATGCAATCCAGGTTGCATGCACTCCACAATTCTAGCTTTGCGAATACTCTTGCCCCTTGGAGAATTCCGAAGACAGTGTTCATAAGTGGAAGAAGGTAACGATTATGTGATTCAGCCCTCTATAATCAATGCCTTTGTCTCCGGAGGTTGTGGACTTCAGGAAGGGGAAGTTGAGGGAACATACACCAGTCCTCTTTGAGAGATCAACAGTGGAAAGGGTGGGGTCTCTGTTCCATTGTATGTGGGAGTACCCCCAGATAATCTGCTTCTGGAAGAAGGTGCTGGATTTGATTAGTCAGATTATTGGAAAAGAGGTGCCCCTTGATCCTAAATTACGTATTCTGAATATTTATCCAAAGGACTTTGTAGCCTCCAAAAAGGTAAGATCTCTGCTCAATAGTTGTTTTTTGGAAGCCAAATGCTACATAGCCTATTCATGGAAGTAATCAACAACCAGTGGACTCTCACAATGGCTGAAAGGAATGACTTCTTATCTTGCTCTAGAAAAGATAAGCTACATCACAAAAAAACAAACTTGGCAAATTTCGGGAAATTTGGGACATTTTCTACAAGTTTCTGGAGAACAATATTCAGGATGATGAAAGTAACAAACTGAATTGACTGCTTTTTAATGGCGAGGTGTTTGCTTTTTTGTGTGTTTTTTTTCTTTTGATTTCTTATATATTTTATTTTTTTCTTTTTCTTTAACTTTGTTGTACTTTTATGTTGTACTTTGTTGTACAACTTATGGATGATCTAATATGTTTTCTTTTCATTCTGTGAAAGCAATAAAGAGATGTATAATAAAACAGTGGAAAAGGTGAGCAGTTTCAAGTTTCTGGGTGTCAACATCTCTGAAGATCGATCCTGGGCACAACTTGTTGATGCAATTATGAAGAAGGCATGAGAGAGTAACTACATTATATTTCATTGGGAGTTTGAAGAGACTTGGTATGTTGCCAAAGACTTGAGCAAATTTCTACAGATGTACCGTGGAGAGCATTCTAAATGGCTGCATCACCGTCTGGTGTGGAAGGGCCACTGCACGGGACCGGAAAAAGCTGCAGGAAACTCAGACAGCTCTAGCCCCATCAAGGACACTGGCCTCTCCAGCATTGAGAACACGTTCAAAAGGTGATGCCTCCAGAAGGGAATGTCCATCATTAAGGACTCCCTTCACCCAGGATATGCCCTCTTCTCATTACCATCAGAGAAGAGGTACAGGAACCTGAAGACACAGGTTGAACGACTTAGGAACAGCTTCTTCCCCACTGCCGTGAGCGTGAGATTTCTGACTGGACATTAAACCCATGTACACTATTTCACTATTTTTATTCTGTTTTTGCTCTACATATTTCATACATACAATATATAGGTATTTTTTTCAGGAATTCTCAAAAGGGAACTGAATAAAGATTGTTTGAGTAAGCATAGAAACATAGAAACATAGAAAATAGGTGCAGGAGTAGGCCATTCGGCCCTTCGAGCCTGCACCGCCATTTATTATGATCATGGCTGATCATCCAACTCAGAACCCCACCCCAGCCTTCCCTCCATACCCCCTGACCCCCGTAGCCACAAGGCCATATCTAACTCCCTCTTAAATATAGCCAATGAACTGGGCTCA
Source organism: Mobula hypostoma (assembly GCF_963921235.1). Lineage (NCBI taxonomy): Eukaryota > Metazoa > Chordata > Chondrichthyes > Myliobatiformes > Myliobatidae > Mobula > Mobula hypostoma. Next base: position 2,584,626 of record NC_086105.1, read on the forward strand.
ACTGTTTCCTGTGGCAGAGAATTCCACAGATTCACCACTCTCTGTGTGAAGAAGTTTTTCCTAATCTCGGTCCTAAAAGGCTTCCCCTTTATCCTCAAACCGTGACCCCTCGTTCTGGACTTCCCCAACATCGAGAACAATCTTCCTGCATCTAGGCTGTCCAACCCCTTTAGGATTTTATATGTTTCAATCAGATCCCCCCTCAATCTTCTAAATTCCAACGAGTACAAGCCCAGTTCATCCAGTCTTTCTTCATATGAAAGTCCTGCCATCCCAGGAATCAATCTGGTGAACCTTCTTTGTACTCCCTCTATGGCAAGGATGTCTTTCGTCAGATTAGGGGACCAAAACTGCACACAGTGCTCCAGGTGTGGTCTCACCAAGGCCTTGTACAACTGCAGTAGTACCTCCCTGCTCCTGTACGCAATAGAAAGGAAGGACATAAGCCGGGAAGATGTGCAATCGATATGGGTAGAGCTGCGTAACACTAAGGGGCAGAAGACGCTGGTGGGAGTTGTGTACAGGCCACCTAACAGTATTAGTGAGGTCGGAGATGGTATTAAACAGGAAATTAGAAATGTGTGCAATAAAGGAACAGCAGTTATAATGGGTGACTTCAATCTACATGTAGATTGGGTGAACCAAATTGGTAAAGGTGCTGAGGAAGAGGATTTCTTGGAATGTATGCGGGATGGTTTTTTGAACCAACATGTCGAGGAACCAACTACAGAGCAGGCTATTCTGGACTGGGTTTTGAGCAATGAGGAAGGGTTAATTAGCAATCTTGTCATGAGAGGCCCCTTGGGTAAGAGTGACCATAATATGGTGGAATTCTTCATTAACATGGAGAGTGACATAGTTAATTCAGAAACAAAGGTTCTGAACTTAAAGAGGGGTAACTTTGAAGGTATGAGACGTGAATTAGCTAAGATAGACTGGCAAATGACACTTAAAGGATTGACGGTGGATATGCAGTGGCAAGCATTTAAAGGTTGCATGGATGAACTACAACAATTATTCATCCCAGTTTGGCAAAAGAATAAATCAAGGAAGGTAGTGCATCCGTGGCTGACAAGAGAAATTAGGGATAGTATCAATTCCAAAGAAGAAGCATACAAATTAGCCAGAAAAAGTGGCTCACCTGAGGACTGGGAGAAATTCAGAGTTCAGCAGAGGAGGACAAAGGGCTTAATTAGGAAGGGGAAGAAAGATTATGAGAGAAAACTGGCAGGGAACATAAAAACGGACTGTAAAAGCTTTTATAGATATTTAAAAAGGAAAAGACTGGTAAAGACAAATGTAGGTCCCCTGCAGACAGAAACAGGTGAATTGATTATGGGGAGCAAGGACATGGCAGACCAATTGAATAATTACTTTGGTTCTGTCTTCACTAAGGAGGACATAAATAATCTTCCAGAAATAGTAGGGGACAGAGGGTCCAGTGAGATGGAGGAACTGAGCGAAATACATGTTAGTAGGGAAGTGGTGTTAGGTAAATTGAAGGGATTGAAGGCAGATAAATTCCCAGGGCCAGATGGTCTGCATCCTAGAGTGCTTAAGGAAGTAGCCCAAGAAATAGTGGATGCATTAGTGATAATTTTTCAAAACTCGTTAGATTCTGGACTAGTTCCTGAGGATTGGAGGGTGGCTAATGTAACTCCACTTTTTAAAAAAGGAGGGAGAGAGAAACCGGGGAATTATAGACCGGTTAGCCTAACGTCGGTGGAGGGGAAACTGCTGGAGTCAGTTATCAAGGAAGTGATAACAGCACATTTGGAAAGCGGTGAAATGATCGGACAAAGTCAGCATGGATTTGTGAAAGGAAAGTCATGTCTGACGAATCTCATAGTATTTTTTGAGGATGTAACTAGTAGAGTGGATAGGGGAGAACCAGTGGATGTTGTATATTTGGATTTTCAAAAGGCTTTTGACAAGGTCCCACACAGGAGATTAGTGTGCAAACTTAAGGCACACAGTATTGGGGGTAAGGTATTGGTGTGGGTGGAGAATTGGTTAGCAGACAGGAAGCAAAGAGTGGGAATAAACGGGACCTTTTCAGAATGGCAGGCGGTGACAAGTGGGGTACTGCAAGGCTCAGTGCTGGGACCCCAGTTGTTTACAATATATATTAATGACTTGGATGAGGGAATTAAATGCAGCATCTCCAAGTTTGCGGATGACACGAAGCTGGGTGGCAGTGTTAGCTGTGAGGAGGATGCTAAGAGGATGCAGAGTGACTTGGATAGGTTGGGGGAGTGGGCAAATTCATGGCAGATGCAATTTAATGTGGATAAATGTGAAGTTATCCACTTTGGTGGCAAAAATAGGAAAACAGATTATTATCTGAATGGTGGCCGATTAGGAAAAGGGGAGGTGCAACGAGACCTGGGTGTCATTATACACCAGTCATTGAAAGTGGGCATGCAGGTACAGCGGGCGGTGAAAAAGGCGAATGGTATGCTGGCATTTATAGCAAGAGGAGTCGAGTACAGGAGCAGGGAGGTACTACTGCAGTTGTACAAGGCTTTGGTGAGACCACACCTGGAGTATTGTGTGCAGTTTTGGTCCCCTAATCTGAGGAAAGACATCCTTGCCATAGAGGGAGTACAAAGAAGGTTCACCAGATTGATTCGTGGGATGGCAGGACTTTCATATGAAGAAAGACTGGATGAACTGGGCTTGTACTCGTTGGAATTTCGAAGATTGAGGGGGGATCTGATTGAAACATATAAGATCCTAAAGGGATTGGACAGGCTAGATGCAGAAAGGTTGTTCCCGATGTTGGGGAAGTCCAGAACGAGGGGCCACAGTTTGAGGATAGAGGGGAAGCCTTTTAGGACCGAGATTAGGAAAAACTTCTTCACACAGAGAGTGGTGAATCTGTGGAATTCTCTGCCACAGGAAACAGTTGAGGCCAGTTCATTAGCTATATTTAAGAGGGAGTTAGATATGGCCCTTGTGGCTATGGGGGTCAGGGGGTATGGAGGGAAGGCTGGGGCGGGGTGCTGAGTTGGATGATCAGCCATGATCATAATAAATGGCGGTGCAGGCTCGAAGGGCCGAATGGCCTACTCCTGCACCTATTTTCTATGTTTCTATGTTTCTATGTACTCAAATCCTCTTGCTATGAATGCTAGCATACCATTCGCCTTTTTCACCGCCTGCTGTACCTGCATGCCCACTTTCAATGACTGGTGTATAATGACACCCAGGTCTCGTTGCACCTCCCCATTTCCTAATCGGCCACCATTCAGATAATAATCTGTTTTCCTGTTTTTGCCACCAAAGTGAATAACCTCACATTTATCCACATTAAATTGCATCTGCCATGAATCTGCCCACTCACCCAACCTATCCAAGTCACCCTGCATCCTCTTAGCATCCTCCTCATATCTAACACTGCCACCCAGCTTCGTGTCATCCGCAAACCTGGAGATGCTGCATTTAATTCCCTCATCTAAGTCATTAATATATATTGTAAACAACTGGGGTCCCAGCACTGAGCCTTGCGGTACCCCACTAGTCACTGCCTGCCATTCTGAAAAGGTCCCGTTTATTCCCACTCTTTGCTTCCTGTCTGCTAACCAATTCTCTATCCACATCAATACCTTACCCCCAATAACGTGTGCTTTAAGTTTGCATACTAATCTCCTGTGTGGGACCTTGTCAAAAGCCTTTTGAAAATCCAAATATACCACATCCACTGGTTCTCCCCTACCCACTCTACTAGTCACATCCTCAAAAAATTCTATGAGATTCGTCAGACATGATTTTCCTTTCACAAATCCATGCTGACTTTGTCCGATGATTTCACCGCTTTCCAAATGTGCTGTTATCACATCTTTGATAACTGACTCTAGTATTTTCCCCACCACCGATGTCAGGCTAACCGGTCGATAATTCCCCGGTTTCTCTCTCCCTCCTTTTTTAAAAAGTGGGGTTACATTAGCCACCCTCCAATCCTCAGGAACTAGTCCAGAATCTAAAGAATTTTGAAAAATTATCACTAATGCATCCACTATTTCTTGGGCTACTTCCTTAAGCACTCTGGGATGCAGACCATCTGGCCCTGGGGATTTATCTGCCTTTAATCCCTTCCATTTACCTAACACCACTTCCCTACTAACATGTATTTCGCTCAGTTCCTCTATCTCACTGGACCTTCTGTCCTCTACTATTTCCGGAAGATTAGTTATGTCCTCCTTTGTGAAGACAGAACCGAAGTAGTATTCAATTGGTCTGCCATGTCCTTGCTCCCCAAAATCAATTCACCTGTTTCTGTCTGTAGGGGACCTACATTTGTCTTAACCAATCTTTTTCTTTTCACATAGCTATAAAAGCTTTTACAGTCAGTTTTTATGTTCCCTGCCAGTTTTCTCTCATAATCTTTTTTCCCCTTCCTAATTAAGCCCTTTGTCCTCCTCTGTTGGACTCTGAATTTCTCCCAGTCCTCAGGTGAGCCACTTTCTCTGGCTAATTTGTATGCTTCTTCTTTGGAATTGATACTATCCCTAATTTCTCTTGTCAGCCACGGGTGCACTACCTTCCTTGATTTATTCTTTTGCCAAACTGGGATGAACAATTATTGTAGTTCACCCATGCAACCTAAGAATGTACTGGGGGCAACCTGCAAATCTTGCCACGCATTCTGGCTCCAACATAGCATGTACAAAATGTTCAACAGGACAACACAGACACAGCAAGCAACAAAACAACAGCAAAACAAGCCCCTTTCCTCCCTCCCACCCATGCACGGACACTTTACACTAACCTCAGGAAACCCCCTACCCATGCATGTACACAGTACACTAACCCCAGGAAACCCCCTACCCATGCATGTACACAGTACACTAACCCCAGGAAACCCCCTACCCATGCACGTACACAGTACACTAACCCCAGGAAACCCCCTACCCATGCACAGACACAGGATACTAACCCCAGAAAACCCCCTACCCATGCACGGACACAGTACACTAGCCCATCCTCCTCCTGTCAGTCTCTGACAAAGGAGTATGATGATCCAAGAGCCAGGCACAGAGATTCGATGTGTCTCATGAGCCTGTGGCCATAAGATAACCCAACAGGCTCATGGCAGTAAAGGAGGCCATGTCAGAATGGGGTAACACTTCTTTGAGTCGACTGTATCTGGTACTTTTGGCATTGCTTTCTCTATGTACTGAGACATGATGTGGATTAGGGAACTGCTCTGCTGAGCACCTTCACTCTGACCACACCAGGCAGGATTTCCCATTTTAATTCTACTTCTCATTCCCATTCCGACTGTGTCCCTGGTCTTAGACTCCCCCACCATAGGAGACCTCCTCTCAACATCCATTCTATTGAGACCCTTCAACATTTGATAGGTTTCAATGAGGTCACCCGTCATTCTTCTGAATTCCAGTGAGTACAGGACAAAGCCATCAAAGACTCTTCATATGACAAGCCTTTCAATCCCGGAATCATTTTCGTGAACCTCCTTTGCACCTTCTTCAATGTCAGCACCTCCAAAACTGCTGCCAATACTCCAACTGAGGCCTCACCAGTGCTTTAAAAAGCCTCAACATTACATCCTTGCTTTTACATTCTAGTCCTCTCAAAATTAATGCGAATATCACATTTGCTTTCCTCACCACTGACCCAACCTGCAAATTAACCTTTAGGGAACCCTGGGGTAGGACTCCCAATTCCTTCTGAGCCTCAGATTTTTAAATTTTCTCTCCATTTAGAAAATAGTCTATGCTTTCATTTCTTCTACCAAAGTGCATGACCGTACACTTTCCTGGACTCTATTCCATCTGCCACTTCTTTGCCTATTCTCCTAATCTGTCTAAGTCCTTCAGTAGTCTCCCAATTCCCTCAAAACTACCTTCCCCTCCACCTATCTTCGTTTCATGCACTAACTTTGCCACAAAGCCATCAGTTCCGTCATCCAAGTCATTGACAGCTAACACAAAAAGAACTTGTCCCAACACAGACCCCTGTGGGACACCACTAATCACCAGCAGCCAACCAGAAAAGGCTCCCTTTTTTCCCACTCTTTGCCTCCTGCCAATCAGCCACTGCTTTATCGATGCTAGAATCTTTCCTGTAATTCCATAGGGTCTTAACTTATTAAGAAGCCTCATCCATGGCACCTTGCCAAAGGTCTTTTGAAAACCCAAGCACACGACATCCACTGATTCCCCTTTGTCTATCCTGCTTGCTATTTCTTCAAAGAATTTCAACAAATTTGTCAAGCAAGATTTTCCCTTGAGGAAACGATGTGGGCTACTGTCTATTTTATCAAGTGCCTCTAAATACCCTGAAACCACATTCTAAACAATCTTCCCAACCAACTGAGGTCAGAATAACTGGCCTGTAATTTCCCTTCTTGAAGAATGGAGTGACATTTGCAATTTTCCAGTCCTCCAGAACCATTCCAGAATCAATTGATTCTTAAAAGATCATTACTAATGTCTCCACAACTCTCTTCAGACACTTCTTCAGAACCCTAGGATCTACACAATCTGGTCCACGTGGCTTTTCTACCTTCAGACCTTTCAGTTTCTCAAGAACCTTCTCCCTAGTAATGGCGACTTCACACACTTCTGACCCCTGACACTCTCAAACTTCCAGCTTACTGCTAGTGTCTTCCACAGTGAAGACTGATGCAAAGTACTTTTTCAATTCATCTGCCAATTCCTTGTTCCCCGTTACCATCTCTCCTGCATCTTTTACACTTTATGTATCTGAAGAAACTTCTGGTATCCTCTTTAATAATGTTAGCTAGCTTACTTTCATATTCCATCTTTTCCTTCTTTATTGCTTTTGTAGGTGCCTTCTGTTGGTTTTTAAAAGTTTCCCAATCCTCTAACTTCCCACTACTTTTTGCTCTATTATATGCCCTCTCTTTGGCTTTTGTGTTTGCTTTGACTTTTTTGTTAGCCATGGTTGTGTTATCTTGCCTTTAGAATACTTTCCTTTGGAATGTATATATCCTGTGCCTTCCGAATTGCTTCCAAAAATTCCAGAAATTGCTGCTTTGTCATCGTCCCTGCCAGTGTTCTTTTCCAATCAATTTTGGCCAGTTCCTCTCTCCTGCCTCTGTAATTCCCTTTACTTCACTGTAATACTGATACATCTGACTTTAGCTTCTCTTTTCCTCAAATTGCAGGGTGAATTCTATCATATTATGATCAGTGCCCCTAAGGGTTCCTTACCTTAAGCTCTCTAATCAATTCCAGTTCATTGCACAACACCCAATGAAGAATAATGGATCTCCTAGTGGGTTCAACCATGAGCTGCTCTAAAAAGCCATCTCATTGGCAATCTAGTATTTCTCCTTCTTGGGATCCAGCACCAACCTGATTTTCCCAATCTACCTGCACATTGAAATCCTCATGATATTGTAACATTAACCTTTTGGCATGCATTTTCTATCTCCCGCTGTAATTTGTAGACCACATCCTTACTACTGTTTGGGGGTCTGTATATACTCCTATCAATGTATTTTTACCTTTGTAATTTCTTAGCTCTGCCCACAATGATTCAACACCTCTTTCTAATGATTTGATTTCATATTTTACCAACAGGGCCAAGAGAAGCCCTCTGCCTACTGCCTGTCCTATCAATATAATATGTATCCTTGGATGTTAATCTTCCAGCTATAATCTTCTTTCAGCCATGATTCAGTGATGCCTACAACATCGCACATGCCAATCTGTAACTGTGCTACAAGATCATCTGCCTTATTCCATATACTGCACACATTCAAATATAACATCTTCAGTCCTGTATTCATCCATAAGGGGAGAAGATGGCGGCGCGATGCAGCGCGCGCAGCCACTCTGAATTGACATTGTATTTGTAAGTAGGGGCCGTGCACAATCCTGATTTGATGGAGACAGCCGTGAGAAGCACAGAGGAACACCTGGAGAAACTTCTGAAATGCCCGTTTCGCTGCCGCTGCTACTGTGCGATTGAGAATCTCCGGAGGGGAAGGCCCCAGATCCTCGGCTTTGCCTATTGCCTGTTGCTGGGGCCGGGGTCGAAGCGCTCGGCAGAGATGGTGCTCGGTGCTCGATGTCGAAGGGTTGGTCGGAGGCTCGAAGTTTTCGGACGGACTCAGAGTTGGACTGTGGTCGGGTGCTTCCAGGATGCTGCATTGGCAAGTTTGCGGCGCTGGAAGCTCATGGCAAGAAGAGTTTTCTTCCTTCAACCGTCTGCGTGAGGTGATGGGACTTTCGAGAGACTTTGAGACTTTTTTTTACCGTGCCCATGGTCTGTTCTCCTATCAAATTACAGTATTGCTTGCGCTGTTGTAACTATATGTTATAATTATGTGGTTTTTGTCAGTTTTTTTTAGTCTTGGTTTGTCTTGTGTTTCTGTGATATCATTCTGGAGGAACAGATTGTATAATTTCTTAATGCATGCATTACTAAATAACAATAAAAGAGGACTGTGTGTCCTCATAATCTAATCTAATCCTTTTCAAATCTGTCCGCCTTTTACTTTGCAACTCATCCTGTTGACTGAAATTTTGCCGTATCATCAACCTCTCCTTGCCAGGAGTCTCACTACATATTGCTTTTATTTGTAAACCAACTACCGTATCCTCAGAACTATCATTCTGGTTCCCATCCTGCTGCCAAAGTAACTTTAACCCACCCAAACAACTCTAGCAAATCTGCCGCATGGATATTGGTCTCCTTTGGGTTCAGGCGTAACCCATCCCTTTTGTACAGGTCATACCTTCTCCAGAAGAGATCCCAATGATCCAGAAATCTGAACTCCTGCCCCCTGCACCGGTTCCTCAGCCACGCATTCACCTGCCAAATTAGTCTTTTCTTACCCTCATTGCCATATGGCACAGGCGATAATCCAGAGATTACGACCCTGATGGTCCTGTTTCTCAGCTTTCTACCCAGCTCCCTAAAATCTCACTTCAGAATCTCCTCACCTTGTCCAACTATATCATGGGTGTCAGTATGTACTCAAGGCTTCTGGCTGCTCCTCCTTCAGAACGCTGTAGACCTGATCCGATATGTCCCTGGCACCAGGGAGGCAACATAATATCCCGATGTCTCTATCGTGTCCACAGAATCTCATCTCTGTTCCTCTGACTCAGGAATCTCCTATCACCACTGCAATGCTCGTCACCTCTCTGCTCCTGTTTGTTTATTCCTTTCCATAGATGCCGCTTGACTTGCTGAGTTCCTCCAGCATCTTACGTGTGTTTCACAGGGCTCGCCTCTGTGTAAATGCCTCCTTGAGTCTCCACCACTACAATGCGAACACTCATCAGAAGGCAAGTCAGTTTAGCGAAGCTTAATCTCTCTTTAGGAATCTTTGATTATTTAAAGACGACTCACTCTGGTAAAGTTCACTGATCACATCTGATGAATCATCTCACCCTTTGTACTTCACCGTCCAACCACAGAAAGCAAAGAGTTTATAATTAGAACATAGAACAGTACAGTACAGGAAAAGGTCCTTTGGCCCACAATGCTGTGCCTAACCAGCTAATAAGTAAATCAAAAGAACCCTAAAAACTAATTCCTCGTTCCTACACAATGTCCATATCCCTCCATCTTCCTCACATTCATGTGCCTATCTAAATGTCTCTTAATGTATTTGTGTCTACCACCAAACCAGGCAGTGCATTCTAGGCATCCACCACTCCCTGAGTAAAAACCTTAACCCTCATGTCCCCCTTGAACCTACCCCATCTTACCTTCAATGCACGTCCTCTGGCATTAGATATTTCTACCCTGAGAGAAAGATACACCCTGTCTACTCTATCTCTTCCTCTGATAATCTTACAAACCTCCATCAGATCTCCCCTCAGCCTCCACCGCTCCAGAGAAAACAACCCAAGTGTATCTAGCCCTCTAAATCAGGCAACATCCTGGTCATCCTCTTCTGCACCCTCTCCAAAGCCCACCATCCATCCTACAGTGCAGTGACCAGAGCTGCATTCCATCAGGTTGGAGGATACCAAATGCAATACAACGTGTTGCTCCTCCAGCCTGAGTGTGGACTCATTGCAGCAGTAGAGGAAGCCATGGACTGACGTGTTACATTGATTTCTTGAACTTCCGTTAATTGCCCTCCTTCACCATTCCCATTCCCATTTCCCTCTCCCACCTCATCTCCTTACATGCCTATCACCTCCCTCTGGTGCTCCTCCACCTTCCCTTTCCTCCATGGTCCTCTACACTCTCCTATTAGATATCTCCTTCTCCAGCCCTTCATCTCTTTCACCTATCAGCTTCCTAGTCCTATATTTTATCCCTCCCACTTCTCCCCTCCCCTACTACCTTATACTTCTTCATCCTCCCCCCCCCCACCTTCTTGCTTTAACTTTCCATCTTCTTTTCCAATCCTGCTGAAGGGTCTTGGCCTGAAACATCGACTGTACTCTTTTCTGTAGATGCTACCTGGCTGGCCGAGTTTTTCCAGCATTTTGTATCTATCATTATCATGCAGGTCATGTTCTCTTCTCGCTGCTGCCATCAGACAGAAGGTACAATGTTGTGTTGTTGGGGAGAGATGAGTGGGTCTGAAGATGGTTTCAGTCTCCAGGTTTGATCGATGGTGTGATGTTGTGTTGTTGGGGAGAGATGAGTGGATCTGAAGATGGTTTCAGTCTCCAGGTTTGATCGATGGTGTGATGTTGTGTTGTTGGGGAGAGATGAGTGGATCTGGAGATGGTTTCAGTCGCTAGTTTTGATCTATGGTGTGATACTGTGTCCCGCACAGGTAACTGGTTTAACACTTTGCAATGAGACAGAAAGTTTATTATTGGCACATCTATCTTGATTTCACAAGCTGGGAACAGATGAATAATTTGGTACAAAAGGCCTCTTGGGCTTTTTCAGCCCGAATGAATTTGTGCAAAGTCCATTTATTCAATAAGTGGAATTTAATTTGGTATTATGTGGTCTTTCTTGGGAGCTATATTTATTTTTAATAGTATAGACGTTAAGCTGATATGAGTGACTGTGGCTTTTAATGATTGTCTCCAGGAGGGAGATGTGTGCTGATTCCTGGTAGAAGGGAGAAAGGTATGAAGAAAATGAAACTCAAAACAGGGTTTGCCTGCCAACTGGGGAACGAAGGCAAACAGCATTCAGCCCATTAAACATATTAGCAGAAAGTTCACAATGATAGAAAGTAAAATATCATCGACTGAATTCTGTGTTCCATCTCCACCAAAAATATATCGTCCAGCAGTGAATGAAACCTTGACTCATTCACTAAATGACAGCAAATTTGCCTTGGTAAGCCAAGCTGGTCCAGATTCCAACATAAAAGCTCCATTTGCCTTCTGGCTGGTGGTGCACCGATCGATACTTCTGCAAGAGATTTTGTACTCTGCATAGACTCACTTCACTAAGAGGATCACAAGGCGCCACACCACAGCTAGATGATCGTCTGGGGAGCTGGACAGAAACCAGAGAAAGACTGATGTTGTAAAGTCAAAGGCAAAGTAAAATTATTATCAAAGAACACACCTGTACCGCTGCTTGTTAATGTAAATATCTGATCAGCCAGTCACGTGGCAGCAGTTGAATGCATTGTGAACTCCAGAAAGGGTAAGATGAGGAAACACGCATCAGTCCTCACGGAAGGATCAGAAGTAGAGAGAGTGAGCAATTTCAAGTTCCAGGTTGTCAATATCGCTGCATATCAAGGCAGCCATAAAGAAGGTAAGACAGTGACTATATTTCAGTAGGAGTTTGAGGAGATTTGTTATGTCAGATGTAACATGGAGAGTGTTCTGACTGGCAGCATCACCAACAAGAGAAAATCTGCAGCTGCTGGAAATCCAGGCAACACACACAAAATGCTGGAGGAACTCAGCTTTTTTTCACCAGTCCTGCTGAAGGGTTTCAGCCCAAAATGACGACTGTACTCTTTTCCATAGATGCTGCTTGGCCTGCTGAGTTCCTCCAGCACTTTGTGTGTGTTGTCTGGTATGGAAGGGGCTACTGCACAGGATTGAAGTAAGCCGCAGAGAGTTGTAAACTTAGTCAGCTCCATCATGGACACTAGCCTCCATAGTATCCAGGACATCTTCAAGGAGCAGTGCCTCAAAAAGGTCCCAGTCACCCAAGACATGCCCTCTTCTCATTGTTACCATCAGGGAGGAGGTACATAAGCCAGAAGGCACACACTCAATGATTTAGGAACAGCCCCTTCCCCTCCGCCATTCGATTTCTGAATGGATGTTGAACCCATGAACATCACCTCACTACATTTTTATTTCTATTTTTGCGCTACTTATTTAACTGTTATATATATTTACTGTAATTCACAGTTGTTTCTCTGCTATTATGTATTGCATTGTATTGCTGCTAAAAAGTTAACAAATTTCATGACATTTCCCAGTGATATTAAACCTGACTCTGATTCAGAATCTGAAAGCATACAGACATGGGTCAAGAGGTTCAGATGTTGTTCAGACCAAACATCAGAATGGGGGAAGAAATGTGATCTATATGACTTTGACTGTGGGGGTGGGGTGGTTTCAGTATCTCAGAAACTGCTGATCTCCTGGGAATTTCATGCACAACAGTCTCTAGAGTTTACAGAGACTGGTAAACATCAGTGATTAGCAGTTCTGTGTGCCCTGATAGTGAGAGAGCTCAAAGGAGAATGGCCAGACTGGTTTGAGCTGACAGGAAGGCGACAGTAACTCAGATAACCACATGTTACAACAGTGGTGTGCAGAAGAGCATTTGTGATGGGCACAACATTTTGAACCTCTAAGTGGATGAGCTACCGCAGCAGAAGATCACAATGAGCTCCACTCCTGTACCGAATAAAGTAGCCACAGCATGTCTGTCACCACATACTACCTTGAGATTCATTTTCTTGCATCCAGGCCATACTCTCTTCTCACTGCTACCTTTAGAAAAGTGATACTGACCCCACAGCACCAGGTTCAGGACAGCTGTTATCTGTCAACCATCAGGCTCCTGAACCAGCTTCGATAACTTCACTCACCTCAACACTGAACTGATTTCACAACCGGTGGACTCAACAACTCATCTCCTCAGTGCTATTTATTTATTTATTTACTTACTTTTTTTTTTGCACTTTGGTTGATTTTCAGGGTTTTTTTTTACAGCATTACAGCACAGGATCACAACCTTCAGCCCAAATGTTGAGCTGAATCAATTAAATTAGTAACCAAATAGCTAACTGAACTCTAGCTAACCCTTCCGCCGTCACAATGTCCGTATTCTTCCATCTTCCTCACACGCATGTGTCTATCTGAGTGTCTCTTAAAAGTCTCCGATGCCTCGACTGCCACCCCATGCAGCACGTACCGGGCAGTCACACGCCCTGAGTGAAAAACTTGTCCCTCTCATCTCGTTTGAAATTACCCCCTCTCACCTTAAATACATGCCCTCTGTATTGGACATTTTATCGGTAGATTTTCACAAATTCTATTGTATTCATTATTTCCCTCTAAATCTCCGCAAGAAAATGAATCTCGGGGTTGTATATGGTGATATATGTGTATTTGGATAACAAATTTACTTTGACTTTGACATTGACATTGCAACTCTGTAAAACCCTGAGCAGACCACATGTGGAATATCATTTCGGTTCTAGTCACCTCATTATGGGAAGGATATGGAAGATTTAGAGAGGGCGCAGAGGAGTTTTACCAGGAGCTGCCTGGATTAGAGAGCATGCCTTATGATGAAGGTTTGAGCTAGCTACAGCTTTTCTCTTTAGAGTGAAGGAGGATGAGAGGTGACTTGATAGAGGTGTACAAGATGATAAGATGCATAGATTGAGTGGATAATGGGGTCTTTATCCCTAGGGTGGAAAGGCTTAATACAAGGGGGCATAATTTTAAGGTGACAGATGGAAAGTATAGGGGAAGAATGTCAGAGAAAGTAATTTTTACACGGAGAATGATGGGTGTGTGGAACATGTTGCCAGGGTAATGACAGAGGCAGAAACATCAGGGCATTTAAAAGACGCTCAGATAGGCACATTGATGATAGAAAAATGGAGAGTTATGTAGGAGGGAAAGGTTAGATTCCCTCATAGTGGGTTAAAATGTGGGCACAACGTTGTAGGCTGAAGAGCCTGAACTGTGCTGTCACGGTCTATCGTCAATGTCCCATCTTCTATGAGCAGTGTTCTCCTAGACAGAGTTCCAGATTTCCAGCACCTGCAGTCTCCTGTGTGTCTGTGAAATAACACGGATGCCTTTCCGGAGGATGCTTGTACATTCTCAGAGAATTTCTGCGATACCAGAGGCACAAAGCGCATGTGGCAGGGAATTCAGAGGATTACAGACTACAGGTCTACCCTGCGCGTCAGTGACCAAGTCGCCTCACTCCCCGACAGGCTGAGTGTCTTTTGTGCCCGGTTTGATGCGCAGAACAAAGTGCTGGTGAGGAAGGCACCCCTCTCCCCAGGGGAGCAGACATTCCGTCTGGCTGAAGCTGAGGTGAGGAAGATCCTGGTCAGTCAACCCACACAAAGATTACATACCAGGTCTGTATTTGGCAGCATCTGTGAAGAGAGAAACAAAGTTAATGTTTTGGGGTCGATAGCTTTTTGTCAGAATGGGAAGTGACTAAAGTTTGAATGGATTGTAGCACAGTTGAAGCTCTTACTTCCTCTGGCTTCTGATGGAGAATTACATTGGACAACAAATTTTTTTTCTAAAGTGTTGCTTCCTGAGAATTTTTTTTTTGTTTATGATAGAGTGCTTGAAACTGAACAGAAACATAATTCCAGACTACTTGTATCTTGTAGGAATTTAGACAAACAAGAAATGATCTTTTATTGACTATAATGTGTTTAATTGCATAATGGTCCAGGCACTTTGCAATAGTTCAACTCAGCTAAAAACATTTTGTTGATGATTTGCGTTTCTACTCAGTGTATGAGGCTCCTCATTTCAGTGTCCAACAATAATCAGCCTGGATTGATGGAGTCCAGTTGCCCTGATACCGTTTATCCATGACCTCAATATCCTGGTGAAATCTTTCACCATGCTCGTTACTGATGGTGCCAAGATTTGCAAGGGATGACGTCAAAATGGGAATGTAGAAAATGAACCTTTAGTGACATGCTGTATTGGTACATATCGGTACCAATGATATAGGAAGGAAAAGCAGAGGTCCTGAAGAAAGAATTTAGAGAGCTAGGTAGAAAGCTGAGAAGCAGGATGTCTAGGGTAGTAATTTCTGGATTGCTGCCTGTGCCAAGTACCAGTGAGGGTAGAAACAGGATGATTTGGCAGATAAATGCGTGGCTGAGAAGAGCTTCAGATTCTTGGATCATTGGGATCTCTTCAGGGGGAGGTATGACATATTCAAAAGTGATGCATTGCACGTGAACCCAAGGAGGACCAATATTCTTGCAGGCAGGTTTGTTAGAGCTGTTGGGGAGGGTTTAAACTAATTGGCAGGGGGGTGGGAACTGGAGTGAAGTGACTCAGGATAGGACGGTTGGTAAAAAAGTAAAGATAGCGTTCAGTCAAACTGTCAGGAAGGGCAGGAAGATGACTGGACAAAATTGCAGCCAGTAGGGTAAGTATCAGTGCATTAGAGATGCAGGATTAAAAAGGGTAGCAAACACAGCACTCAAAGTGTGATATCTCAAAGCATGGACTATGAAAAATAGGGTGGATCCTTTTCTGGTTTGTTGCCAATGACTAGTGATGTTCCACAGCGGATGGTATTGGGACAGCTTATTTTTATCAATAATTTAGACGATGGAATAGATGGCTTTGTTGCCAAGTTTGCAGATGATACGAAGATTGGTGGAGGGGCAGGTAGTGCTGAGGGAACAGGTAGGCTGCAGAAGGACTTAGATGAGGAGAATGGGCAAGAAAGTGGCAAATGAAATACAAGGTTGGAAAATGCACTTTGGTACTAGAAATAAATCAACAGTCTATTTTCTAAGCAGGGAAAACATTCAAAAATCTGAGATGCAAAGGGACTAGGGAGTCTTTGTGCAGAACATCTTAAAGGTTAACTTGCAGGCAGACTTTGGTGAGGAAGGCAAATGCCATGTTAGCATTCATTTCAAGAGGTCTAGAATACAAGAGTAAGGGTGTGATGCTGAGGCTTTAAAAGTCACTGGTGAGGCCTCATCTTGAGAATTGTGAACTGTTTTGGGCACCTCATCTAAGAAAAGATGTGCTGGCATTGGAAAGGGTCCTGAGGAGGCTCACAAAGATAATTCCAAGAATGAAAGGGTTATCATACAAGGAATGTTTGATGGGTCTGGATCTGTACTCACTGGAATTTAGAAGGATGGGGGTGGGGGTGTGTGATCTCATTGAGACGTTTTGAATGTTGAAAGGCCTAGACAATAGATATGGAAAGGATGTTTCCCATGGTGGGAGAGTCTAGGACTAGAGGACACACCCTCAGGATAGAGAGATGTCTATTTAAAACAGAGATACAGAGAAACTTCTTTAGCCAGAGGAACAGAATTAGGCCATTTGGCCCATCAAGTCTGTTCTGCCATTCAATCATGTCTGATCCCTTTTTCCCCTCCTCAGCCCCACTCCCCGGCCTTCTCCCCTTAACCGTTGATGCCATGTCCAATCAAGTACCTATCAATCTCTGCCTTAAATACACCCGACGACCTGGCCTCCACTATTGACTGAAATAGAAAATTCCATAAATTCACCACCTTCTGGCTAAAGAAATTTCTCTGCATCTCTGTTTTAAATGGACGCCCCTCTATCATGAGGCTGCGCCTCGTTGCATCTCAGATTTTTGTATTTTCTCTCCATTTAGAAAATAATCAACTCTTTCATTTCTTCTACCAAAGTACATGAATGTACACTTCCTGACACCGTATTCCATCTGCCATTTCTTTGTCGATTCTCCTAATCCGTCCAAGTCCTTCTGTACCCTCTATACTTCATTAAAACTACCTGTCCCTCCACCTATCTTCAACAAATCCATCAATTCTACCATCAAAATCATTGACATATAATGTAAAAAGAATCGGTCCCAACACAGACCCCTGTGGAACACCACTAGTCACCAGCAGCCAACCAGTAAAGGTTCCCTTTATTCCCACTCCTTGCCTCCTGCCAATCAGCCACTGCTTTATCCATGCTAGTGTCTTTCCTGTAATACCATGGGCTCGTAGCTTGTTAAGCAGCCTCAGGTGTGGCACCTTTGTGAGGGGATCCCGGCGTGCCCTATTAACTGTTTGAAGAGAGGGAGAGAGAGTTAGTTATTACCGATGGTTTGTTTTGAAAAGAGAGAGAGAGACAAAGATTGACGGTTGGACTGTCCCGTTAGGGCACGGGAGGTGACTTTGGAGATAACACCGAGCAGCTCGAAGGTTGCTATGGTGACCGACAGCACATTATTGCTGTTACTTTCAAGGACAGCTCTGTCTGCTTGCATTTCTTCACAGACAAAGGAAGGAGGGACTTTTTGAATGACAGTTGATGCTCAGTACAGCGAGATAAATAGGAGGTCAGATGATACAGACCTCAGACACATGATCTGGACACTGAATGAGCATTGTTGTGCCCGCAGAGAAAGTGGGTTTTGGAGGATCGATCCTCCAGTGAAAATTCAAAGGCAAGACCGGTGGGGAGTTGTCCAAGTGTCTGACCCTGGCCTGGGTAGATAGCTCCACCACACCGAAGTACGGTCCCCTTTGTTGTTAAAGTCACAGTCAGTGACTTGTGAAGGATTTCGGAGGACGACGAGAAGATCGACAGCATCAGCTCACCTGAAGACTCAACTCACTCTCTCTCTCCATCGCTATTCAACTACATACCACGAACTGAACTGAACTGAACTTTACTCATCATTGTAAGACTGTATCTCTTTACCCCTAGACTTAAAGAAGCTTGGTTTTTCATACAGATTGTTATTAATGTTTATGATATAGTTGGGATCACAGAGACATGGCTCCAGGGTGACCAGGGATGGGAGCTCAACGTTCAGGGATATTCAATATTCAGGAGGGATAGACATGAAGGAAGGGGAGGTGGGGTGGCGTTGCTGGTTAAAGAAGAGATTAACGCAATAGAAAGGAAGGACGTAAGCCGGGAAGATGTGGAATCGATATGGGTAGAGCTGCATAACACTAAGGGGCAGAAGACGCTGGTGGGAGTTGTGTACAGGCCACCTAACAGTAGTAGTGAGGTCGGAGATGGTATTAAACAGGAAATTAGAAATGCGTGCAATGAAGGAACAGCAGTTATAATGGGTGACTTCAATCTACATGTAGATTGGGTGAACCAAATTGGTAAAGGTGCTGAGGAAGAGGATTTCTTGGAATGTATGGGGGATGGTTTTTTGAACCAACATGTCGAGGAACCAACTAGAGGGCAGGCTATTCTGGACTGGGTTTTGAGCAATGAGGAAGAGTTAATTAGCGATCTTGTCGTGAGAGGCCCCTTGGGTAAGAGTGACCATAATATGGTGGAATTCTTCATTAAGATGGAGAGTGACATAGTTAATTCAGAAACAAAGGTTCTGAACTTAAAGAGGGGTAACTTTGAAGGTATGAGACGTGAATTAGCTAAGATAGACTGGCAAATGACACTTAAAGGATTGACGGTGGATATGCAATGGCAAGCATTTAAAGGTTGCATGGATGAACTACAACAATTGTTCATCCCAGTTTGGCAAAAGAATAAATCAAGGAAGGTAGTGCACCCGTGGCTGACAAGAGAAATTAGGGATAGTATCAATTCCAAAGAAGAAGCATACAAATTAGCCAGAGAAAGTGGCTCACCTGAGGACTGGGAGAAATTCAGAGTTCAGCAGAGGAGGACAAAGGGCTTAATTAGGAAGGGGAAAAAAGATTATGAGAGAAAACTGGCAGGGAACATAAAAACGGACTGTAAAAGCTTTTATAGATATGTAAAAAGGAAAAGACTGGTAAAGACAAATGTAGGTCCCCTGCAGACAGAAACAGGTGAATTGATTATGGGGAGCAAGGACATGGCAGACCAATTGAATAATTACTTTGGTTCTGTCTTCACTAAGGAGGACATAAATAATCTTCCAGAAATAGTGGGGGACAGAGGGTCCAGTGAGATGGAGGAACTGAGCGAAATACATGTTAGTAGGGAAGTGGTGTTAGGTAAATTGAAGGAATTGAAGGCAGATAAATTCCCAGGGCCAGATGGTCTGCATCCTAGAGTGCTTAAGGAAGTAGCCCAAGAAATAGTGGATGCATTAGTGATAATTTTTCAAAACTCGTTAGATTCTGGACTAGTTCCTGAGGATTGGAGGGTGGCTAATGTAACTCCACTTTTTAAAAAAGGAGGGAGAGAGAAACCGGGGAATTATAGACCGGTTAGCCTAACGTCGGTGGTGGGGAAACTGCTGGAGTCAGTTATCAAGGATGTGATAACAGCACATTTGGAAAGCGGTGAAATGATCGGACAAAGTCAGCATGGATTTGTGAAAGGAAAATCATGTCTGACGAATCTCATAGAATTTTTTGAGGATGTAACTAGTAGAGTGGATAGGGGAGAACCAGTGGATGTGGTATATTTGGATTTTCAAAAGGCTTTTGACAAGGTCCCACACAGGAGATTAAAGCACACGGTATTGGGGGTAAGGTATTGGTGTGCGTGGAGAATTGGTTAGCAGACAGGAAGCAAAGAGTGGGAATAAACGGGACCTTTTCAGAATGGCAGGCGGTGACTAGTGGGGTACCGCAAGGCTCAGTGCTGGGACCCCAGTTGTTTACAATATATATTAATGACTTGGATGAGGGAATTAAATGCAGCATCTCCAAGTTTGCGGATGACACGAAGCTGGGTGGCAGTGTTAGCTGTGAGGAGGATGCTAAGAGGATGCAGGGTGACTTGGATAGGTTAGGTGAGTGGGCAAATTCATGGCAGATGCAATTTAATGTGGATAAATGTGAAGTTATCCACTTTGGTGGCAAAAATAGGAAAACAGATTATTATCTGAATGGTGGCCAATTAGGAAAAGGGGAGGTGCACGAGACCTGGGTGTCATTATACACCAGTCATTGAAAGTGGGCATGCAGGTACAGCAGGCGGTGAAAAAGGCGAATGGTATGCTGGCATTTATAGCAAGAGGATTCAAGTACAGGAGCAGGGAGGTACTACTGCAGTTGTACAAGGCCTTGGTGAGACCACACCTGGAGTATTGTGTGCAGTTTTGGTCCCCTAATCTGACGAAAGACATCTTTGCCATAGAGGGAGTACAAAGAAGGTTCACCAGATTGATTCCTGGGATGGCAGGTCTTTCATATGAAGAAAGACTGGATGAACTGGGCTTGTACTCATTGGAATTTAGAAGATTGAGGGGGGATCTGATTGAAACGTATAAGATCCTAAAGGGATTGGACAGGCTAGATGCAAGAAGATTGTTCCCGATGTTGGGTAAGTCCAGAACGAGGGGCCACAGTTTGAGGATAGAGGGGAAGCCTTTTAGGACCGAGATTAGGAAAAACTTCTTCACACAGAGAGTGGTGAATCTGTGGAATTCTCTGCCAGAGGAAACAGTTGAGGCCAGTTCATTGGCTATATTTAAGAGGGAGTTAGATATGGCCCTTGTGGCTACGGGGGTCAGGGGGTATGGAGGGAAGGCTGGTGCAGGGTTCTGAGTTGGATGATCAGCCATGATCATAATAAATGGCGGTGCAGGCTCAAAGGGCTGAATGGCCTACTCCTGCACCTATTTTCTATGTTTCTCTGTTTCTATATTTCCACTCTTACTGATATACTTGCTCATATATACATAATCACTGCTAACCTGTTTGATTTATTTACATTTATATTTCTGTATTGCATAGTCACTAATAAATATTATTAGTTTATAGCAATACTGGACTCCAAAGTGTTTTCCATCTCTGCTGGTTCTTTAACCCGTCACGGGGTATGTGACACCTTGTAAAGTCCTTCCGAAAATCCAAGTACACAACATCAACCGATTCTCATTTGTCTATCCTGCTTGTTACTTCTTGTTATGGCAAAAAATGAGCAAGAAACACAGAATATAAAAGACCAAACCACAAATCATTCACCCACTTCAGGTACAATAGACAATAGACAATAGGTGCAGGAGTAGGCCATTTGGCCCTTCGAGCCAGCACCGCCATCCACTGTGATCATGGCTGATCATCCACAATCAGTATCCAGTTCCTGCCTTATCCCCATAACCTTTGATTCCACTATCTTTAAGAGCTCTATCCATCTCTTTCTTGAAAGCATCCAGAGACTTGGCCTCCACAGCCTTCTGGGGCAGAGCATTCCATATATCCACCACTCTCTGGATGAAAATGTTTTTCCTCAACTCCATTCTAAATGGCCTACCCCTTATTCTTAAACTGTGGCCTCTGATTCTGGACTCACCCATCAGCGGAAACATGCTTCCTGCCTCCAGCATGTCCAATCCTTTAATAATCTTATATGTTTCAATAAGATCCCCTCTCAGCCTTCTAAATTCCAGAGTATACAAGCCCAGTCGCTCCAATCTTTTGATATATGACAGTCCCGCCATCCCGGGAGTTAACCTTGTGAACCTACGCTGCACTCCCTCAATAGCAAGAATGTCCTTCCTCAAATTTGGAGACCAAAACTGCACACAGTACTCCAGGTGTGGTCTCACCAGGGCCCTGTACAGCTGCAGAAGGACCTCTTTGCTCTTATACTCAATTCCCCTTGTTATGAAGGCCAGCATGCCATTAGCTTTCTTCACTGCCTGCTGTACTTGCATGCTTGCTTTCAGTGACTGACGTACAAGAACACCTAGATCTCGTTGTACTTCCCCTTTTCCTAACTTGACTCCATTTAGATAATAATCTGCCTTCCTGTTCTTACCACCAAAGTGGATAACCTCACATTTATCCACATTAAACTGCATCTGCCCACTCACCCAGCCTGTCCAAGTTACCCTGCATTCTCATAACATCCTCCTCACATTTCACACTGCCACCCAGCTTTGTGTCATCAGCAAATTTGCTAATGTTACTTTTAATTCAGCTCGGTTCAGTTCAATGTAGTGCTGTGTTGTTCGTTAACTTCAGGCCTCAGATCCGGGCCACCCCAAACACAAATAGCAACAAAAAGGAGCAAACAGAAACCAGAAACCAGAAACATATCATAACGTGAACTACAGAATCCAGTCCACAAACTGCATCGATTAGACCTCAGCCAAACCCTCGGACTCCAGAACCATCCTCCAGCAGTATCAAGTGAATGTGAGAGAGAGAGAGAGAGAGAGAGAGAGAGAGACAATTCAGACGTACGGAGAGAGAGAGAGAGAGAGACAATTCAGACGTAGGGAGAGAGAGAGAGGGAGATAATTCAGATGTACAGAGAGAGAGAGGGAGAGAATTCAGACGTAGGGAGAGAGGGGGGGAGAGAATTCAGACGTAGTGAGAGAGAGAGGGAGGGAGAGAATTAATCACATGCAGGCAGCTTTCTCTGGCCACAGCAAGCAAGAAGCTGATAGGTGGCAATGAACTCCTTGACGGCTTCTGTCTTCCTTGATATTAATTGGTGAGTCTCCAGGCTTCTTGGCCTCTAGGCAGCACACGAAGTCTGAAACCTCATGGGACCCTCTCGGAGACAGCAAAGTGCCAGATCACTCAATCAGCCCAACAATGCAGCACCAGAACGTCGATCGCAGGCTCCAACAGTAACAGAATCACACCTGAAAGAAAACAAAGATGTAAAAGAAGTGAAATAAGTAGTTTCGTGAACTGTCTGAAGGATGTTGCCCTAATCCACGATGTTTGCTGGTGCCATTTTACCCAGTGTTACTTTAACCTTAACTTTATTTGTATATAATCTTTACTTTTCCAATTGTTGTATGTTGTTGTTTCTGTTACACGTCACACCCTGACCAACACAGCAAATTACTAATCCGTGCAAATCTAAATGGCAGAAAAGTCCACCCTTGAACCTTGATTCCAGCATCTTTAGTCTCTTGTGCATTCCCAGGTACGATGAACTAAACTGCTATCTTCAGCTTTTCCTGGAAAATGCAGTCAACAGCCAACAGCAAAGTTTCATTAGGTTTTTTCAAGAGATTAAAACCATCAGTCAGAAGTTAAATTATTTTAATAGTAACAGTATGTTGCTTTGTAAAAGCTATCAGGCTTATCAAACAATACCAAGGAATCCAAGAATTACAGAAACTCAAAATGCTCTAAGCACTTGGCAGATCAGACTGCATTGGGGAAGAAGAAATCAAGTTATCTTTTCTGGTCCAAGACTCCTCAGACTTTTAAGGAGCTGCAGCTCACTGCACTTCATGCAGATGTAGTTATCAGTGAGACTAGAGGTCCCCCAAAGCTCCCACATCTCACACAAAAAATATACCACTAACTCTGGACCCAATCGCAGCACACAAACTACGTACTAACAGGAGAATAAATTTACTAGATACTTACTTAGAACCTCTGCCTGTTTTTGCCTCAGCCTGTTGAGCCAAAGCCTGACCACTGTAACACTGTTCACTAACACAATGACGCTGCTTACACTTCCCTTCATTTTATTGGCCCTGGTAAGCGCCTTATAGCTCATGCTGATCACAGCCCACCGGAAAGTCCCGAAAACACCTGAGTTCTTTATAAACCTTGTGCTACGTCACCAACAAAAACCTCTCAAGCTGATTGCAGCCCGCCCGTGTATTAATCTCATTCTTGGTTCAATGCAATGACTGCGCTACAACCCTCTACATCAAGAAATTTCGTCTCAGCATGGCTGGAATCCTTACCCTGAGACGATGGTTCATGCTCCAGATTGTCTGGGCAGAGGGAACAGGCTCTTGGCATCTGCCCCTTTCAGTTCCTTTTACAATTTGACATATCTCAGTGCGATCATCTCTAGTGTTCCTAAATTGCACTTAGTAGAGGTCAATGGGACAAGCTCAGTATGGCTTCAATTTTCTGGATTCTTTTCATAAAACTCCAAGTAATTTCTCATATAGGTAAGGAGCACAAAGCTGCGTGTGATGTTCCAAATGTAGTATCAACTGGGCCATTAACAATTGCAGCAAATCAACTCCAACCTGTTTCAACAAAACTAGCACAACTTTTGAATTCTATTTACTTGTTATCTTCATGCCTCTTGTCAACCAGCACATCATTATTATTAGGTGTTCTATGGGGTTGAGAGAGATAGTAAATCGGACATGATTGAAATGCGGAGCAGGCAATGGGCTGAATGGCATTAATTCTTATGGACACTCTGTCTTTATAGACAGAGACTCTCTGACTCTCCTTAATGAGGAGTCTCTCATTAGAAAG
This sequence comes from Mobula hypostoma, assembly GCF_963921235.1. Taxonomy (NCBI): domain Eukaryota; kingdom Metazoa; phylum Chordata; class Chondrichthyes; order Myliobatiformes; family Myliobatidae; genus Mobula; species Mobula hypostoma. Next base: position 2,608,876 of record NC_086105.1, read on the forward strand.
GTAATCTCCTACAGTCCCAGCAACTCCACTGCAAATTCTACCCCTTCCCTTCACACAGGAAACAGTTAACCTCCTGACCTGTATGCCTTTCGGATGTGGGTGGGAAACAGAGTAGCCCAGAGAAATCTCACACAGTCACGGGGAGAACGTGCCAACGCCCCACAGATAATGTCTAGGCCAGGATCAATCCCACATCACTGGATTTGTGAGGCAGCGGCTTGAGGATAGACTTGGTTTGCCATCTACATTTATAATCACATTTATAACTTGCCGTGATGTATGGTCCGGACTCAACATGCAAAAAAAAACATTCAACAATTAGAAAGAATAAAGAATTGTATAAAAATAAAGATAGAGATTAAAGTACAAACATGGAATAAATTGTGCATAAATACATAAATAGCAGCAGGTGTTTAAACATAGACAGTGTTATAAACAGTGCTTACAGTACAGTGATGGGGGTAGTAGATAGAGGTGGTTGGTGGGGGGGGGGTATACCTAGAATAGTTGACCAGATTAACAACTGGGGAAAGAAACTTAAACTTGACATGAACTTTTAGCTTTAATAGTCCTATAGCACTTTCCAAAAGGAGCTTGTGGAAAAGGCAAGTTGAAATGATTTTTTTTGCATGCTTCTTAGTCCTGTAAGATCATAAGACTATCAGATCTCGGAGCAGAATTAGGCGATTTAGCCCATCGAATCTGCTCCGCCTTTCCATCATGGCTGATTTATTTTCCCTCTCAACCCCATTCTCCTGCCTTCTCCCATAACCTTCGATGCTTTACTAATCAAGAACCTGACAGTCTCCGCTTTAACCAAGGGTGACCTCCACAGCTGCCTGTGTCATTGGGGGTATTTGAAGCGGGGGTTGATAGGTGGTTGATTAGTCAGGGCATCAAAGGTTACAGGGAGAAGGCCAGAGAATGGGGTCAAGAGGGGAAAATAAATCTGCCACTTCGAATGGCAGAACAGACACAATGGGCCGAATGGCTTAATTGTGCTATTATGTCACTCGTGTTTAGAAAACTGAGGTAGGATCTCATTGAAACATATCAAATATTGAAAGGTCTAGATGGAGATGAAGTTTCCTATAGTGGGGGAATCTAGGACCAAAGGGCACACCCTCAGAATAGAAGCTGGTCCTTTTAGAACAGAGAGGAGGAGGAATTTCTTTAGCCAGAGGGTGGTGAATCTGTGGAATTCATTACCACAGACGGCTGTGGAGGTTGACAGGTTCTTGATTTGTCAGGGTGTCAAAGATTACGGGGAGAAGGCAGGAGAACAGGGCTGAGAGGGATAATAAATCAGCCATGATGGAATGGCGGAGCAGACTTAACAGGGTGAATGGCCTAATTCTGCTCTTACTTCTTAAAATAATTCTGGAAACAAAACTCTGTCCTACAGCAACACACACAAAATGCTGCAGGAACTCAGCAAGTCAGGCAGCATTTATGGAAATGAATAAGCAGTTGACGTTTCAGGCCGAGACCCTTTTTCAGGACTGAGGAGGAACGGGGAAGACACTAGTCCAACTATGTGAATTCAGTGAAGTGTTCTGACAAAGAGTCGCTGACCTGAAATGCTGGCTCTTTCTCCTCCCTCCGAAGCAGCCTGGCCAAAGCAGCAAGGACTGCTGCAACTTTCTACAGATGCACCATGGAGAGCACTATAGGTTCACTTATTCGTATCAAAGCATGCATCCATATGCAACTCTGAAATTTGTATTCTGACTGGTTGCATCACCGTCTGGTACAGAGTGGCCACTGCACAGGGTCAGAAAAAGCTGCAGGAAGTTATAAACTTTGTCAGCACCATCGTGGGCACCAGCCTCCCCAGTATTGAGGACATCTTCAAATGGTGATGCCCCAAAAATGAGGCATCTGTCATTAAATGCCCTCGTCACCAGGACATGCCCTCTTCTCGATGCAGCATTCAAGGAGGAAGTAGTCATATTAAACCTAGTTCTGATGCTGATTCTGATCTGTTTAGTGTTTCTGGAATTTTCTGTCTTTGTATTGGTGACAGCTGATTTACTTTGCATTGTTGTGGTGATAGTGCGCTGATGTGTGAGGAGAAACTAAGAATCAGAATCAGGTTTATTATCATCGGCATATGCCCTGAAATTTGTTAACTAGCGGCAGCAGTTCAATGCAGCACATGATATTGAAAAAAAACAACTGAATCACAGTAATTTTACTGTGATTCAGTATATTAAGTAATTAAGTTAAAACCAGTAGTGCAAAAACAGAAATTAAAAGAAGCAGTGAGGTAGTGTTCATGGGTTCAATGTCCATTCAGAAATCAGATGGCAGAGGGGAAGAAACTGTTCCTGAATTGCTGAGTGTGTGCCTTCCTGATGGTAGCAATGAGAAGAGGGCATGCCCTGGGTGATGGGGGTCCTTAATGATGGACGCACCTTCCTGAGGCACTGCTCCTTGACCATGTCCAGTAAATAATTCCCTCTTTCTTTTCTCTTCTTCCATTCCCACACTGGCCTCTAACCTCTTCGATTCACCTCCGCTCCCCTCCCTATCACTTCCACCAGTGCCCCTCCTCCTTCCCTTTTCCCTATGGTCCACTCGCTTCTCCCATCGGATTCCTTCCTCTCCAGCCCTTTACCTTTCCTACCCACCTGACTTTACTGATTACCTTCTCCTGCCCCCACCTTTCTATTCTGGTGACTTCCCCCTTCCTCTCCAGTCCTGAAGAAGAGTCTCAGCCTGAAATGTCGACTGTTTATTCCTCTCCATAGATGCTGCCTGACCTGCTGAGTTCCTCCAGCATTTTGTGTGGGTTGCTCTGGATCTCCAGCATCTGCAGAATCTCTTGTGTTTGTCACATTGTGTCCTTGTGGTTCTGTCTGAAGATCAAGCAGATCATCAATATAAAAATAGCCGATGTTTACCACAAACCACATGGATTCAGGCAAGCAAATCAGAATCACAGTGACACCTGTCACTAACTGTTTATCTCTTCACCAAAAGCCGGCAGTAATGCAGGCAGCAGCAGCTATCTGATGACAATGAGAGGGCGCACTGCTGACACCGAATCTAAGGTTAGTACAAACTCAGTGAACGTTGTTGCCCCACTTCTTAGATAGATAGATAGATAGATAGATATACTTTATTGATCACGAGGGAAATTGGGTTTCGTTACAGCTGCACCAACCAAGAATAGAGCATAAATATAGCAATACAAAAACACAAACAATCAAACAACAAAATGCACTGAAAAATACTTGAGACTAATTTTAAAGAATTATAGTCAGACAAAATAAGCTTTGCTTCTTGATAGCCCTTGACGGAATGTTCCCCTGCAATCAATGACGTTATTGATGTCAAGGCTTAGATTGTCTAAAGGTTCCCCAACCTCATTTGTTGCTAAGACAGTTGTGTCAGAGATTATAAAAGTCAGGGATTGCAGAACTATAAAGCAGAGGCAATTTGCTTAATCTTCCACCATCTTGGAAGTCCCGTTTACAACCGTCAATGAAAATTCCTGGTCTCCTATTCTGCGGATGTGTCCCAGAGAGGTGACCCTGCCCCCACCTCCATCCCTGGAGCAGGAAGATTTTGGAAGCAGAGGTCTTTAAACTCGAGGTGACTTTGACATCAAAATCCACAACTTTGCCAAGTGTGCTCTCCCAATGACACTTATACAACACCTTAAATCCATTGATCCCTCCTTCCTTTCAGTTTCTTCTCACGTCTTGTATTTCTCATGAGAATTCCGAAAGGGAACTGTTAACAAAAAAAAATTGCATTAAGTAAACTGAAAGAATCTTGTTTAAGTTACATTTCACAACAAATCAGAGTCTGGGACAAGAATTCAGAATCTGACCATAAGATCACAAAACCATAGCGGGCAAACAGCATTGATAGGTACCTGAGTGAGCAGACCATATGACCTTAAAATGTAAGAGCAGAATGAGGCCAATTGGTCCATCAAGTCTGCTCCATCATTCCAACATGGATGATTTATTTTCCCTCTCAACCCCATTCTCCTGCCATCTCCTCGTAACCTTTGACACCCTGACTAAACAAGAACCCTTCAATCTCCTCTTTAAGTATACCTAATGACTTGGCATCCACAGCTGTCTGTGGCAATGAACTTCACACCTCCTTATCTGTAAATAGACATCCCTCTATTCTGAGGCTGTGCCCTCTGGTCCTAGACTCCTCCGCTATTGGAAACAACCTCTCCGTGTCCAACATATGTAAGTCTTTCATATTCAAAAGGTATCAATGAGATCCTCCCTTATTCTTCTTAACTCCAGCATGTACAGGCCTAAAACCGCCAAATAGGCCCCATACATTAACCCTTTCATTCCCGGAAATTTAGACATCAACCATGATGCATAGAAAGGGGATTGGTGGGAGAACAAAGGGTGTGATGGGTGGGGACTGGGAGAGACTGGATGACATACATGGTAGTGATTCTGGCTGAGAGGCGGAGGGGAAAATTCAAGATTCAAAATTCATAATTGCTTAATATAATTTCTAGTATGGAAGTGTAAAGGAGAATGAGATAATTGTTACTCTGGCTCTGATGCAGCACAAATAAAACACAGAAAGATAAAGAAAACAATAATAGTGAAAAACACAATAAAAACATTTGATAGAATGATTGGATGTCCATAAAGTGATGCTAGGCACAGGAGTGTTCATCCAACTGACCGGTCTGCAGACAGTGGGCTGAAGTGGAATGGACAAAAGAGAAACAACTTTAGATACAAAACACAAAACTTGCAGTTGGAAGTACTCGGCCAGACCCACAGCATCTCTGGAGCAAGAAGGAGGGTTAACCTCTCGATTTGATGAGCTCTCGTGGGAGCTGGTTTGTTGTAAGATCCATGAGCTCTGGAGAAGTCGGCTGCCCGTCTCCACCTCTCAGACGATTCTGTTGTTACCAGGGTAAACCCACTCTCCTCAGTGTGGCAACATTGCTCCAATCAGCAAATAAGATAATTGGCATCATTTCTATTTCTCTCAGGACAGCTTACAGACCATGGAGCCCAGTCAATGCAGCAGTTTGGAAAATGAGGCACTCTTAGGACAAGGTAAGCTCCAACAAACAAAAGCAGATGGTACCCAGTTCATTGTTGAGAGGAGGACCTCAGCCCAAAACACTCCACAATGTTGTGGATAATACACCACCACCGCCCTCCTTTCTCCAATTTTCATTCCCCCTTTCCCTTTACTTCTTACTCTCTATCTCCCATCACCATCTTTCCTCCAACTCTCTTCACCTTCTTACCATAAGACATAGGAGCAGAATTAGGCCATTCGGCCCATCGAGTCTGCTGCACCATTCCATCATGGCTGATTTATTATCCCTCTCAACCTCATTTTCCTGCCTTCTCCCTGTGACCTTTGACACCTTGATCAACCAAGAACTCTCAGTCTCCACTTTAAATAAATCCAGTGACTTGGCCTCCACAACTGTTTTTGGCAATGAATTCCACAGATTCACCAGTCTATGGCTAAAGAAATTCCTCCTCATTTCTGTTCTAAATGAACGTCCCTCTATTCTGGAGCTGTTCCCTCTGGATCTGGAAATATCCTCTCCACATTTTAACTCATTTCCCCTCTCCCAAATCTCTTAATACTATTTCCGTCACACATTCTTCCCTTTTCCATCTCTTGGGTCTTCTTCCCTTCCCCCCTCCCTCACCCCCTCACTCTACCCCCCTTCCCCTCTCCCTATCCCTCACCATTTCCCTCTCCCTCTCCCTCATCTCATCCTACTCCCTCTCCCCTCCATCTGCCTTTCCTCCACCCTCTCCCTCTCCCTCTTCCCTCTCTCTCCCCTCCCTTCCTCAACCTCTCCCATTCCCTCTCCCCCCTCCCACGCCCTCCACTCCCCCTTATTCTCACCCACTATCACCCTCTCCCCTCATCCCCGTGGAGTTGGGGCCAAGACCTGCCCTGTAGTGAAAGACTCATCCACAAATAAAACTTTGCATTTCCAGCCCAGAAGCAAATCATTCATAAAGCCAGATAGATATCAAGCCAGTTGTTGAGGTGGTGATTTAGAAACAGCCTCCAGCTCCCTAGGGACATGCAGAGAGCATCTGTTCATGAGGAAATGCTGTTGTTGATGTGAGAATAATCCCGGACAGACATTGTTAAATCAAATTACAAATGGGCGGACTTGGACTGCTGGCCGATGGAGAGAGACTGGTTACAGAGCCGGGCTCTAACAGATGTGTACCATTCCCCTGTACGAACTGTCCCTCTCAGACACACATCAGCCTTTCAGGGTAAGGGGTGAATATTGACCAGAGTGATTCTGTGGGCCCCTCTCTCTCTGGACAATCCCCCTTCCCGGACCCTCCTGTTTGAAAGTGACCTACTGCTGAGAAAGATTCAGAATTCTTGCATTCCCTGTGCAAAGACCAGAGCTGTCTGGATCCTGTAGAGACCAGAGCTGTGTGGGTCCTGTGTAGAGACCAGAGCTCTGTGGATCCTGTAGAGACCAGAGCTGTGTGGATCCTATGCAGAGACCAGAGCTGTGTGGGTCCTGTAGAGACCAGAGCTGTGTGGATCCTGTAGAGACCAGAGCTGCGTGGATCCCATGTAGAGACCAGAGCTGTGTGGATCCTGTAGAGACCAGAGCTGTGTGGGTCCTGTGTAGAGACCAGAGCTGTGTGGATCCCATGTAGAGACCAGAGCTGTGTGGATCCTGTGCAGGGACCAGAGCTGTGTGGATCCTGTAGAGACCAGAGTTGTGTGGATCCTGTAGAGACCAGAGCTGTGTGGATCCCATGTAGAGACCAGAACTGTGTGGATCCTGTGCAGAGACCAGAGCTGTGTGGATCCTGTAGAGACCAGAGCTGCGTGGATCCTGTAGAGACCAGAGCTGTGTGGATCCTGTACAGAGACCGGAGCTGTGTAGGTCCTGTAGAGACCAGAGCTGTGTAGGTCCTGTAGAGACCAGAGCTGTGTAGGTCCTGTAGAGACCAGAGCTGTGTGGATCCTGTGCTGGGTTGAGTGGCCTGTTTCACATTGTTTAGTACAGTAGAGTACAACAGTACTGTATTGTGTGGGATATTGAACGGAACTCTTATACTATAAAAATCTCTCAAAAACACAGGAGATTCAGCAAAATCTGGAAATGCAGAGCACTCAGTGCTGAAGGAAACATCCATGGAAATGAATAACAGTCAACATTTTGGGCTGAAACCCTTCATCAGCACTTCATCATTAGTCCCAAAGAAAAGTCTCGGCCCAAAATGTTGAGTGTTTTTTCTTCTCCATAGATGCTGCCTGACCTGCTGAGTTGCAACATTCTGCGTGTCGTGATCTGTCAAACTTCCTTTTAGAGCTACCTACTCTAAATTTAACTTACTCTAAAATCTCTCGATCTTAGCATGGGTTAAACGATCAGCACAACATCATGGCCAAAGGGCCTGTACTGTACTGTGCTGTGGTGTTCTATGTTCTAGCTCGACATGACCTTGCATTGTATTTCTACCTGCTCTGCAATTTCTCTGTAATACTCTGTGCTGCACTCTGTATTGTATTATCCTTTCTAAGATAAGAATAGCTACATTGAAAGGTACAGTGAGAAGCATCGTTTGCATCAATGACTAACAAACTGCCCGCAAGTGTTGCCATGTTTTTGGTGCCAATGTATCATGCCCGCAGCTTAGGAGAATGGGGTTGTCAGCGAAAATAACCAGCCATGACAGAATGGCAGAGCAGACTCAATGGGCTGAGTGGCCTAATTCTGCTCTGATGTCTACGGTCTTACAGTCATACTAACCCGAACTGTACATCTTTGGAACGTGGGAAATGATTTCACAATAATTGCTGTGGATGGCATGAATACAACACTTTTCACTGTATCATTGTGACAATAATAAACCAACTAACAATCACTTCCCTGGACTAGCCGCATATCAACTGATTCTCCTAATATCCAGTAATCCAGCCCTTGCCACACCGTACTCCCCCCGGTAGAGGCTACTGCCTCTGGGCTCCAGTCACCCAGGTTCGATCCTGAGCTGTCTCTTTGCAAAGTAAATTTCAAAGTAGAGTACAATGTAAATTTATTATCAAAATGCATATATGGCAGAATATACTATCTTGAGACTCATTTTCTTGTGGGCATTCACAGAAGAACAAAGAAATACAATAGAATCAATGAAAAACTACAGACAATGACTGAAAAACAACCAGTGTGCAAAAGAATACAAACCCTGCAAATACAACAAAACAAAATAACAATTAAAAATAATAAACAAATAAATAATACTGAGAACACAAGTTGTAGAGTCCTTGAAGGTGAGTCTGTGGGTTGTGGAATCAGTTCAGAGTTGAGGTGAGCTAAGTTATCCACACTGGTTTGGCAGCCTGGTGGTTGCAGGTGAAACTGTTCCTGAGTAATTGAGAAACTCACACAAAACGCTGGAAAAACTCAGCAGGTCAGGCAGCATCTATGGATGGGAATAAACAGTCAATGGTTTGGGCTGAGCCCCTCCATCAGGACTGGAAAAGAAAGGGAAAGAAGTCAGTCTTCCCCCTTCCTTTCAGGTCTTGATGAAGGGTCTCCAGGTGAGGTAAAATATCAGGTAAGTTTCTCTCTTTCTGTTCTTATCTCTTCATTCCTCATCTGTTCGGGCATAGTAGGTTAGTGAGTAATCATCCAGGCGTAGTGTTCTGTACTCTGTGTGGGATGTGGGAAGTTTAGGAGACGTTCAGTCTCCCAGATAAACACATCTGCACCAGGTGCATCGAGTTGCATCTCCTGAGAGACCGTATTAAGGAAATGGAGCTGCAGCTCGATGACCTTCGACTCATACGGGAGATTGAGAAGATGATAAGACTATAAGACCATAAAACATAAGAGCAGAATTAGGCCATTTGGCCCATCAAGTCTGGTGCACCATTCAATCATGGCTGATCCTTTTTTTCTCCTCTTCAACCCCATTTCCTGGCCGTCTCCCTGTACCTTTGATGCCATGTCCAATCAAGAACCTAGACAGACATGATAGACAGGAGCCACAGGGAAATAGTCATCCTAGGTGCAGGAGACAGGTAACTGGGTGGCTGTCAAGAGAAGGAGGGGAACAGCACAGCCAGTGCAGAGTACACGTGTGGTCGTTCCCCTCAATGATAAGTTTATAACTTTAGATACTATCGAGGGGGATGATCTACTGGGGGCAACCACAGTGACTGGTCGCTGACACTGTGGCTCAGAATGGCAGAGGGGTGAAGAGGACTGCGGTGTTGATAGGAGATTCTTCAGTCAGAGGAACAGAGATGAGGTTCTGTGGGCGCGATAGTGACACCCAGATGGTATGTTGCCTCCCTGGTGCCAGGATCAGGTCCTGGTACATATTGGCACTAATGACATAGACAAGGTGCGGAAGTCTTGAAGAAAGATTTTAGGGAGCTAGGTAGGAAGCTGAGACACATGACCTTAAGGGAAGTAATCTCTGGATTGCTGCCTGTGCCACGTGCCAGGCAGGGTAGGAATGGGATAATTTAGCAGGTGAAATGTGTGGCTAAGGGACTGGTGCAGGGGGCAGGAGGCAGGGGCTCAGAGCTATGGATCAATAGGATTCTTTCTGGGGAGGGTGTGACCTGTACATACACCTGAACCCGAAGAGGGCCAATGTCCTTCTGGGCAGGTTGGCGAGAGTTGTTCGGGAAGGTTTAAATAATTTGGCAGGGCGAGGGGAACCAGAGTGACAGTGCTGAGGATGGGGATGAGAAACAATGAGCAGAGAGACTCCAAGCAAGCAGAGGCTGTTGATAGGCCAAATTTCAGTCAACAGGATGAGTTGCAATATAAAAAGTGGACAAAATCGAAAAGGGTGAATACAGGTCTGAAGGTTTTATATTTGAATGAGTGCAGTATACAGAATAAGTCAGATGAACTTGTAACACAGTTGCAGATTGGCAGGTATGATGTTTTAGGCATCACTGAATCATTACTGAAAGAAGATTATAGCTTGGAGCTTAATGTCCAAGGATACACAAGAAAGCGGCAAAGGTGTTGCATTGTTGGTAAAAAGTGAGATCAAATCATTAGAAAGAGGTGCCACAAGGTCAGAAGGTGATACTGTGGATGGAGCTAAGGAACTGCAAGGGTAAAAAGACCCTGATGGGAGTTGTATAGAGACCCTCAAACAGTATTAAGGATGTGGTCTACAAATTACAATGGGAGATAGAAAATGCATGTCAAAAGGGCAAAGTTACAGTAGTCATGGGGGATTTCAATATGCAGGTAGATTGGGGAAATCAGGTTGGTGCTGGATCCCAAGAGGGGGATTTCTAGAATGCCCATGAGATGGCTTTTTAGGGCAGCTCGTGGTTGAGCCAACCAGGGGATCAGCTGTTCTGGATTGGGTGTTATGCAATTGATTAGCAAGCTTAAGGTAAAAGAGCCCTTAGAGGCAACTGATCGTAATATGATTGAATTCACGCTGAAATTTGAGAAGGAGAAGCTAAAGTCAGTGGAGTAAAGGGAATTACAGAGGCATGAGAGAGGAGCTGGCCAGAATTGATTGGAAGGGGACAATAGCTGGAATTTCTGGAAGCAATTTGGAAGGCACAGGATGTATACATCCCAGAGTGGAAGCAGCACTCTAAAGGCAAGGTAACACAACCGTGGCTAACAAGAGAAGTCAAAGCCAACGAAGGGCAATATAATAGAGCAAACATTAGTGGAAAATTAGAGGATTGGGAAACTATTGAAAATCACCAGAAGGCAACTAAAAAGTCATTAAGAGGGAAAAGATGGAATACGAAAGCAAGCTAGGCAATAATATCAGAGAGGATCCCACAAGTTTCTTCAGATACATAAAGTGTAAAAGAGAGGCGAGAGTGGATATTGGACCGCTGGAGAGATAGCAATGGGGAGAATGAAATGGTGGATGAACTAAATAAGTATTTTGCATCAGTTTTTGCAGTGGAGGACACTAGCAGTATGGTGGAAGCTCAAGAGTGCAAGTGGGCAGAAGTGTGTGAAACTGCTATTACTATGGAGAAGGTTCTTGGGAAACTAAAAGATCTGAAGGTAGATAAGTCACCTGGACCAGATGGTGTACAGATGGGTTCTGAAAGGGGTAGCTGAAGAGACCATGGAGAACATTAGTAATGATCTTTCAAGAATCACTAGATTCTGGAATGGTTCTTGAAGACTGGAAAACTGCAAATTTCACTATGTTCTTCAAGAGAGAGAGGTGGAAGAAAGGAAATTATAGGTCAGTTATTCTGACCTCAGTGGTTGGGAAGATGTTGAAGTTGATTGTTAAGGATGTGATTTTGGGCTACCTGGAGGCACATGATAAAATGGGCCATAGTCAGCATGGTTTAAAAGTTAAGAGCCCGTGGCATTACAGGGAGAATTCTATTATGGATAAAACAGCGGCTGACTGGCAGGATGCAACCAATGGGAATAAAGGGAGCCTTTTCTGGTTGGCTGCTGGTGACTAGTGGTGTTCCACAGGGGTCGCTGTTGGAACCTATTCTTTTTGCGTTATATGTTAATGATTTGGATGATGGAATTGATGACTTTGTTGCAAAGATTGCAGATGATATGAAGATAGGTGGAGGGGTAGGGAGTTTTGAGGAAGTAGAGAGGCTACAGAAGGACTTAGACAGATTAGCAGAATGGGCGAAGAAATAGCACGTGGACTACAGTGTTGGGAAGTGTATGGTCGTGCACTTTGGTAGAAGAAATGAAAGGGTAGAAAAATTTCTAAACGGAGAGAAAATTTAAAAATCTGAGGTGTTGAGGAACTCGGGAGTGCTTGTGCAGGATTCTGTAAAGGTTTTTTGCAGGTTGAGTCGGTGATGTTGGCATTCATTTCATGAGGACTAGAATATAACAGCAAGGTTGTAATGCTGGGTTTTTTTAAAGCATTGGTGAGGACTCAGTTGGAGTATTGTGAGCAGTTTTTTGCCCCTTAACTAAGAAAGGATGTGCTGAAACTGGAGAAGGTTCAAAGGAGGTTCACAAAAATGATCTCAGGATTGAAAGGCTTGACATATGACGTATGAAGAGTGTTTGATGGCTCTAGGCCTGTACTCACTGGAATTCAGAAAAATGAGGCTTGCCCTAATTGAAACCTACCGAAAGTTGTAAGGCATTGATAGAGTGGACTTGGAGAGGATGATTCCCATAGAGGAGGAGTCTGGGACCAGGGGACACAAACTCAGAATACAGGGACGTCCATTTAGAAAGGAGATGAGGGGAATTCCTTTAGTCAGTGAATGGCGAATCTGTAGAATTCATTGCCACAGGCAGCTGTGGAGGCCAAGTCTTTAGGTACGTTTAAGGCAGAGGCTGATCGATTGGTCAGGGCATGAAGGGATTCTGGGAGAAGGCAGGAGATTGGGGCTGAGAGGGAAAATAGATCAGATATGATGAAATGGCGGAGCAGATCCAATGTGCCAAATTGCTTAAAGCTGCTTCTATTTGGTCTGAGAGAGAATGGCCGAGACGATGGCGGCCCCTGGCGATGGATGCTGCTTTCTTGTGGCAGTGCTCCTTGTAGATGTCTGCAATGGTGGGGAGGGGCTTTTCCTGTGACGGATTGGACAGTGCATCTTCTCCTTGTGACCTGTGGGTTCCCCTAGGTGCTGCAGGTTCCCTAACGTATGCTGGTCGATGTTGGGGAGAATGAGTTCCAGGGAAATATAACTGGGAATGGAAAGCATCATAATGGTCTCCCTGTACTGCACTTTCTCTGTAACTGCTACCTAAAAGCCTGTACAACCAGGCTCACTTCTACCCCACTTCACTCCCCCTTCAGGCTGGGGGTAACTGCCTTCAGATGCCCATGTGCAGTCTTCCTCTGTCTGCCATACTATCGAAGTTGTGGAACCTGCTGTCTCTGCTTTAACTTAAATCCGCCCCCATCAATGTTCCCCAGTATCTCCTCTGTTCTACGCTATTCAACTAATCATCTACCTTGAGTGACCAGCAGATTATTTTCCTAGTACAATAAGATGTACTCTTGACATCACAATCTACCTTGTGACAGACTTGCACCTTATTGACTACCTGTCGTGCCCTTTCCCTGAGGCTGATACACTTTATTCTGCATTCAGTTAGTTTACATTTGTACTACCTTATGTACGGATGTGATGAAATCATCTGCGTCGATGGCATGTGGAAGAAAGTGTTTCACTATACTCCAGTGGTGGTGGTTGTCCGTTGTATCCAACGATGACAGTGCTGCACAACTCATGAATCTGTGACTTCAGGCCCTCGATAAACTTTCTGTTCATCCAGTACCCTGTACCCATAGGACGTCAGCCTTTTCAATGGTGAAGTATGTGGCACCACAGTAGTGTATCAGTTAGTGCATTGCTATTACAGCTCAGGGTATTGCAGTTCAGAGTTCAATTTCGGCGTCTTCTGTAAAGAGTTTGCACATTCTCCCTGCGACTGCATGGGTTTCCTCCGGGTGCTCCAGTTTCCTCCCACAGTCCACAGATGTACCGTTTAGTAGGTTAATTGGTCATTGTAAATTGTACCGTGATTAGGCTAGCATTAAATCAGTGTCTTGCTGAGCAGTGTGACTCAAAGGGAGAAAGGGCTTATTCCATGCTGTATCTCTGAATAAAATAAAATAAAATATTTGAATAGTAAATGCAGATTGTACTGTTCAGGGAAATGAGTTTGCAGTTACTCACTCTGTACAACAGAACGCAGGAGCTGGTGTGCAATCAGGATATGAAATCATTAACCTGGGATGCTTCAATGATTGTCAGCACTTAATCCAATTTCCTGATTCAATAACCTTTCGGAGCCAGCTTGTCAATTAACATGTCAACATCTGCAGCTGAAGATGAAGTGGAAGGCGAAGTGGCTGCTAGATGTTGTCAAAGTTCTTGGTCAAACTTTATTAACTAGTGGGGCTAACAAGGGGGGAGATTCTCACAGGCAACAGCACTCTATCCTAACCTGGATTTATGCATTAACTTTCCTGGTAACTTCCTCAAAAAGCATGAGATGCCTTGCACAAAGTGATTGGACAAGCCATCATGTCCATGCTTTTCTAAATGTACGTAAGTGCTATCCTTAAAAATCTTCCCCGTCACTGATGTAAGCCTCCCAGCCTAGAATGTTTGCTTTAGGCGCAGAGGAGATTCACCAGGATGCCGCCTGGATTAGAGAGCGGGCTTTATGAGGTAAGCTTGAGCGGGCTAGGACTTGTCTCTCTGAAGCGATGGAGGATAAGAAGTGAGTTGATAGAGGTGTACAAGATGATAAGAGGCACAGATAGAGTGGAAATCTAGAGACAATGGGAGAAAAGGCTAATATAAAGGGGCATAACTTTAAGGAGATTTGGAGGAAAGTATAGGGCTGATTGAAGAAGGATCTAGAGATTTCCTAGCGTATATGATGCATAAGCTCTTCTTGGGCTTCCAGCTGGGTCCAGGTTTTGTTTTTAACTGATGTTCTGATGACAAACTCCACATTAGGAATGATGCTTTAGGCATGTCTAGTCCATGATATATGTACCCCTGTCGTCCGTCCCTCCTGATTGGTTAACTGTCAACCAATCAGGTTTCCACTGGCCCACCTTGTTTAAGATCAATTCCCAGTATAGGGCTGATGTCAGAGGGAGATTTTTACACAGAGAGAGGTGGGTGTGTGGAACACACTTCCAGGGGTGGCAGTACAGGGACCTTTGGGACATTTAAAGAAGGAGGATAAAAGGTGACTTGATAAGGTCTTGACAAGATGATAAAATGCATAGACAGAATGAATAACCAGACTTTTCTCAGGGTGGAAATAAATATGAGGAGGCATAATCTTAAGATGAAGGAAAGTATAGGGGTGGTGGTAGAGGCAGATGCATTATGGGGCATTTAAGAAACTCTTCGACTGGTACATGGATGATAGCAAAGTAGAGGGTTATGTGGGAGGGAGGGTTAGATTGATCTTAGAAGTAGGTTAAAAGATTGGCAAAATGTTGCGGACTGAATGGCTTGTACTGTTCTATGTTCTATGTCCTAAGTTTTATAGAGTCATAGAGCATAGAACTAGGCCCTTCGGCCTATCTAGTCCGTTCTGAACTATTATTCAGCCTAGTCCCATTGACTCTCACCTGGACTATACCCTCCATGTACTTATTCAAATTTCCCTTAAATGTTGAAATTGTTCCTGCATCCACCACATCTGCTGGCAGCTCGTTCCACATTCTCACCACCCTCTGAGTGAAGAAGATCCCCTCCCATGTTCCCCTTAAATATTTCTCCTTTCACACTTAACCTATGACCTCTAGTTTTCATCTCACCCAACCAAATCCTGCTTGCATTTACTCGATCTACACCGCTCATAATTCAGTATTCCTCCATCACAACTCCCCTTATTCTTCAGTACTCTAGGGAATAATCTCTTAATCTAGTCAAACTTTCCCTCTAATTCAGATCCTCGAGTCCCGGCAACATCCTTGTACATTTTCTCTATACTCTTTCTACCTTATCGATATCTTTCCTACAGGTTGGTGACCAGAACTGCATTCTATGCCCCAAATTAGGCTTCACCCAAGGTCTTATACAAATCAGGCCTCAACAATGTCTTCTACAATTGTATGTTCAAAGTTTAACCCACCCAGCAGCCTGTGACGAAGTGTAGGACAGTGTGAGACATCAGTCTTCACCCTACCTGGCTGAGCACCCAGCTCTCCTCCAGTCTCCCCACCCAGTTACTGCAGGAGCACAGCAGATACCCAATGGACAGAGCACAGAGAGTGAGAGGTGTCACGTAACAATGCAAACAGGTTCTTGTTAATACAACCGGCCCAGCGAACCCTTCAACATTCAAGATTGTTTAATTTCATTTCAAGTACACAAGTGTAAAGGAGAACAAAATAATTGTTACTCCAGATCTGATGTAGCACAAAACAACACAATAAGATAAAGTACAAAATAATAATAAAAATACTTAATAAATATAAATATGCATGATAGCTCACATATACACATTCATTTTATGTCCATAAAGTGACACTAGGCTCAGGAGTGTCTGTACATAAGGTGACTGACAGGAAATGATAAAGTAGTGGTGGTTGGGGGTGTGGAGGGGTGGATTAGTGGGTGGGGGTGTTGATCAACCTTACTGCTTGGGAAAGTGATTGCTTTTAAGTCTGGGGGTCGTAGTGTGCATGTTATGTAGCCTCCTCCCACAGGGACAAACTCCCATCAGGGCCTCAAACAGTCCTTCCAGCTGAGGTAACACTTCACCTGTGAATCTGTTGGGGTCATCTATATTATCTGGTGTTCCTGGTAGGGCCTCCTCGACATCTGTGAGACCTGATGAAGATTGAGGGAGAGGGATCCACTTTGCTGAGCATCTCTGCTCCATCTGCCGAAAGCGGAATTTCCCAGTGGACAAACATTTTAATTCCAGTCCTCATTCCCACCCAACATGTCAGTACATGACCTCCTCTATTATCACAATGAGGCCACTCTCAGATTGGAGGTGCAATACCTCCTATTCTGTCTGGGTAGCCTCCAGCCAGACATCACGAACATTGATTTTTCCAACTTTCAGTAATTTCTCTTCTATTCTAGCTCCACTCCCACCCCTTCTCTTCTCCTCACCTGCCCATCATTTCCCCCGACCCCCCATTCCAGTCTCCTCTCCTATCAGATTCCTTCTTCTCCAACACTTTGCATTTTCCACCTATCTCCTTCCAGCTTCATACTCCCCTCCCACACTCACTCACCTTCCCCATCACCTGGTCTCACCTATCACCTGTCAGCTTGTACCTGCCCCCCACCAACTTCTTATTCTTGCTTTTTTCCCCATTCCTTTCCAGTCCTGATGAAGGGCTTCAGCCAAAATCATCGACTCCTTATTCCTTCCACAGACGCTGCCTGACCTGCTGAGATCCATCAGCATTTTGTGTGTGTTACTCAAGATTTGCAGCTTCTGCAGCATCTTATGTGTTAATGATTGAGCTCATTAGCCATGAGGTAATGTTGCAGCTTTATAAAACCCTGGTTAGACCACACAAAATATTGTGTTCAGTTCTGGTTGCCTCATTATAGGAAGGATGTGGAAGCTTTAGTGAGGGTACAGAGGAGGTTTACCAGGATGCTAACTGGATTAGAAAGCATGTCTTATGAGAATAGGTTGAATGAGCAAGGCTCTCCTCTTTGGAGTGAAGGGGGATGAGATGTGAATTGATAGAGATGTACAAGATGATAAAAGGCATAGATTGAGGAGATAGCCAGAGATTTTTCCCAGGACAAAAGTAGCTGATACAAGGGGGTATAACTTTAAGGTGATTGGAGGAAATTATAGAGAGAATGTCAGAGAGTGGTGGGTGTGTGGAACACGCTGCCAGGGGTGGTGTAAAGACAGATATATTACGGCCACTTAAGAAGTAGTAGCAGTGAGATACTCACTATGAGAATGATGCTCTCTTGAGGTTTTATTCCCTTAACGGAGAACACCTGTGTGTGACTTTGTCTAATGTGGGGAGGCTGATGCACGGGCAGCCATCACACTCTTTGACAGACTGGGGTCAGGGTCCAGTGGCCTGGAATACAAGACGACTGGGGACCTTTCACTGCTGTAGCTTTCCTCCCGCTTCACTACCATTCTGATGTGACATCATTGTCCACTAGCTCCACCACGTTCTGATGTGACATCATCATCCACCTCCACCACGTTCTGATGTGACATCATCGTCCACCAGCTCCACCACGTTCTGATGTGACATCATTGTCCACTAGCTCCACCACGTTCTGATGTGACATCATCATCCACCTCCACCACGTTCTGATGTGACATCATCGTCCACCAGCTCCACCAAGTCCTGATGTGATATCGTCGTCCACCTCCACCACGTTCTGATGTGACATCATCGTCCACCAGCTCCACCACGTTCTGATGTGACATCATCGTCCACCAGCTCCACCAAGTCCTGATGTGATATCGTCGTCCACAGCTCAACGCTGAGGTCTCGGTTTGGTCACTGTTTGTCTGGAACCTCCCTCTTGACCTTACTGACAAAGGTGACTCTACCAGGAGCTAAGCTGCAGATGGCATCAGTTTTGGGATCTCAGGACTTCACAAGACTCTCCACCACGATAAAATGACAATCTTGGGCATTTTTAAGAAACTCTTAGATAGGTATATGGGTGAAAGAAAAATGGAAGGCCATGCGGGAGGGAAGGGTGAGATTGATCTTTAGGTAAAATGTGGGCACAATATCATGAGCCAAAGGACTTGTATTGTACTGTGAAGTTCTATGTTCTATGCTCTATATTAACATAAACAATGCATTTCACTGTAAGTTTTGATGTACGTGAAATAGATAAAGTAATACATCTGAATCAGAGAGCACACTGCTTCTCCCTTTAATGTTCAACTTCGTTAGCTTCAGAGACCAGAGACGTCCCCACCAGCTAATGCAGTGTAACAGTGTGAGTGGTGGATCTTAACTTCACCAGGGTGTAGCCCTTCAGACACACACAACACTGGGGATTGTAGAGTGTTTTTACAAGTAGTGTTACAGGGGTGTTGCAATTTCGGAAACCAGCAATCTGTACAGAAGTATTTGCTTTCATGTCTGACTGTGAGCTCACTTGGAGCAGGTTCCCCTCAGCTGACACAGAGTACTTTATACTTTATACTTTATTGTCGCCAAACAATTGGTACTAGAACGTACAGTCATCACAGCGATATTTGATTCTGCACTTCACACTCCCTGGATTACAAATGTTAAATATTAAAAATAGTTACAATTAGTAAATATTAAAATTTTAAATTATAAATCATAAATAGAAAATAGAAAAATGGAAAGTAAGGTAGTGCAAAAAAATCGAGAGGCAGGTCCGGATATTTGGAGGGTACGGCCCAGATCCGGGTCAGGATCCGTTCATCAGTCTTATCACAGTTGGAAAGAAGCTGTTCCCAAATCTGACCATACGAGTCTTCAAGCTCCTGAATCTTCTCCCAGAGGGAAGAGGGACGAAAAGTCTGTTGGCTGGGTGGGTTGTGTCCTTGATTATCCTGGCAGCACTGCTCCGACAGCGTGCGGTGTAAAGTGAGTCCACGGACAGAAGATTGGTTTGTGTGATGTTTGTTTGAGTACAGCACGGAGACTGCCTACACACAAAGGTGACCAGACATATCGATCTCCAGAACCCTGCCCTTCTGATTAAACAAAGGCTGCATCTTTTTTATGTATAATTTAATTAATTTTTTGTACTTAGAGCTACAGGCACTCTGGCCCTTCAAGACACACTGTCCAGCAATGCCCAACAACCCCAAGTTTGCTCTAGGTTAATTATGGGACAATTTGCAATGATCGACTTTGAAATGTGGGAGGAGACTGGAGGAGCTGAAGAAAACCCACTCGTTCCAAGGGGAGAGAGTACAGGGACGCCGGGATTGAACTCCAGACACTGACACCTCCAACTATAGTGGTGTCACGCTGACCGCTATGTTACCATGGCATCTAAATGACAGACTGGGAGGCCATTCAGCCCTTTCTGTCCAATCTGGCTTCCAGAAGAGCAATCGCATTAACCCCATTCTCCTCTCCCTATCTCCAAGTGCCTCTCCAACTCATTCTCTCCCTCACAAACCCATCAAATCCCTTTCAATTCTTTTGCCTCTTACATACCCCAGGGCTAATTTAGAATGATCTAATTAACCTATCAGTAAATTTCTTTTGGAGACACCAGAGGCAGCAGATGCTGGAATGTGGGGCAACAAAAAATCTGCTGAAGGAACTCAGTGGGTGATAGAGTCATGTTGCAGTACAGCACAGAAACAGGCCCTTCGGCCTGCCGAATGCCGCCTAGTCCCATTGACCCACACCTGGACAATAGCCCTCCATACTCCTCCCATTCATGAATTTATACAAACTTCTCTTAAATGTTGAAATCAAACCCACATTCACCACTCCCAATGGCAACTCGCTCCACACTCTCACCTCCGTCTGAATGAAGAAGTTTCCCCTTGTCTTCCATTTTAACATTTCACCTTTCACCCTTAACCTATGACCTCTAGTTCTAGTCTGACCCAACCTCACTGGAAAACGCCTGCTTGCATTTACCCAGTCTGGACCTGTCATCATTTTGTACACCTCTGTCAAATTGAGCAACATCAATGTAAGGGAAGGGATTATCGATGTGTTGTGTTGAACTCTTCATCAGGGAACCTTTTTGGGAAATTGAAGGAAACCGGAGCATCTCAGAGAAGCTTACCTGGGCACAGGGAGAACATGCAAACTCCACTCAGACAGCACCAGAGATTAGGATTGACCCTGAGTCCCTGGGATCGTGTCGTCAGCATGGAACACCATTTCCCTGGGAGATGGAATGGAGCCAGAGAGAGCCAAACCCACATGTTTCCTGTTAACACTCGCAGTACGGCTCCAGTGAGAAAGAGGAATATTGAGACCTATCGAATGTTGAAAGACCTAGGTAGAGTGGATGTGGACAGGATGTTTCCTGTAGTGGGCGGGGGTCTAAAACTAGAGCGCACAGTCTCAGAATAGAGGGACATCCATTTAGAACAGAGATGAGGAGGAATTTCTTTAGCTGGAGGGTTGTGAGTCTGTGGAATTCATTGCCACTGATGGTGTGGAGGTCAAGTCATTGGGTATGTTTAGAGTAGAGGTTGATCGGTTCTTGATTCGTCAGGGTATCAAAGGTTACGGGGAGAAGGCGGGAAAATGGGGTTGACAGGGATAGTAAATCAGCCATGATGGAATGACGGAGCAGACCCAATGGGCTGAATGGCCTAATTCTGCTCCTATATCTTTTGGTTTTATAGTTTAAGGATAGGATAAAGTTACGAGGAGAGTTGGGAGACAGACCAAACTCATCAGGGACACTGGCCATCCAAACCATGATCTTTTCTCACTACTGCCATCAGTTAGGAAGCAGAGGAGACTTAGGCCCCACCATCAGGAACCGTTATTATCCCTCAGTCATCAGACTCTTAAACCAGTATGGATAACTCATCTCAACTCTGAACTGATTTTATGACCTGCAGACTCTCTCAAGGACTCTTTTTGATGCATAATTTCAGTTATATTTGCACGTACGCACTTTGTCTTCTTTCGCACATTGGTTGTTTGTCGGTCTTTGTCTGTTAATGTATAGTTCCTCCCTGATGGAGGTGAGTGAGGAAGTGAATGGGCAGGTGGAGCATTTCTGTCACTTGCGAATATAAGTGTCAGCAGGGAGGTTAGTGGTGAGGGACGATTGGACTAGAGGGAGTGGTTCCTGGGAAAAGTGGAGAGTACAGGGGGCGAAGTAAAGATGCTTTTGGTGTTGGAGTCCTGTTGAAGGTGGTGGATGTTCTGGAGAATGATGTGCTGGACGCGGAGGCACAGGGGGTACATCTGAGGTGTCCTCCTTCTTTACAGGGAGTCCCTTCCTCTACTCTTAATGCTACCCTCAGCTGCCTCTCCTCCATTTGGTGCCATAGCAGGATAGAATTCCTCTTGTCCTTACCTAATACCCTCTGAGTCTGGATGATGGATGTTGTTGATGATGGGTGTTGATTTCTTGTGGCATTAGGGTTAGGGTTAGGTTGTGATGTGCTCAGTGACAGACAGGGCTTTGTCTGCGATGCTGAGGGAGTCTGAGGTACTGCCTGGCTTCCACCCACCTGCACGTCGGCACTTGTAAGAATCTTCCATTTGTGTTTATGAAGGCAATTTGCCCTGTCCCACAATAGTCACCACACTAATTATACCATTCAGAGATGTGTGTCACCCCAGAACACTCACAACAGCTGCTCTTTCGGCTACATTCAGAATCTGTAATTACAGAGTCGAGATCACGCACAATGTGATTGAACTGAAAGAGAATCAGTCACCCACAGCGCTGGCACCCAGCAGCACAAAATAAACGGCAGGAATGATTAGCAATTGATGAACGGACCTGAATGCTTGAAGAGGAATAAATTCAGGGATGATGAGGACAAATCGAAGATTTGGGGCATCATAGAGCTGCTGCAGAAATAGTGGAGAAATGGCCCCTCATGCTACACAGTGAAATTCATCCTCTATTGCTCGCAATAACCACATAGAGTCATAAAGTCATAGAAGAGTATGGCACAGAAACAGGTCCTTCGGCCCATCTAGTCTGTGCTGAACCATTTAAACTGCCTACTCCCAATGACCTGCACTGCGATCATATCCCTACTATCCATGTACCTATCCAAACTTTTCTTAAACGTTGAAATTGAGCTCACACGCACCACGCATGTTGGCCACTCATTTCACACTCTCACCACCCTCTGAGTAAAGAAGTTTCCCCTCATGTTCCCCTTAAGCTTCTTACCTTTCACCTTTCGCCCATGACCTCTGGTTGTAGTCCCACTCAACCTCAGTGGACAAAGCCTGCTTGCATTTACCCTATCTGTACCCCACCTAATTTGTATACCTCTATCAAATCTCGTTTATCTTGCCTTACAACTCAGGTCCTCCAGACCTGGCAACAGCCTTGTAAATTTTCTCTGTACTCTTTCAGCCTTGTTTACATCTTTCCTGTAGGTAGGTGACCAAAACTGCACACAATACTCCAAATTAGGCCTCACCAATGTCCATAAGACCATAAGATAAAGGGGCAGAAGTCAGCCATTCGGCCCATCGAGTCTGCTCTGCCATTTTATCATGAGCTGATCCATTCTCCCATTTAGTCCCACTCCCCCACCTTCTCACCATAACCTTTGATGCCCTGGCTACTCAGATACCCATCAATCTCTGCCTTAAATACACCCAATGACTTGGCCTCCACTGCCACCCGTGGCAACAAATTCCATAGATTCACCACCATCTGGCTAAAAAAAATTTCTTCGCATCTCTGTTCTGAATGGGCGTCCTTCTTTCCTTAAGTCATGCCCTCTTGTACTAGACTCCCCCACCATGGGAAACAACTTTGCCACATCCACTCTGTCCATGCCTTTCAACATTCGAAATGTCTCTATGAGGTCCCCCCCTCATTCTTCTAAACTCCAAGGAATACAGTCCAAGAGCGAACAAACGTTCCTCATATGTTAACCCTCTCATTCCCGGAATCATTCTAGTGAATCTTCTCTGTACCCTCTGCAACCTCAGCACATCCTTTCTTAAATAAGGAGCCCAAAACTGCACACATGTCTTGTATATCTTCAACATAACGCCCCATCTTCTGTACTCAATACTTTGATTTATGAAGGCCAACATGCCAAAAGCTTTCTTTGTAACACTTCCTACCTGTGACGCCACTTTGTGCTTCTCCACGCTGACATTTTGATTCACGTTCAGTCACAAGGATTGAACCTGGACTGCCTGCAGGTCTCCAGCTTGTGGAATATAGAACATAGAAATTTACAGCTCATTATAGGCCCTTCGGCCCACAATGTTGTGCTGACCATGTAACCTACTCTAGAAACCGCCTAGAATTTCCCCAGTGCATAGCCCTCTATTTTTCTAAGCTCCACGTACCTATCTAAGAGGCTCTTAAAAAAACCCTATTGTATCTGCTTCCACCACCGCCAGCAGCGCATTCCACGCACCCACCAATCTCCGTGTGACAAGCTTACCCCAACATCCCCCTTGTACCTACTTCTAAGCACCTTAAAACTATGCCCCCTCGTGTTAGTCATTTCAACTCTAGGAAAAAGCCTCTGGCTAGCCACACAATCAATGCCTCTCATCATCTTATACACCTCTATCAGGTCATCTCTCATCCTCCGTCGCTCCAAGGAGAAAAGGCCAAGTTCGCTTAACCTATTCTCATCAGGAACGCTCTCCAATCCAGACAACATCATTGTAAATCTCCTCTGCACTCTCTCTATGGTATCCACATCCTTCCTGTAGTGAAGAGACCAGAACTGAACATAGCACTCCAAGTGGGGTCCGACCAAGGTCTTATGTAGCTGTACCATTACCTCACAGCTCTTGAACGCAGTCCTACGGTTGATGAAAGCCAACACACCATACACCTTCTTAACAACACTGTCAACCTGTGATGAAGCTTTGAATGTCCTATGGACACGGACTCCAAGATCTCTCAAATCCTCCATACTGCCAAGAGTCTTATCATTTGTATTATATTCTGTCTTCAAATTGGACCTACCAAAATGAACCACTTCACGCTTATCTGGGTTGAAGTCCATCTGCCACTTCTCAGCCCAGTTCTGCATCTTATCAATAAGCTCTTGATAAAATGGAGGAGCAGACTCGATGGGCCGAATGGCTGATTTCTGCTCCTTTGTCTTATAGTCTTATGGTTTTATGGATATCCCACTGTAACCCCTGACAACCCTCCAGACTATCCACAACACCCTCAACCTTTGTGTCATCAACAAACTGACTAACCTATCCTCCTACTTTTTCATCCGGATCATTTATAAAAATCACAAAGAGGAGGGGTGCCAGAATATATCCCTGCGGAACGCCACTGGTCACAGACCTCCATGCAGAATACGAACCACCTACAACCATCCTATGCCTTCTGTGGGCAAGCCAGTTCTGGATCCACAAAGCAAGGTCTCCTTGGATCCCATGCCTCCTTACTTTCTGAAGGAGCCTGGCATGGGGAACCTTATCAAATGCCTTACTGAAATCCATATTCACTACATCCACTGCTCTATCTTCATCTATGTGTTTTGTTACTTCCTCAAAGAATTCAATCAGGCTTGTAAGGCATGAACTGCCCTTGACAAAGCCATGTTAACTATCCCTAATTAGATAATATCTCTCCAAATGCTTATAAATCCTGTCTCTCAGGACCTTCTCCAACAACTTGCCCACCACTGAAGTCAGACTCACTGATCTATAATTTCCTGGGTTATCTCTACTGCCTTTCTTGAACAAGGGAACAACATTTACAGCCCTCCAATCCGCCGGTACTTCTCCCGTCCCTTTGCGTCATCCCTATGATGACGCAAAGATCATCGCCAGAGGCTCAGCAAACTCTTCCCTCACTTCCCACAGTAGCCACAGTCACGGTCCTGGTGGTTTATCCAGCCTAATGCTTTCAAAAGCTCCAGCACATCCTCTTTCTTAATGTCCACATGCTCAAGTGTTTCAGTCCAGTGTAAGTCATCCCCACAATTGCCAAGTTCTTTTTTCCTGGTAAATATTGAAGCAAGGTGTTCATTAAGTACCTCCGCTTCCTCCTCCGACTCCATGCACACATTTCCACTGTCATACCTGGTTGGTCCTATTCTCACACAGCTCATCCTCTTGCTCTTCACATACTTGAAGAATGCCTTGGGGTGTTCCTTAATCCCGCTCACCAAGTCCTTCTCATGGCCCCTTCAGGCTCTCCTAATTCCATTCTTAAGCCTCTTCCTAGTAACCTTGTAATTTTCTAGAGCTCTAACAGTACCTAGTTTCTTGAACCTTTTTTAAGCTTTTTTTCTTAACTAGATTTTCACCAGGGTTCACCGGAGTTCTTTAACTTTACCATCCTTTCCCTGCCTCAATGGAACGTACCTATGCAGAACTCCATACAAATGTTCCCTACTGTGCATTTCTCTGAGAACATCTGCTCTCAAGTTCCTGCCTAATAACATCATATTTCCCTTTACCTCAATTAAATGTTTTCCCAAATTGTCTGCTCCTATCCCTCTTCAGCTCTATGGTGAAGGAGACAGAGTTGTGGTTACTACCTCCAAAATACTCTCCCACAGAGAAATCTGACATCTGACCAGTTCATTTCCCAATACCAGATCAAGTACAGCTTCTCCTCTAGTTGGCTTATCTACATATTGCGTCAGGAAACCTCCCTGAACACACCTAACAAACTCCACCCCATCTAAACCCCTGGTGCTAAGGAGATGCCAATAAATATTAGGAAAATTAAATCTCCCATCACAACAACCCTATTATTATTGCACAGTTCCAGAATCTGCCTCCCTATCTGCTCCTTGATATCCCTGTTACTATTGGGGAGTCTATAAAAAACACCCAGTAGAGTTATTGCCCCTTTCCTGTTTCTGACTTCCACCCACACTGACTCAGTTGACCATGAAAACCTCTTTTTCTGCAGCTGGAATATTATCCCTAATTAGCAATGCCATGCCCCCACCTCTTTTGCCTCCCCCCCTCCCCCCGCCATTTTCTAATTTTCTTGCAGGCTTACAACTCACAAACTTGCAGACCCATGGCCTTGGCCACTGGGCCTCAACTTCTGGACTTCTGTCTGATCTTCAGGATTCCATTTTCAGTGTAGATGACAGGAGACGCAGATGACAGGATCCCAAACAATAGGCCTCAAACTTGTTATTCGTTCATTTGAGTATGATGGCCTTCATATCTCCTTCCAGGACCTGCAAACCTGGGTGTCCACCAACTCTCATCCATGGCTGTCCTTTGCCACATGTCTACATCACTGGCCTTCAATCGTGGAGCACGGAGCTCTCTCTTTCTCACACACACACACAGAGTCTCTCACACATACATAGAAACTCGTTCTCCCTTTATCTCCTTCTCTCCATCTTCTATACTCACTATCACTCCATAACACCAAAATACCACAAGACAGGGCAGCGGAATCAGGCCATTCAGCTGTTCCACCATTCCATCAAGGCTGATCTTAATCCCACTCAACCTCGTACACTTGTTTTCTCGCCACATCCTTTGATCCCCTGATTGATCGGCTTTGAATATACCCACAGACTTGATGTCCACCACAGTCTGTGGGAGAGCATTCCACAGATCCACTACTCTCTGGCTAAACAAAATTCTTCCTCACCTCTGTTCTGAAAGGTCGTCCCTGTTTATGGATACCCCCACCATAGGAAACATCCTCTCCACATCCACCCTATCTAGTCTTTTCATCATTCAGTAGGTTTCAATGAGACCCTCCTATGTTCTTCTAAATTCCAGTGAGTACAGACCCAAAGCTGCCAAATGCTCCTCATATGTTAACTCTTTCATTCCTGGAATCATCATCGTGAACCTCCTCCGGACCCTCTCCAATGACAACACGTCCTTTCTGAGATATGGGGCCCTAAACTGTTGACAATACTCCACATGGCCTGACTAGTGTCTTGTAAAGCCTCACATTGTCTCCTTGTTTTTATATTTTATTCCCCTTGAAATAAATGCCAACATTGCATTTGCCTTCTTTACCACAGACTCAACCTGTAAATTAACCTTCTGGGAGTCTTGCACGAGGGTTCCAAAGTCCCTCTGCACCTCTGATGTTTGAACCTTCTCCCCATTTAGATAATAGTCTGCACTATTGTTCCTTTCACCAAATTGCATTATCACACATTTCCTAACAGTGTATTCCATCTGCCAATTTTTTGCCCATTCTTCCAATTTGTCTAAGTCCACCTATCATCCTCAAACTTTGCCACATAGCTAACAGTTCCATTATCTAAATCGTTGATAAACAATTTGAAAAGTATCAGTCCCAATACTGACCCCCGAGGAACACCACTACTCACTGGTAGCCAACCACAAAAGGCCCCTTTTATTCCCACTCACTGCCCCCTGCCTGTCAGCCATTCCTCTATCCATGCCAGTCTCTTTCCTGTAACGCCACAGGATTTTATCTTGTTAAGCAGCCTCATGTGTGGCACCTTATCAAATGGCTTCTGAAAATCCAAGTAAATGACATCCACTGCCTCTCCTTTGTCTACTCTGCTTGTTACTTCCTCAAAGAACTCAAAAAGATTTGTCAAGCAAAGAGTTCCCTTTACAGAAACCATGCTGACTTTGACTTAGTTTCTCATTAGTCTCCAAGTACCTCGAAACCTCATCCTTAATAATATACTTCATCACTTTCCCAACCACTGAGGTTAGGCTAACTGGCCTATAATTTCCTTTCTTTTGCCTTCCTCCCTCTTAAAGAGTGAAGTGACATTTGCAATTTTCCAGTCCTTTGGAAACATGTCAGAATCAAGTCATTCGTGAAAGATCATGACCAAATCATCTGTTGTCTCTTCAGCAACTTCTCTCAGGACTCAGCAATGTTGTCCATCTGGTTCAGGTGACTCACCCATCTTAAGAGCTTTGAGTTTGCCTCACGCTTTTTCCTTTGTAAAAACAATGGCACTCACTCCCACGGACCTCTGGCACACTGCTAGTGTCTTCCACAGTGAAGACTGAAGCAAAGTGCCCATTAAGTTCATCTGCTATTTCTTTGTCCCCCATTACTACCTCACTAGCACCATTTTCCAGTGGTCCAATATCAACTCTCACCTCCCTTTTACTCCTTATATTACTGAAAATTTTTTTGATATCCTGCCTAATATCATTGGCTAGTTTGCCTCCATATTTCATCTTTTCCCTTTTTATTGCTATTTTTAGTTGCCTTCTATTGAATTTTTAAAGCTTTCCAATCATCCAACTTCCTATTCACTTTAGCTACCTTATATGCCCTTTCCTTGGATTTTATGTAGTCCTTAACTTCCCTTGTCAGCCACAGTTGCCTACCCTTGACATTAGAGAACAACTTCTTCTGTGGGACATATCTATCCTGTGGCTTGTGAACTATTCCCAGAAACTCCAGCCATCTCTGCTCTACTGTCTTCCCTGCCAGTATCCTCTTCCAATCCACCTGGGCAAGCTCCTCTCTCATGCCTCTGTAATTCCCTTTATTCCATTGCGATACTGATACATATGACTTACGCTCCTCCCTCTCAAACTGCAGTATGAATTCAATCCAATTGTGATTACTGCCTCCTTAGGGTTCCTCTACATTAAGCTCCCTAATAAGATCTGGGTTATTACACAATACCCAGTCTAAGGAAGCCTTTCCCCAAGTAGGCTCAAGCACAAGTTGCTCTAAAAAGCCATCTTGTAGGCATTCAACAAATTCCCTCTCTTGCGATCCAACACCAACCTGATTTTCCCAATCCCCTTGCATATTGAAGTCCCCATTACAATTGTGTCATTACCCTTATTACGTGCCTTTTCCAACTCCCTTTACAATCTCAACCCCACATCCTGGCTACTATTTGGAGGCCTATATATGATTCCCATATTGATTTATTTTACCCTTGCAGTTTCTCAACTCCACCCACAAAGATTCAACGTTCTCTGACCTTATGTCACCTCTGTCTAAAGATGTAATTCTATCTCTTACCAACAGAGCCACACCATTGTCTATGCCTTCCTGCCTGTCCTTTCAATACAAAGTACATCCTTTGATGTTAAGCTCCCAACTATGGCCTTCTTTCAGCCACAACTCATTGATGTCCACGACGTCATACCGACCAATCTCTAAATGTGCCACGAGTTCGTCCACCTTATTCTGAATGCTGTGCGCATTTAAATACAGCACCTTCAGTCTCGCATTCTTCACCTTTTTGAATTTTGCCTCTGTGGTACAATTTAACTCTTTGTGCTGTCTGCATTTGTACTAATCATTGGCTTGTCCTTCCTTACGTTCATGTTACACCCATCATCTACTTGTAAACCTGCTGGCTCTTCCTCAGCTCTATCGTACTGGTTCCCATCCCCCTGCCAGATTAGTTTAAACCTCTGCCAACAGCTCTAGTAAACCTGCCTGCAAGAATATTAATCCCCCTCGGATTCAAGTGCAACCTATCCCTTTTGTACAGTCCAGCCTGCCCCAGGAGAGGTGTCATTATCTGAAACCTGAGTCCCTGCCCCTGTTCCAATTCGTCAGTCCTACATTTATCTGCCACCTCATTCTATCCTGTCCTCACTGCCGCATGGCACAGGCAGCAATCCTGAAATCACTACGCTTGAGGTCCTGCTTCTCAGCTTCCTTCCTAACTCCCTGTATTTTTTTTTCAGGACTTCCTCCCTTTTTCTACCTGTGTCATTTGTACCAATATGTACACACGCTCTCTGCCTTACATACATTCTTATCATTTCTCTCTCTCTCTTTCTCACACACCCACACACACATGAAAACACTCTCTTTCTCCTCACACATTCTCTCCTCCCCCGTTGTCTCTTTCTCGCTCCCTCTCTTACTGACTACAAGATCTTTCTGTAAGCTTTCCCCTGACCCATGTGTGAGTGAATTGCTGTGAATTCTCCAGGGAGGGGGATGGAAACACGGTGATGTCGAAGGAGCATCAGCTGGGAAGAATCTGCACTCTGCTGTGATCCCGCTGTCACAGCTGTGCCTGAGGAGCAGTCAGTGAAGCTTTTCTTCACCCACGGTTCATGAGAAGACCAAGAGAAACATACAAACTTCTTCCAGAGCTCAACAGGCTAGGGGCAGGGAGGGATGTTCCTCTGGATGCGGAGAATAGAACCATGGGTGCAGGCACGTGGCAAATGAAGTAAAGCAGACCTGATGTGTAAACAACAGGAATTCTGCAGATGCTGGAAATTCAAGCAACACACATCAAAGTTGCTGGTGAACGCAGCAGGCCAGGCAGCATCTCTAGGAAGAGGTACAGTTGACGTTTCAGGCCGAGACCCGTCTCGCCTGAAGCGTCAACTGTACCTCTTCCTAGAGATGCTGCCTGGCCTGATGTGTATGTGGGTCTTCTGGAGGATACCTGATGTAAAGTAGATCTGATGGGTATGTGGGTCTATCAGGAGGTACATGAGGTGCTGTAAAGCAGACCTGATGGTTCATGGGTCTCTTGGAGGATACATAGTCATAGTCATACTTTATTGATCCCGGGGGAAATTGGTTTTCGTTACAGTTGCACCATAAATAATAGGTAGTAATAGAACCATAAATAGTTAAATAGTAATATGTAAAATGTTGTAGCATGGATGAAATTACCGGAGAGACAGTCACTGGTAGATACAAAGCAGCTTCTTTATTCGACACAACAAGGTACAGCAGGCATCTTACGTACGGAGACGCTTTCTGCAGAAAGGTCTGCTAGCTAAAATGTGGGCTCGATATTTATATGCTAAACACAAAGGCAATAACTACTTAAAAAGTTACAGACAATGCTTCCTTTTGAAGTTACATACAAACATCACACCTTCAGATTTCATCCTTTCCCTCTGACGCCAACATGTCTGTGTTGGTATCCACAGCCTTTGGTTCAATCCACAATACATTTATTTGGCATTTTACGTGCTAACATAGAAGACAATTAATATTTATAATGTATAGATAAGACTGTCTTCGAAACTACAGCATCAGGCACCTGGTATTTACATCTTTCAGGAAGCCCATTGTGGTGGACTCAATCCATAGTCCTTTGTCAAACAGTTAAAATAGAAGTCTGATGGCCAAAGTCATTTAACTCTTAACAAATCATCTACCCAAAAAGAAATCCATTCTAACGTAAATTATGAAATAAGTCTAGGACCAGCCTACTGGCTCAGGGTGTCTGACCCTCCAAGGGAGGAGTTGTAAAGTTTGATGGCCACAGGCAGGAATGACTTCCTATGACACTCTGTGCTGCATTTCGGTGGAATGAGTCTCTGGCTGAATGTACTCCTGTGCCCACCCAGTACATTATGTAGTGGATGGGAGACATTGACCAAGATGGCATGCAACTTAGACAGCATCCTCTTTTCAGACACCACCGTCAGAGAGTCCAGTTCCATCCCCACAACATCACTGGCCTTACAAATGAGCTTGTTGATTCTGTTGGTGTCTGCTACCCTCAGCCTGCTGCCCCAGCACACAACAGCAAACATGATAGCACTGGCCACCACAGACTCGTAGAACATCCTCAGCATCATCCGGCAGATGTTAAAGGACCTCAGTCTCCTCAGGAAATAGAAACGGCTCTGACCCTTCTTGTAGACAGCCTCAGTGTTCTTTGACCAGTCCAGTTTATTGTCAATTCGTATCCCCAGGTATTTGTAATCCACCACCATGTCCACACTGACCCCCTGGATGGAAACAGGGGTCACGGGTACCTTAGCTCTCCTCAGGTCTAAAGTTACACCATACATGGTGTAAAGTAGACCTCATGGGTATATGGGTCAGTCAGGAGATACATGAAGTGCAAAGTAGGCCTGATGAGTACATGGGATTTCAACTTCCCTGGTACCTTCTTCATGCGTGGGGTTAGATGGGGCTAAATTTGTTAAGTGTATCCAGGAAAGTTTCTTAAATCAATATGTAGATGGTCAAGGGGAGGAACTGTACTAGACCTAGTGTTGGTTGATGAACCTGGCCAAGTGACTGACCTTTCAGTGGGTGAACAGTTAGAGAACAGTGACCACCACTCCTTATCTTTCAGGATAGCTATAGATAAGGAGAAGAATGGTCAATAGGGCAACTTACAAGGCCGTTAGACAGTGCGAGAGGGAGGATAGGCAAGTGATAGAGAAGGGATGTGCTCAGGCTGATGGTTTGGGATGTGTCTATTTTAACGCAAGAAGAACCATGAACAAAGCGGATGAGCTTAGAGTGTGGGTCAGTACTTGGAGCTATGATGTTGTGGCCATTACAGAGACTTGAATGGCTCAGGGGCAGGAATGGTTACTTAGAGTGCCGGGTTTTAGATGTTTCAGAAAGGACAGGGAGGGAGGCAAGAGAGGTGGGGGTGTGGCACTGCTGATCAGAGATAGTGTCACAGCTGCAGAAAAGGAGGAAGTCATGGAGGGATTGTCTACTGAGTCTCTGTGGGTGGAAGTTAGAAACAGGAAGGGGTCAATAACTCGACTGGGTGTTGTTATAGACTACCCAATAGTAATAGGGACATCAAGGAGCTATTAGATTATGAGGACACGCAGTCCTCTTTTATTGTCATTTAGTAATGCATGCATTAAGAAATGATACAATGATCCTCTAGTATGATATCACAGAAACAAAAACAAATCAAGACTGAAAAACTGACAAAAACCACATAATTATAACATATAGTTACAACAGTGCAAAGCAATACCGTAATTTGATGGAAGAACAGACCATGGGCACGGTAAAAAAAAGTCTCAAAGTCTCTCGAAAGTCCCATCATCTCACGCAGACGGTAGAAGGAAAAAAAAACTCTTCCTGCCATGAACCTCCAGCACCGCAAAGTTGCCAATGCAGCACCCTGGAAGCACCCGACCACAGCTGACTCCTGAGTCCGTCCGAAAACTCCGAGCCTCCGACCAGCGCTCTGACACCGAGCACCCAGCACCATCTCTGCCGACCGCTTCGACCCCGGCCCCGGCAACAGGCAATAGGCAAAACCGAGGATTTGGGGGCTTCCCCTCCGGAGACTCTCGATCGCACAGTAGCAGCGGCAGTGAAAGAGGAATTTCAGAAGTTTCTCCAGATGTTCCTCCGTGCTTCTCACATCTGTCTCCATCAAATCAGGATTGTGCACGGCCCCTAGTTACGAATACGATATCATTTCGGAGCAGCTGCGGAAGACAGATTCTGGAAAGGTGTAATAATAACAGGGTTGTCGTGGTGGGAGATTTTAATTTTCCAAATATTCATTGACATCTCCCTAGAGCGAAGGGTTTAGATGAGGTGGAGTTTGTTAGGTGTGTTCAGAAAGGTTTCCTGACACAATATGTAGATAAGCCTCCAAGAGGAGAGGCTGTACTTCATCTGGTATTAGGAAATGAACCTGGTCAGATGTCAGATCTCTCAGTGGAAGAGCATTTTGGAGATAGTGATCATAATTCTATCTCCTTTGGGAAAGCATCAAGTTGGATACATCTCTAGGACTGGATGAGACGTACCCTAGCCTACTGTGGGAGGCGAGGGAGGAGATTGCTGAGCCTCTTGCATTGATCCTTGCATCATCAATGGGGACAGGAGAGGTTCCGGAGGATTGGAAGGTTGCAGATATTGTTCCCTTATTCAAGAAAGGGAGTAGAGATAGCCCAGGAAATTATAGACCAGTGAGTTTTACTTCAATGTAAAACTTACTTCAACAGTAAATTGATGGAAAAGATCCTGAGAGGCAGGATTTATGAACATTTGGAGAGGCATTATATGTTTAGGAATAGTCAGCATGGCTTTGTCAAAGGCAGGTCGTGCCTTACGAGCCTGATTGAATTTTTTGAGGATGTGACTAAACACATTGATGAAGGTAGAGCAGTAGCTGTAGTCTATATGGATTTCAGCAAGGCATTTGATAAGGTAGCCCATGCAAGGCTTATTGAGAAAGTAAGTAGGCATGTGATCCAAGAGGAACTTGCTCAGTGGGTCCAGAATTGGCTTGTTCACAGAAGGCAAAGAGTGGATGTAGACAGATCATATTCTGCATGGTGGTCGGTGACCAGTGGTGTGCCTCAGGGATTTGTTCTGGGACCCCTTCTCTTCGTGATTTTTATAAATGACTTGGATGAGGAAGTGGAGGGATGGGTTAGTAAATTTGCTGATTACACAAAGGTTGGGGGTGTTGTGGATAGTGTAGAGGGCTGTCAGAGATTACAGCGGGACATTGATAGGATGCAGATCAGGCTGAGAAGTGGCAGATGGAGTTCAACCCAGATAAGTGTGAGGTGGTTCATTTTGGTAGGTCAAATATGATGGCAGAATATAGCATTAATGGTAAGACTCTTGGCAGTGTGGAGGATCAGAGGGATCTTGGGATCTGAGTCCACAGGACATTCAAAGTTGCTGCTTTGAGTTTAAGAGCTGAGAGGTAAGGTTCTGACCCTGGTCAGACCCCACTTGGAGCACTATGCTCAGTCCTGGTCGCCTCACTACAGGAAGGATGTGGAAACCATAGAAAGGGTGCAGAGGAGATTTACAAGGATGTCGCCTGGATTGGGGAGCATGTCTTATGAGAATAGGTTGAGTAAACTTGGCCTTTTCTCCTTGGAGCAACGGAGGATGAGAGGTGACCTGATAGAGGTGTATAGGATGATGAGAAGCGTTGATCGTGTGGATAGTCAGAGACTTTTTCCCAGGGCTGAAATGGCTAGCACGAGAGGGTACAGTTTTAAGGTGCTTGGAAGTAGATACAGAGGAGATGTCAGGGGTAAGTTATTTATGCAGAGAGTGGTGAATGCGTGGAATGGGCTGCCAGCAGTGATGGTGGAGGCAGATACAACAGGGTTTTACGAGGCTCCTGGACAGGTACATGGAGCTTAGAAAAATAGAGAGCAATGGGTAACCCTAGGTAATTTCTGAAGTAAGTACATGTTTGGCACAGCATTGTGGGCCAAAGGGCCTAGATTGTCTATGTTTCTATGTTTCTAACTAAGAAGTGTTAATTGGGAACACCTTTTCTCTGGCAAGTTCACGTCAGACATGTAGAGGGTGTTTAAAGATCAATTGCACAGAGTACAGGAAATGTATGTTCCTGCTAGAAGGATAGGGATGGAAAGATAAGAGAACCTTGCATATCCAGGGAGGTGATGAATTTAGCCAAGAAGAAAAAGAAAAAATATGTAAAGTTTCAGAAGTCCAGGATCAAACAGAGCACACGAGGAGTATAAAGAAGCCAGAAAAGATCTAAAGAAGGGAATTAGGAAAGCCAGGAAAGGCCACGAAAAGTCCTCGGCAAGTATGTTCAAGGTGAATCCCAAGGCAGTCTATTCATACATCAAGAGCAAGAGGATAACTAGGGAGAGGATGGGACCACTCAAGGAAAAAAGGGCAGGGAACAGTTGCTTGGATGCAGAAAATGTGAGTGAGGTACTTAATGAGTACTTTACTTCAGTATTCACCAAGGAGTATCAGGAGATCAGTCCAGAATGTATAAATACGTCAGGGCATTTAGAAGCCAAGGAGGGGAAATGGTGGGCCTCCTAAGGAGTTTTAAGAACATTAGACCATAAGATATAGGAGAAGAAGTAGACAATTTGCCCCATTGAGTCTGCTCCGCCATTTCATCGTTACTGATCCAATTTTCCTCTCATTCCCAATCTCCTGCCTTCTCCCCATATTCCTTCATGTCCTGTCCAATCAAGAACCTATTAACCTCTGCCTTAAATATACATAAAGACGGCCTCCACAGCTGCCTTTGGCAAAGAATTCCATGGTTTCACCATTCTCTGGCTAAAGAAATTCCTCCTCATCTCTGTTCTAAAAGGATTTGCCTCTATTCTGAGGCTGTGTCCTCTCTCACTAAAGGAAACATTCTCTCCACATCCATTAAATATTAAGGAGGCTAGGTCCCCAGGGCCTGATGGGACTTACTCCAGGTTATTGAAGGAGGCAAGGGACAAGATTGCTGGGTCCTCGACAAGTATCTTTGTGTCCACTCCAGCCGCAGAAGAAATCCTGGAGGACCGGCGAGTGGCTAATGTACCTCTATTTAAGAAAGGAACAGGGGAAAATCCTGGGAAATATAGACTGTTAAGTCTCATGTCAGTTGTAGAGAAATTGCTGGAGAACATTCTTAGGGATAGGATATATGGGCATTTGGGAGCCCATGGCCTAATTAGGGAGAACCAACATGGCTTTGTGTGTGGCAGGTCATGCCTTACCAACTTGATTCAGATTTTTGACAAGGTGATGAGAGCCGTCTACGTGGATTTTAGTAAAGTGTTTGACAAGTCTCTCATGGGAGGCTAATCCAGAAGATTAAGATGCAAATTGAGTGTTTGGATTCAGCACTGGTTTGCATATGGAAGAACGGAGGGTAATGGTTGAAGGGACTTACTTGAGCTGGGAGTCTGTAATTAGTGGAGTTCTGCAGGAACTCTGTGCTAGGACGTCTGCTGTTTGTAATGTATATAAATAACCTGGATGAAAACGTAGGTGGGTGAGTTAGCAAATTTGTGGATGATACCAAGACTGGTGGAGGTGTGGATAGTGTAGAAGACTAGTAAAGAATACAGCATTTGCAGACGTGGGCTGAGAAATGGCAGATGGAGTTTAACCCAGATAAATGTGAGGTGTTGCACCTCAGTAGGGCAAATGTAAGGAGATATGGGCAATGTCCTTTAAAGCATTACTGCGCAGGGAGATCTTGGGATCCAAGTTTATAGCTCTTGGAAGTGGCTACACAGGTCCATCAGGTGGCTAAGAAGCCTTATGCAATCCTTGCTTTTACTAGTCGAGGCATTGAGTTCAAAAGTCAGGCGATAATGTTACAACTTTATTAAACTCTGGGGTATTGCATACAGTTCTGGTCACCTCACTATTGGAAGGTTGATGAAGCTTTGGAGAGGGTGCAGAAGAGGTTTACCAGGAGGCTGCCTGGTTTAGAGGGCATGAGCTATCGTGAGAGGCTGGATAAACTGGGGTTGCTTTCTCTGGAGCATCGGGACCTGAGGAGAGATCTGGTAGAGGTTTACAAGATTATAAGAGGCGTAGATAACGATATCTGTTTTCCAGGGTTGAAATGTCTAATACCAAACGGCATACACTGAAGGTGAGAGCGGTAAGTGTTTAAACTCAGAGAGTGGCAGATCCCTGAACTGCACTGCCTGGTACGGTGGTAAAGACAAATACATCAGAGGCTTTGAGGAGATGTTTGGATAGGTTCATGGATGTAAGGAGATTGGAGGCATATGGATATGGTGCAGGTAGGAGGGATTAGTGTTTGGGTGTTGAGATTTGCATTTTGGCCAGTTCAGCACAGCATTGTGGGCCGAATGACCTGTTCCTGTGCTGTTCTCTTTATTGTTTCTATGTCTCTCACTCACTGCCCCCTTGGACTTGCTCCCTCTGTCTCTTTCCCCTCTTCCTGAAGCTCGGTTAGGTTCTTCCTGGTTAGTTAAAATCATTGCAACGCCCAGCTCACAGGGCTCCACCCGGGAGTGGGGTCCGATCACAGTGAGTCCCGGGCAAAAACAGGGACAGGGAACGGGGGAGTCTGTGGTGGTGTGAGGGCTCCACCCGGGAGTGGGGTCCGATCACAGTGAGTCCCGGGCAAAAGCAGGGACAGGGAACGGGGGAGTCTGTGGTGGTGTGAGGGCTCCACCCGGGAGTGGGGTCCGATCACAGTGAGTCCCGGGCAAAAGCAGGGACAGGGAACGGGGGAGTCTGTGGTGGTGTGAGGGCTCCACCCGGGAGTGGGGTCCGATCACAGTGAGTCCCGGGCAAAAGCAGAGACAGGGAACGGGGGAGTCTGTGGTGGTGTGAGGCATAACAAAGCTTCGAGGCCTTCCCCTTCCAGGGTCTGTGAGCCAACATTTCATTCTCCTGTTTGAACACAAGGCACATTATTTTATCTCTAATTTAACAGAATGCAGTAAAGATTGAAAATATAAAGGTTAATTGTTTCTAAATATTTATCCTTACACTGCCTATCCCAATCCAGAGCAAAAACCTGCCACTTTTAAATGGCTTTCTGCGTACTTTGCCAACTAAGTCAGTCCTCACACATTGCTGCAGGTCTCTGTAGCGCCACTATTAATGATCGGATACTTCAAAGGAAGTTGTCAACTAATTAAATGTCACAGTGTTACTGTGAATGTAAATGAACGTAATTATAATGCCTAAAAAAGGCAGGTTTAATTTTATGAATAGAAGTGTGAAAAAATTATGCAAATTTATGCAAAGTGTCTGAAAAGTACTTTAACCCTGACCCATTCGCCAAAATAAATGGATGAGTTTCATTTATGAATTCTCATGCACATGTTCCCAGTTCATGGATTTACTGTATTTATTTACCAATACAGTGCAGAATCAGCCCTTCCACTCACCCAGCCAGCCCTGACAGTCCCCACTCAACCCTAACCTGATCACGGGACAGTTTACAATGATCAATTAAACTATCCAGTACGTTTTTGGACTGTTGGAGGAACCCAGAAAAAACTCATGCATCTTCTTACAGAGGACACCAAGATCAAACTCTGAACCCCGATGCCCCAAGCTGTTGGGTGTTGCACTAACGGTCTTTATAAAGACAGAAAACACTAAAACACTTAGCAAGCCAGGCAGCATCTGCAGACAGTGAGGCAGGATTAATGTTTGAGATTGTAGTGCTCCAGCCTGGCTCAAGAAATGCCCGTCACCACAGAGTGAGAGAAACGCGGGTTCCCATTACCCAACCAACCAACTACCGTGAGTGCCACAGAAGAGTAGGGATAGCTCAGGGCATCAGAGTTTGCAGTTTGTGTGAAGAATGCTGGGGAGATGCGGGAGTGAATTGTGCCTCAGCTCGTGGGTGCCCTCTGCTGGGGCACAGGGCACTCTGCCGATGCTGGAAATCTGGAACAGCACAAGGGAAGTGTTGGAGCAACTCGGCTGGCTGGCAGCATGTTCCTCAGCTAAAGCCCAGCGGCTCTCGGGTCCGCTGAAGGTCTCTGCCTTAACATCAAGACTGGGGCCAGTTCAGTCGTTCCCGTGGTAAGATGCTCATCTCAAACGTTGCAACAATTACGGTGTCATAGAAAACTACAGCATAGATAAATCGATATAGCTGGCTGGGGTGTCGAAAGAGCCGGCGGACAAGTCAGAGAAGGAGAAGCCGGTGCTCGACCAGGAGAACGAGAAGCTGGCAGTTGAACTGAATTGAATTGACTTTATTTCTTACATCCTTCACATACATGAGTAAAAACCTTTACAGTATGTCTCCATCTAAATGTGTATATATGTGTATAAATGTGTATATGTGTAAATATAGTAATTTATAATAAATATTATGTGCAACAGGACAGTCAATATAACATAGAAATGCAATTGTATCATCATGAATTAATCAGTCTGATGGCCTGATGGAAGAAGCTGTTCCAGAGCCTGTTGGTCCTGGCTTTTATGCTGTGGTACTGTTTCCCGGATTGTAGCAGCTGGAACAGTTTGTGGTTGGTGTGACTCAGGTCCTCATGATTCTTTGGGCCCTTTTTACACACCTGCCTTTGTAAATGTCCTGAATAGTGGGAAGGTCCCACCTACAGAGGCACTGGGCTGTCCGCACCACTCTCTGCAGAGTCCTGCGATTGAGGGAAGTACAGTTCCCATAGCAGGCAGTGAAGCAGCCAGTCAGGATGCTCTCAACTGTGCCCCTGTAGAAAGTTCCAAGGATTTGGGTACCCATACCATATTTCTTCAACCATCTGAGGTGAAAGACGCTGTTGTACACACAGCTGGTATGTACAGACCATGTGAGATCCTCGGTGATGTTTATGCTGAGGAACTTAAAGCTGTTCACCCTCTCAACCCCAGATCCATTGATGTCTATGGCAGTTAGCCTATCTCCATTCCTCCTGTAATCCACAACCAGCTCCTTTGTTTTTGTGACATTGAGGGAGAGGTTGTTTTCTTGTCACTACTGTGTCAGGGTGATGACTTCCCTGTAGGCTGCTTCATTATTATTTGAGATTAGGCCAATCAGTGTAGTGTCATCAGCAAATTTAAATATAG
The DNA here is from genome assembly GCF_963921235.1 of Mobula hypostoma. Taxonomy (NCBI): domain Eukaryota; kingdom Metazoa; phylum Chordata; class Chondrichthyes; order Myliobatiformes; family Myliobatidae; genus Mobula; species Mobula hypostoma. The sequence continues at coordinate 2,648,935 of NC_086105.1, forward strand.
ATTGGAGCTGTGGGTAGCGACACAGTCGTGGGTATACAGTGAGTAAAGGAGGGGACTTAGTACACAGCCCTGAGGGGCACCTGTGTTGAGGGTCAGAGGTGAGGGAGCCCACTCTTACCACCTGCCGATGATCTGACAGGAAGTCCAGGATCCAGCTACACAAGGCAGGGTGAAGGCCGAGGTCTCTGAGCTTCTTGTCGAGCCTGGAGGGAATTATGGTGTTGAATGCTGAACGTAGTCTAAGAACAGCATTCTCACATAAGCATCCTTCTTTTCCAGATGTGTAAGGACGGTGTGTAGAGCTGTGGCTATTGTGTCATCTGTCAATCGGATGTGTCGGTAGGCCAATTGTAGGGGGTTCAGTGTGGGTGGTAGTGTGTTGCAGAAGTAGCCCTTGACCAGACTCTCAAAGCATTTGCTTATTATTGAGGTGCCAGTCGTTCAGACTTGTTACCTTGGTTTTTTAGGTACAGGGACAATGGTGGATATTTCAAAGCAGGAGGACACTCTACACTGGGAGAGGGAGAGATTAAAAATGTCTCTATCCTGAGGTGGTGACCTCTTGTCCTAGACTCCCCCACCATGGGAAACATCCTTTCCACATCTACTCAGTCTAGGCCTTTCAACATTCGAAAGGTTTCAATGAGATCCCCCCTCATCCTTCTGAATTCCAGTGAGTACAGACCCAGAGCCATCAAACGTTCCTCGTATGAAAACCCTTTCATTCCTGGAATCATCCTTGTGAACTGCCTCTGGACCCTCTCCAATGCCAGCACATCTCTTCTAAGATGAGGGGCCCAAAACTGTTCACAATACTCAAGGTGAGGCCTCACCAGTGCCTTATAAAGCCTCAGCATCACATCCCTGCTCTTGTATTCTAGACCTCTCGAAATGAATGCTAACATGGCATTTGCCTTCCTCACCACCGACTCAACCTTTAGGGTGCACTGCACAAGGACTCCCAAGTCCCTTTACATCTCAGAGTTTTGGATTTTCTTCTCATTTAGAAAATAGTCTGCACATTTATTTCTATTACCCCAGGGTGCAGTTCCTCTGGTGACTTATGCACCTTTAGGTCAGTCAGCTTTTTGAGCACCTTCTCACTTGTAACAGTAACTGCACTCACTTCTCTCCCTTCACACACTACAACGTCAGGCACACTGCTAGGGGAATGGGGAGTAGTGTTGAGGAAGTAGGAAATCTGCAAGAGGACTTTGTATTAGGAGAAGAGGCTACGAAGGGGCAGATGGAATGCGGTGTCAGGAAATGTGTGGTCGTGCACTTTGGTAGAAGAATAAAGATGTGGACTGTTTTTGAAATGGGGAGAAAATCCAAAACCAGACATGCAAAGGGACTTGGAAGTTCAGGTGCAGGATTCTGTGAAGGTTCATTTGCAGGTTAAGTCGGGGGTAAGGAAGGCAAATGCAACGTTAGCATTCATTTTGAGAAGACTAGAATATAAAAGAAAGGATGTAATACTGAGGCCTTATAAGGAATTGGTCAGACCACACTTGGAATATTGTGAGCAGTTTTGGGCACTTATCTAAGAAATGACGTGCTGGCATTGGAGAGGTTCTGGAGGAGGGACACAAGAATGATACTGGGAATGAAAGGGTTAATGTATCAAGAGCGTTTGGTGGCTCTGGGCCTGTACTTGTGGGAGTTTAGAAGAATGAGGGGGAGCTCATTGAAACCTATCGAATACTGAAGTAGGTCCAAGTTTCGTGTATGCACGGTTGAAGGCAGTCAGGATCTGTTGTAGGTGGTTTTCTGAGAGAGCTGCAACACTGTTGTCATCTTCGTATTGGAACTCGATGAGGGAACTCGTGGATGTCTTCATTTTGGACTTGAGACAGGCAAGATTGAAAAGTTTGCCATCTGTTCTGTAGACAATTTCGATTCCTGGGAGTAGGAAGTCCTTGATAATGTGGATGATTGTCACAATGAAGATGGTGAACAAAGTTGGGGCAATCACGCTTCTCTGTTTTACTCCTGATCTAACTTGAAAAGGCTCACAGTTACTGTTGCTGACCATGACTGTGGCAAGCATGCCATCGTGGAGGAGTCTCAGGATTCGAATGTACTTTTCAGGGCATCCATAGGTGGATAGGACATCCCATAGGAGTTCCCTTGATCCCGAGTCAAAGGCTTTGGTGAGGTTGATGAATGCCATGTACAAAGGTTGAAGTTGTTCACGACATTTTTCTTGTAGTTGTCGCATTGTGAGGGTCATGTTGATTGCTCCACGTGATGGTCTAAAACCAGCTCGTGTCTCCAGAAGGATCTTCTCGGCTAAAGGCTTGAGGTGGTTGTTCATGATGCGGGTCAAGATCTTTCCTGCTGTTGTTAACAGGGAAATTCCACGATAGTTTTCGCATTCGGATCGATTGCCTTTCCTTTTGTAGATGGTAACGATTGCTGAGTCTTTAAAGTCTGCTGGTACATCTTCATTTATCCAGATCTTGATGCAGTTGATAATGAAGCGGGTTACCTCCAATTTTGTAGACCTCGACTGGTATTCCATCGAGTCCAACGGCCTTGTTGTTTTTCAAGGTTTTGATGGCTTCCTTGACTTCTTCAAGTGTTGGTATTTTGCTTAGGGAGTCGTCAACGGGCTGTTTTGGAATGTTGTTAATCACATTCCTGTCAAATGAGACGGTTTGATTTAGAAGATCTTCAAAGTGCTCCCTCCATCTAGAATTGATGTCAGCATTGATCTTCAGGATGGTTGAACCACCTCTGCTTTTGAGAGGGGCTTGACCGTGCGTGGATGGGCCAAAAGTAGTTTTATTTGTGTTGAAAAAGCCTCGAGTGTCATTGGCGTCTGCTAGTTGTTGGATTTCCTGAGCTTTCTTCCTCCACCATTGTTTTTTCAGGTTTCAGGTGCTCTTCTGGACTGCAGCCTTGCTCTTCCTTCAGTTGCCCTTCTCCAGCTCTGCGGGTCTCAGAGCAACAATGTCAAAGTTGAATTTTTGGAGTTCCTGGGCAACAAAGGCAGTTCTCCTCTCTGGTCGGTCTAAGTTTGGGTTATCCATCAGAGTTCCTTTATTTCAGGTTCCAAATTTCACAGTTTCACTTCTCGATGTTTTTGACCGCATGATGATGATCCCTCTGGACGCGGCTTTCCAGACAGGGCGGGGTGAAGTAGACTATTTGAAGGGCAGCTTTTCTAGCCCCTTCCCAGTTCAGGGTGAGCAGAGTGGATCCTAAATAGGGCTGCTCAGATGTGAATACTGCTACCGAACAACTTTCCTGCTTCTGTCCAAAAGTTGAGCGACTGAATGAAGAATTCACCGCCTTTGTGCCGGTTCTTGACGAGGAGCTTCCAGTCATCACATTGCCTGCTCCCGTCGCCCTCCCACGATCGCAGAAAGACTTGAAGAAGTGGCCCACAGAGCGAAGACACCTGTGCGTGAATTTGTTTAACGTGTACTTGATGTTGCACTCCAAGAGGCACACGATATTTCACAAATCAATCAACTGATTCCAATGGCATGGAAACCACGACGATTGGAGCTGATGGATTTGTTGCAGCCTTCATCCGCCTTCACAGCCATTGAGTTCGAAGTAACTTCGTCCACCTGTTCCACCGTTGAGGTCTTGGTTGGATTGTTCTTTGTCAGGGACCTCACCCTCGACCTTACCGCCATGGGTGACCCTACCAGGAGCATAGCTCCAGACGACATTGCTCTCGGGATCACAGGACCACACAAGCTTCTCCACCACGACAAGGTGACAATCCACGGAGAAGGGGTATATTTATAGCAGATGTCAATAGGTTCTTGATTAGTCAGGGTTAATATATCAGCCAGGATGGATTGGCAGAGTGGACTCATTCTCCTCCTCTGTCTTATGGTCTTATAGTAAGCAATCAGTCTGCTGGAGAAACCCAACTGAAGTCCTGATTCAGGGTTCTGGCCTGAAATGTCAACAGTCCCTGCTCTCCGACAGATGCTGCTCAACCCACCGAGTTCCTCCAGCAGATTGTTTATTGCTCCAGGTTCCAGCATCTGCAGGCTCGGGTGTCTGGCGTGGATGGGCAAGGGATCAGTAGGGCTGAAGGCCCAGTGTCAATGCTGTGTGACTCTGATCTGGGGGATCTGCAGGAGAACCTTTTCACTGACTGGGCAGTGCAAACTGGAGACCCCTGCATGGTCACCTTCATTAAGACTGAGTTAACCCTCTGTGGTTGTAACCTGCAGTCACTGGGTCCAGGGCCGGCTTGACTCACCTCGTGGCTGAATTGGCACTGTGACTGTGACCAGCAGTCCCTGGGCTCCTGGCTCAGCTTCACTGTCTCACTTCTCAGGCGGAGCGCGAGGAGAGTGGAGAGGAGAGTGGCGGTGTGATGGAGTGGAGGGGAGTGGAGTGGTGGAGTGATGGAGTGGAGGTGTGAGGGACTGGAGGGGAGTGGAGGTGTGATGGATTGAAGGGGAGTGGAGGTGTGAGGAGTGGAGGAGTGATGGATGGAGTGGAGGGGAGTGGAGGAGTGATGGAGTGAGGGTGTGATGGAGTGGAGGGGAGTGAGGGTGTGAAGGAGTGGAGGTGAGCAAGGGTATGATGGAGTGGAAGGGAGTAGAGGAGTGATGGAGTGGAGGGGACTGAGGGTATGATGGAGTATGGGTGTGATGGAGTGGAGGAGAGTGGAGGAGTGATGGAGTGGAGGGGAGTGGAGGAGTGATGGAGTGAGGGTGTGATGGAGTGGAGGTGAGCGAGGGTATGATGGAGTGGAGGGAGTAGAGGAGTGATGGAGTGAGGGTGTGATGGAGTGGAGGGAAGCGAGGGTATGATGGAGTGGAGGGGAGTGGAGGAGTGATGGAGTGAGGGTGTGATGGAGTGGAGGGGAGTGAGGATGTGATGGAGTGGAGGTGAGTGAGGGTATGATGGAGTATGGGTGTGATGGAGTGGAGGAGAGTGGAGGAGTGATGGAGTGGAGGGGACTGAGGGTGTGATGAAGTGGAGGGGAGCGAGGGTATGATGGAGTGGAGGAGTGATGGAGTGGAGGGGACTGAGGGTGTGATGAAGTGGAGGGGAGCGAGGGTATGATGGAGTGGAGGGGAGTGGATGAGTAATGGAGTGGAGGGGACTGAGGGTGTGATGAAGTGGAGGGAAGCGAGGGTATGATGGAGTGGAGGGGAGTGGAGGAGTGATGGAGTGGAGGGGAGTGGAGGAATGATGGAGTGAGGGTGTGATGGAGTGGAGGAGAGTGGAGGAATGATGGAATGGAGGGGAGTGAGGGTATGGTGGAGTAGGAGAGTGCTGGAGTGGAGGTGAGTGAGGGTATGATGGAGTATGGGTGTGATGGATTGGAGGAGAGTGGAGGAGTGATGGAGTGGAGGGGAGTGGAGGAGTGATGGAGTGAGGGTGTGATGGAGTGGAGGTGAGCGAGGGTATGATGGAGTATGGGTGTGATGGAGTGGAGGAGTGATGGAGTGGAGGGGACTGAGGGTATGGTGGAGTAGGGGAGTGATGGAGTGGAGGTGAGTGAGGGTATGATGGAGTATGGGTGTGATGGAGTGATGGAGTGGAGGGGACTGAGGGTATGGTGGAGTAGGGGAGTGATGGAGTGGAGGTGAGTGAGGGTATGATGGAATATGGGTGTGATGGAGTGATGGAGTGGAGGGGACTGAGGGTGTGGTGGAGTAGGGGAGTGATGGAGTGGAGGTGAGTGGAGGAGTGATGGAGTGGAGGGGACTGAGGATATGGTGGAGTAGGGGAGTGATGGAGTGGAGGGGACTGAGGGTATGGTGGAGTAGGGGAGTGATGGAGTGGAGGGGACTGAGGGTATGGTGGAGTAGGGGAGTGATGGAGTGGAGGTGAGTGAGGGTATGATGGAGTATGGGTGTGATGGAGTGATGGAGTGGAGGGGACTGAGGGTATGGTGGAGTAGGGGAGTGATGGAGTGGAGGTGAGTGAGGGTATGATGGAATATGGGTGTGATGGAGTGATGGAGTGGAGGGGACTGAGGGTGTGGTGGAGTAGGGGAGTGATGGAGTGGAGGTGAGTGGAGGAGTGATGGAGTGGAGGGGACTGAGGGTATGGTGGAGTAGGGGAGTGATGGAGTGGAGGGGACTGAGGGTATGGTGGAGTAGGGGAGTGATGGAGTGGAGGGGACTGAGGGTATGGTGGAGTAGGGGAGTGATGGAGTGGAGGTGAGTGAGGGTATGATGGAGTATGGGTGTGATGGAGTGATGGAGTGGAGGGGACTGTGGGTATGGTGGAGTTGGGGAGTGATGGAGTGGAGGGGACTGAGGGTATGGTGGAGTAGGGGAGTGATGGAGTGCAGGGGACTGAGGGTATGGTGGAGTAGGGGAGTGATGGAGTGGAGGGGACTGAGGGTATGGTGGAGTAGGGGAGTGATGGAGTGGAGGTGAGTGAGGGTATGATGGAGTATGGGTGTGATGGAGTGATGGAGTGGAGGGGACTGAGGGTATGGTGGAGTAGGGGAGTGATGGAGTGGAGGGGACTGAGGGTATGGTGGAGTAGGGGAGTGATGGAGTGGAGGGGACTGAGGGTATGGTGGAGTAGGGGAGTGATGGAGTGGAGGGGACTGAGGGTATGGTGGAGTAGGGGAGTGATGGAGTGCAGGGGACTGAGGGTATGGTGGAGTAGGGGAGTGATGGAGTGGAGGTGAGTGAGGGTATGATGGAGTATGGGTGTGATGGAGTAGGGGAGTGATGGAGTGGAGGGGACTGAGGGTATGGTGGAGTAGGGGAGTGATGGAGTGGAGGGGACTGAGGGTATGGTGGAGTAGGGGAGTGATGGAGTGGAGGTGAGTGAGGGTATGATGGAGTATGGGTGTGATGGAGTAGAGGAGTGATGGAGTGGAGGGGACTGAGGGTATGGTGGAGTAGGGGAGTGATGGAGTGGAGGTGAGTGAGGGTATGATGGAGTATGGGTGTGATGGAGTAGGGGAGTGATGGAGTGGAGGGGACTGAGGGTATGGTGGAGTAGGGGAGTGATGGAGTGGAGGGGACTGAGGGTATGGTGGAGTAGGGGAGTGATGGAGTGGAGGTGAGTGAGGGTATGATGGAGTATGGGTGTGATGGAGTAGAGGAGTGATGGAGTGGAGGGGACTGAGGGTATGGTGGAGTAGGGGAGTGATGGAGTGGAGGGGCTTTTAGGACCTGCTGTGGGAGTTGGTCAGGACATGGCATGAGACAAAAATACAACTTTCAACAATTATATAGAATTACATAAAAATAAATGTAGATGTTACCACATGGATATGGAATAAAATATATATAAACAGAAATATCAGATTGTATTTACGATGTATCCAGTATTGTAAAAGTGGTTTGATGGATGTTATAAATAGGGGAGGTGGTGTTGAGGACTAACTAGAATGTGTGATCAGATTAACTGCCAGTTTTAAGATGGTGAGAAGTTTTTGTTTTCATAGCCCTTCAGCACTTTCCAGAAGGGAGCTTTTGGAAAAGGCAGTTTTCAGGGTGGGTCGTGTCCACAATCATTTTTCCTGCCAGATGCTTTATCCTGGATGCATACAAGTCATGCTGTGATGGTAGACTGCTGCCAATGACTGACGGTTCGCTGTAGTTTTTGTATACTGTATTGTGACAGGAAGCTACACCAAACCGCACACCAGTGTCGGACTCCAGCAGTCCCCTCTGGTGAGCAGGAAGCCAAGCCACATCCCCACCTCACTTGGGACTCTCTATGCTCTGCTACAGCTGACGCCCAGTGTCGTGCACATTTGATGGGAAGGAAGTTAAGTGGTCTGTTTCCATACAGTTGTGACTTCTTCACCACGACTGGTTTAGAGTTACTAAAGATAACCCTGCGCATCTGTGAACTTGCAGTGTGTATCAGATTTAGTAATGTGACCTAACACCATTCTGTGCAGGCAGCTTGGCACTCCACATTATGTGAATTTGACCAGCTCCTTTCTAATGTCCCTCCAGTTGGTGAGATGATAGACCCAACCCCCCACCGAAGGCCCACTTAGTTGGACTTCTTAACCTAGTCAAAGATCAATCTAACTCTTCCCTCCCATTAGCCGTCCATTTTTCTATCATCCATGTGCTTGTCTAAGAATTTCTTAAATGTCCCTGATGTATCTGTCTCTATCACCACCCCTGGAAAAGTGTTCACCACATCCACCGCTCCGTGTTTTAAAAAACACTTTCCTCTGACATTCCTCCAATCACCTTAAGTTTATCCCCTCTTGTCTTATCCATTTCCCCCTGGGAAAAAGTCTCTGCCTGTCCACTCGATCTGTGCTTCTATCATCTTGTCCACCTCTAACAAAGCCACCTCTATCCTCCTTCACCCCAAAGAGAAAAGCTATCCTCTTAAAACATGCTATCTAATCCAGGCAGGTCCTGGTAAATCTCTCTAAGCTCCCACATCCTTCCGATGAGGCAGCCAGAAATGGACACAATATTCCAAGTGCAGTGCAACCACTTGAAAACTTCAAAATTTCGTGATAACATTCTCTCACTCCCTTCCCCTGCCCAGATACGTTCCCAAAGATTGGATCAAATACTGTCCCATTTCTGGTGGATCCACATACCTACTAGCTCGCAACATCGCCTGGGTGCCCTTGGACACCACAGTCGTGTCGCCGTTAGCATGGTACTATTGCAGCTCCGGGCATTCCGGAGATCAGAGTTCAATTCCAGCTCTGCTTGGAGAGAGTCTGTATGTTCTCCCCATGAATGCGTGGGTTTCCTCCGGGTGCCCTGGTTTCCTTCCACATCCCAAAGGTGAACCAGTCAGTATGGTAACTGGTCATTGTAAATTGTCCTGTGATTAGGCTACGGTTAAATAGATGGGTTACTGGGCTCATTGGGCCAGAGGGCCTGTTCCATGCTGTACCTCTAAATGAGCAAAAGTAACTAAATAAAAGTGCTGGCTTCTCGCAGGCTTCCAGACGAAGGTGAGGAGACCGGGGTAACACATGCCTGAGAGTGCTGCACCCTGTCACACTTCACTGAAAAGTAATCAGAGTTCTGCATCCCTGTCTCAACGGTGGCCTTAGGCCCACGGCAGCTGCTGTCAGGTGTGAGAGTACAGGACAGAACCCTGATGGTAATCTTCGATCTGATGTTGTTAATGACTCGATCTGACTCCAGGATGAGAGTACAGCACATAGCGGTGTGAGAGAGAGAGATTATGACACAGGACTGTGTGAGAGTACGGGACAGAACCATGATGGTAATCTTCCAAATAATGTTAATGACTCCATCTGACTCCAGGATGGTTTAGCACACAGTTTTATTAATTTTCACACAATTGACAGAGATATGTATTAAAGGACACGGATTAAACACCTCAAGCAGCACAAAGGGGTGCTCTCCCCAGCAGAACCCTCGTTGATTTGATTTGACAAAAAATAACGCATTCCACTCTACAAGGCGAATTTTGGATAAGTACATGGATGAGCTGTTCAAGTGCAAAAAGATTTGTCTGTTTTATCGACTACACAAAAGCATTTGATAAAGTGAAACACAATAAGTTATTTGAAATATTACAGGAAACTAGATCTAGATTCGAAAGACCTCTGCCTAATCAGAAATCTGTGCTGGGAACAAACTTCCGCTGTAGGAATAGATGGAGAAGTGAGTCAGTTTACAAAAATCGAGAGAGGCGTTAGACAAGGGTGTGTTTTGTCCCCTGATTTGATTAATGTGTTCAGTGAAACAATATTACAAAAAATAAGAGACATTTTGGGAATCAAAGTTGGCAGTGAAAACATCAATAATTTCAGATATGCAGATGACACTGTGTTAATTGCAAGTACGGAGGAAGAACTACAAAACTTAATTGATATAATTGTTGAAGGAAGTGCAAAAATGGGTCTATCTATCAATTGCAAAAAGACAGAATGTATGGTGATATCCAAAAAGAAGGAGAATCCTATCTGCAGGCTGAGAATAAACGGGGAAGACATAAAACAAGTACAGAACTTTTGCTACTTAGGAAGCTGGGTGACATCAGATGAGAATGAGGAGATTATAGATCATAGCCACAGGGAGGTAGTTACGCCAAAGGAGCAGAGGACAGGAAATTGGGTCACTGTCAGGCGAGGGAAGGGGAAAGGGCAGGCAGAGCAGGATCCCCTGTGGCCATTCCCCTCAACAACAAGTATACCGCATTGGATACTGTTGGCGGGGGATGACTTACCTGGGACAAGCTGCAGTAGCTGGATCTCTGGCACTGAGTCTGGCTCTGCAGTGCAGAAGGGAGGGGGGAAAAGAGGAGAGCGGTAGTGATAGGGGACTCGATAGAGGTGCAGATAGAAGGTTCTGTGGTCGTGACAGAGAATCCAGGATGGTTTGTTGCCTCCCAGGTGCTAGGGTCAAGGATGTCTCTGATCGTTTGCATGACATTCTGAAGTGGGAGGGTGACCAGCCAGATGTCGTGGTGCACATCGGTACCAATGACATAGCAAGGAAGAGTGAAGCGGTCCTAGACAGTGAGTATAGAGAGCTTGGTAGGAAGTTGAAAAGCAGGACCTCAAGGGTGGTAATCTCAGGATTGCTACCTGTGCTAGGTGCCAGTGAGGGTAAGAATAAGATGCTCTGGAGGAGGAACAAATGGCTGAGGAACTGGTGTAGGGGGCAGGGTTTCAGATTTCAGGACCATTGGGACCTCTTCTGGGGCAGGTGGGACCTGCACAAGAGAGACGGGGTACACTTGAACTACAGGGGGACCAATATCCTTTCAGGGAGGTTTGTTAATGCTATTGGGGAGGCTTTAAACTAGATTTGCAGGGGGATGGGAACCAGAGTGCCAGAGCTGACAGTGGGGCTGGGGTGAAAATAAATGATATTGAAAGTTTAAGCAAATCCGCTGATAGAAAGGTTGTGAGTGGTGGTAAAAATCTTCTGAGGTGTATATATTTCAATGCTAGGAGTATTGCGGGGAAGGCGGATGAGTTGGATTGACACGTGGAATTATGACGTTATGGCAATTAGTGAAACTTGGCTACAGGAGGGGCAGGACTGGCAGCTTAATATTCCAGGGTTCCAATGTTTCAGATGTGATCGAGGCAGAGGAATGAAAGGGGGAGTAGCATTGCTTGTTAAGGAAAATATTACAGCAGTGCTCAGGCAGGACAGATTAGAGGGCTTGTCTACTGAGTCCTTATGGGTGGAGCTGAGAAACAGGAAAGGTATGGCCACATTAATGGGATTGTATTACAGACCACCCAATAGTCAACGAGAATTGGAAGAGCAAATCTGCAGAGAGATAGCAGGCAACTGCAGGAAACATAAAGTTGTGGTGGTAGGGGATTTTAATTTTCCATATATTGATTGGGACTCCCATACTGTTAGGGGTCTAGATGGTTTAGAGTTTGTAAAATGTGTTCAGGAAAGTTTTCTAAAGCAATACATAGAGGGACCAACTAGAGGGGATGCAATATTGGATCTCCTGTTAGGAAACGAGTTAGGACAAGTGACAGAAGTCTATGTAGGGGAGCACTTTGGTTCCAGTGATCATAACACCATTCGTTTCAACTTGATCATGGACAAGGATAGATCTGGTCCTAGGGGTGAGGTTCTTAACTGGAAGAAGGCCAAATTTGAAGAAATGAGAAAGGATCAAAAAAGCGTGGATTGGGACAGGTTGTTCTCTGGCAAGGATGTGATTGGTAGGTGGGAAGCCTTCAAAGGGGAAATTTTGAGAGTGCAGAATTTGTATGTTTCTGTCAGGATTAAAGGCAAAGTGAACAGGAATAAGGAACCTTGGTTCTCAAGGGATATTGCAACTCTGATAAAGAAGAAGAGGGAGTTGTATGACATGTATAGGAAGCAGGGAGTAAATAAGGTGCTTGAGGAGTATAAGAAGTGCAAGAAAATACTTAAGAAAGAAATCAGGAGGGCTAAAAGAAGACATGAGGTTGCCTTGGCAGTCAAAGTGAAGGATAATCCAAAGAGCTTTTACAGGTATATTAAGAGCAAAAGGATTGTAAGGGATAAAATTGGTCCTCTTGAAGATCAGAGTGGTCGGCTATGTGCGGAACCAAAGGAAATGGGGGAGATCTTAAATAGGTTTTTTTGCGTCTGTATTTACTAAGGAAACTGGCATGAAGTCTATGGAATTAAGGGAAACAAGTAGTGAGATCATGGAAACTGTACAGATCGAAAAGGAGGAGGTCCTTGCTGTCTTGAGGAAAATTAAAGTGGATAAATCCCCGGGACCTGACAGGGTGTTCCCTCAGACCTTGAAGGAGACTGGTGTTGAAATTGCCGGGGCCCTGGCAGAAATATTTAAAATGTCGCTGTCTACAGGTGAGGTGCCGGAAGATTGGAGAGTGGCTCATGTTGTTCCGTTGTTTAAAAAAGGATCGAAAAGTAATCCGGGAAATTATAGGCCAGTAAGTTTAATGTCGGTAGTAGGTAAGTTATTGGAGGGAGTACTAAGAGACAGAATCTACAAGCATTTGGATAGACAGGGACTTATTAGGGAGAGTCAACATGGCTTTGTGCGTGGCAGGTCATGTTTGACCAATCTATTGGAGTTTTTCGAGGAGGTTACCAGGAAAGTGGATGAAGGGAAGGCAGTGGATATTGTCTACATGGACTTCAGTAAGGCCTTTGACAAGGTCCCGCATGGGAGGTTAGTTAGGAAAATTCAGTCGCTAGGTATACATGGAGAGGTGGTAAATTGGATCAGACATTGGCTCGATGGAAGAAGCCAAAGAGTGGTAGTAGAGAATTGCTTCTCTGAGTGGAGGCCTGTGACTAGTGGTGTGCCACAGGGATCAGTGCTGGGTCCATTGTTATTTGTCATCTATATCAATGATCTGGATGATAATGTGGTAAATTGGATCAGCAAATTTGCTGATGATACAAAGATTGGAGGTGTAGTAGACAGTGAGGAAGGTTTTCAGAGCCTGCAGAGGGACTTGGACCAGCTGGAAAAATGGGCTGAAAAATGGCAGATGGAGCTTAATACAGACAAGTGTGAGGTATTGCACGTTGGAAGGACAAACCAACGTAGAACATACAGGGTTAATGATAAGGCACTGAGGAGTGCAGTGGAACAGAGGGATCTGGGAATACAGATACAAAATTCCCTAAAAGTGGCGTCACAGGTAGATAGTGTCGTAAAGAGAGCTTTTGGTACATTGGCCTTTATTAATCAAAGTATTGAGTATAAGAGCTGGAATGTTATGATGGGGTTGTATAAGGCATTGGTGAGGCCAAATCTGGAGTATTGTGTTCAGTTTTGGTCACCAAATTACAGGAAGGATATTAATAAGGTTGAAAGAGTGCAGAGAAGGTTTACAAGGATGTTGCTGGGACTTGAGAAACTCAGTTACAGAGAAAGGTTGAATAGGTTAGGACTTTATTCCCTGGAGCGTAGAAGAATGAGGGGAGATTTGATAGAAGTATATAAAATTATGATGGGTATAGATAGAGTGAATGCAAGCAGGCTTTTTCCACTGAGGCAAGGGGAGAAAAAAACCAGAGGACATGGGTTAAGGGTGAGGGGGGAAAAGTTTAAAGGGAACATTAGTGGGGGGGCTTCTTCACACACAGAGTGGTGGGAGTATGGAATGAGCTGCCAGACGAGGTGGTAAATGCGGGTTCTTTTTTAACATTTAAGAATAAATTGGACAGATACATGGATGGGAGGTGTATGGAGGGATATGGTCCGTGTGTAGGTCAGTGGGACTAGGCAGAAAATGGTTCGGCACAGCCAAGAAGGGCCAAAAGGCCTGTTTCTGTGCTGTAGTTTCTATGGTTCTATGGTTCTATGGCAGGTGCGACATGGACATCAAAAAAAGAATAGGGATGGCAAAAGACACCTTTACGAGAATGAAGAGTATACTGACCAACACTAAACTAGGCATGACAACCTGCCTCAGAGCATTGAAATGTTATGTTTATCCAGTTATGTTATATGGATCAGAATGTTGGACAATATCTAGTAACAAGAGGAAACGAATTGTAGCAGCAGAGATGTGGTTTTTGAGGAGGATGCAAAGAATATCATGGATGAAACAAATATCTAACGAGGATGTCATGAACAGAGAAAACACAAAAAGAGAAATAATGTATGAGATCATGAAAGGGCAATGTGACTTCATTGGACATGTTATTAGGAAAGAGGAGTTAGAATGCATGGTAATTATGGGAAAGATTGGAGGGAAGAAAGCAAAAGGAAGACAAAGACAAATGATGATGGAGACAGCAGCCAGAGAACTGGAAATGAATACCAATGAATTGATCCACTTGACCCGAAACAGGAGTGTGTGGGCTATGGCAGTCAAAGCTCAAACTGGGCACGGCACCTGATGATGATAATGACATGGATGGCAGAGGCATGGAGGGCTATGGTCCAGGTGGAGATCAGTGGATTAGGCAGAACAACAGTTTGGCGTGGACTAGATGGCCTGAGGGGCCTGTTTCTCTGCTGTAGTGCTCTATGACCTAGTGTTCAGAAAACCTGTTGATTTCTGTTAACCTTGAGAGGAATCTTTACTGCAAAGTGTCAGGGCTGGAGATGTTTGCTCTGGGAGGAGATGAGGGTGTGAGGCTATATATCATGTTGAAGTCTGCCCCCTATCACTCACTGTCCTTGTGAGCTCTCTATGTGTCTGCTCGCTGTCGAGAGCGTCTGCTTCATCAGGCATTTGAGGAGATTGGTACGACGCCAAAGATAGTGGCAAATTTCTACAGATGTACTGTGGAGAGCATTCTAACTGGCTGCATCACCATCTGGTATAGGGGGGCTACTGCACAGGATCGGAAAAAGTTTTAGAAAGTTGTAAACTCAGCCAGCTCCATCATGGGCACGAGCCTGTCCAGCATCAAGGACATCTTCAAAGGGCAATGCCTCAAAAAGGCGGCATCCATCATCAAGGACCCAATCACCCAGGGCATGTCCTCTTCTCATATTTGCCCTCAGCAAGGAGGTACATGAGCCTGAAGACACAGACTCAACATTTCAGAAACAGTTTCTTCCTCTCTGCCGTCAGATTGCTGAATGGGTAATGAACCCATGAACTATACCTCACTATTTTCTATTATTTAATTAAAGTTTGGAATTTTGGAATTTTTGTAATTTTAGGAAGTTTGGTATGGTTCCACAGTTCCTAAGAACTTTCTTCAGGGGCACAATTGAGAGCATCCTGACTGGCTGCATCACTGTGGACAGACCAGCGCATCTGTATTTGTGAACTTCCCATGATTCAGGACATTTACAACGACAGGTGGGAAAAAAGGGCCTGTATGATCAGTAGGGACCCGAGTCACCCCAAACACGATCTATTCCAGCAGCTACCATCTGGGAAATGGTACCACAGCATAAAAGCCAGGACCAACAGGCTCCGGGACAGTTTCTTCCACCAGGCCATCAGACTGATGAACTCACGCTGATTTGAGTGTATTTCTATGTTACATTGACTGTTCTATTTATTATAAATTATTATAAATTACTATGATTGCACATTTAGTTGGAGACATAACATAAAGATTTTTACTCCTTGTATGTGAAGGATGTAAGAAATAAAGTCAATTCAATTCAATTAACATAGATTTTTATGATTATGTTTTGCATTAGATATAAAATTAATCAAATATTAAATTTGATTCTCATTCCATCAGGACAGGAGCAGTGAGAGGGGTCTTCCGCATGAATTCATCGGGACTTCATTTGCATTAGTGCTGCGGCCCAGCTCAGACGCTGGGGTTATGAGCTTCGAGGAGCCTCGATGGTGTTTGGATCAGCTCAGACGCTGGGGTTATGATCTTCGAGGAACTCGTTGGTGTTCGGACCAGCTCAGACGTTGGGGTTATGAGCTTCAAGGAACCTCGATGGTGTTTGGATCAGGTCAGACGTTGGGGGTTATGATCTTCGAGGAACTCGTTGGTGTTCGGATCAGGTCAGATGTTGGGGGTTATGATCTTCGAGGAACTTGTTGGTGTTCGGATCAGGTCAGACGTTGGGGGTTATGCGCTTCGAGGAACCTCGATGGTGTTTGGATCACATTCCAGCATTGCCCGGACCCACGCATCGCCCAGCGCTCCCTCAATAAATTCCTGCTGGCTGATGACAGCTGAGGAGTTCGAGAACATCAAGGTGACTGCCCCTCAGAGTTCCAACGTACCACCAAACTTTTCTACTGCTGACTGCAGCCTTTATAAAGCATTGGCCTGACCCCATTTGGAGTATTGTGAGCAGTTTAATATCATATGGCATAGGAGCTGCATTAGGCCATTTGGCCCATTGAGTCTGCTCCACCATTCCATCATGGGTGATTTATTAACTCTATCAATCCTCTTCTCCTGTCTTCCCCCATAAGCTTTGACATTGTTACTAAACAAGAACCTATCACCCTCTGCTTTAAATGTACCAAATGATATGGTCTCCACAGCCATCTGTGGCAATGAATTCCACAAATTCACCACCCTCTGGCTGCAGAAACTCATTCTCATCTCTGTTCTAAAGGGACATTCCTTTAGTCTGAGGCTGTGCCCTCTGGTCCTAGACTCCCTTGCTACAGGAAGCATCCTCTCCACATCCCCTCTATCTCAGCCCTTCAATATTTGATAGGTTTCAATGAAGTACCCTCCCCGCATTCTTGTAAACTCCAGTAAGTATAGACCCAGAGCTATCAAATGCTCCTCATATGTTAACCCTTTAATTACCTGAATCATTCTGATGAATCTCTTCCAGACCCTCTCCAATAACAGCACACATTTTCTAAGATAAAGGGCCCAAAACCGCTCTCAATTCTCCAAGTGTGGTCTGATCAATGCCTTACAAAGCCTCGACATCACATCTTGCTGTTATATTCTAGTCCTCTCAAAATGAATGCATTTGCCTTCCTCACCACAGACTCAACCTGCAAGTTAACCTTCAGGGAATCCTGCACGAGGACTCCCAAGTCCCTTTGCGCCTCTGATTTTTAAATTTTCTCCCCATTTAGAAAATATTCTACCCCTTTATTCCTTCTACTAAGGTTCATAACTGTACACTTCCCTATAATTATGCACCTGGCTATGGGCTTTGGGCCCCATACCTAAGAAAGGACGTGTAGCGTGGGCTGAATGGCCTGTTTGTGTACCATAAGCTCGTGAAAGGTGCTTATAGTAAAGTATGAACTTATTGAGTCATAAAGCTCGGATTGGACAAGACCGGAGGAAGATCACGAGAATGATCTGGGGAACGAAAGGGTTAACAGTTGAGGAGTGTTTGGTGGCTCTGGGCCTGTACTTGCTAGAATTTGGAAGAATAAGTGGGGGGATCTCATTGAAACCTATTGACTATTGAAGTATGCAGATAGAGTGGGTGTGGAGAGGATACTCGAGGATGTTTCCTATAGTAGGGAAGTGTAGGATCAGAAGGCACAGCCCCAGAATAGAGGGACTTAGAACAGAAATGAGGAACTCCTTTAGCCAGAGGATGGTGAATCTGTGCCACAGGCAGCTGTGGAGGCCAAGTCACTGGGTGTATTTAAAGTGGAGACTGATAGATTCTTGATTAGTCAGGGCAGCAAAGGTCATGGGGAGAAGGCAGGAGAATGGGGTTGAGTGGGATAGTAAATCAGCCAGGATGAAATGGAGAAGCAGACTCGATGGGCTGAATGGCCTAATTCTGCTCCTATGTGTTATGAAAGACTGAAGTATCTAAAGGGGAACCTGAGAGGGAATTTCTTTACTCAGAGGGTGGTGCGAGTCAAGAACGAGCTGCCAACAGAATTAAGTGGTGGATGTGGGTTGAATTGTAACTTTTAAGAGAAGTTTGGATAGGAACAGTACCTGGGCAGGAGGGGTATGGAGGGCTATGCTGCAGATGCAGGTAGATGGGACTAGGTCAAAGATAAGGCTGGCATATTATAAATCGGCTGAAAGACGTGTTTCTGTGCTGAAGTGCTGTAAGACTCAACAAGATATGCATTTTTAGAGCACCTTTCACAGCCTCCTAATCATTCTGAGCAGTGGGCAGCCACCCATATTAATCCCATCTCCCAATACTTGGCCCATGGTTTCTCTACTGTTCCAGGCTGTGAGACTAGTGAATGCCCTGCCACCTCCAGGTCTCGTCACTGGGACAGCGAGTTGTTTACTGTTTGCCTGTGCTGCACAGTACATGTTGAATTATATTTCATTAACTTACTTGTGGTAATATTTTGCTTTGTGCGATATATGTTTTGGGGTGCACCATGGTCTGAGGACTGTTGTTTCAATTAGTTAGGTACATCTACAGTCAGATTCAGATTTAGATTAGACTTAGATGACAGTAAACTTGAAGATGACTTGTACCTGGTGTTTCCAGTGCTCGAACAGGCACTACTGAGATACCATCAGTGACCCTGCTTCCCCACACACTCCAGCAGAGTGTTCCAGATCGTCACCTCTCAAATCTCTTCCACCCCATCCTAAAGCTGTGTCCTCCACTTTTATCTGCCTCCTATGCGGGGAAATGCTTCCTGTAGCTTACCCTGTACATTTATACACCTCTTCTGGTGTGGTACCTGGGTTAGTACAGACAAGCTGGGCCGAAGGGCCTGTTTCCCTATTCTGTGACTCTGTTTCTTAACTTCCTCGGCTCCAGTTTCTCCTCATAACTAAACTGCAGGTAACACCCAGGGGAATCTCCACTGCACCCTCTACAGTGCCCAGTTAACCCAAGTGAGCTTCACAGCTAATGTGGGATTGTGGCTGTTGGACTGTGCTAAATAACAGCAGCCCCCCCCCCCACCCACAGTAATCTCCCTCAAACATTGTGACTGAGGGGCAAACACCGACCCCAGGGCTGCCTTCCCTTCAGTGGGAGCCTCCACATGAGGGCAGCTGAGACGCCTGTTTCATACCTCATCTGAAGAACCTAACCTCCCGACTGTGCAGCCACTCCCAAAACACTGCTAGTGCATAACTCCAGCGATCTCAGTTCAATCCCGACGTCAGGTGTTGTGTGTGGGTCTCCTCGTACATCCCAAATACATAGGTTAATTAGTGTAGACTGTCATAAATGGGTAGAAATGAAAGACAAGGCCACAGGGAAATGGCGGGGGGGGCGGGCGCGGGTGTCGTGTGGTGACTAATGATTGCTTTGAGAACTGACATAGTCTCAGTGACTTGAAAGGACTTTTAATGCCACAGAATCTGTGGAGGTTAATTGGCCACTCTACCAGCCCCAGGGTGTGGGGATCAGTGTGGATTTAGTGTAAAAGTGTACTCTATGGTTTGCAAAGGGTTGGTGAGCTGAAGGACCTACTTCTGTACTGAATGAGTCTGATACAGTCAAACGTTGACCCTCCCTCAATACAGCCCCTCCCACAGTGTGGCCCTCCCTCAGTACCACCCCTCCCACAGTGTGGCCCTCCCTCAGTACCACCCCTCCCACAGTGTGACCCTCCCTCAGTACACCACCCCTCCCACAGTGTGACCCTCCCTCGGTACCACCCCTCCCACAGTGTGACGCTCCCTCGGTACCACACCTCCCACAGTCTGACCCTCCCTCGGTACCACCCCTCCCACAGTGTGACTCTCCCTCAGTACCACACCTCCCACAGTGTGACCCTCCCTCGGTACCACCCCTCCCACAGTGTGACTCTCCCTCAGTACCACCCCTCCCAGTGTGACCCTCCCTCAGTACCACCCCTCCCACAGTGTGACCCTCCCTCGGTACCTCCCCTCCCACCGTGTGACCCTCCCTCAGTACCACCCCTCCCACCATGTGACCCTCCCTCAGTACCACCCCTCCCACAGTGTGACCCTCCCTCAGTACCACCCCTCCCATAGTGAGACCCTCCCTCAGTACCACCCCTCTCACAGTGTGACCCTCCCTCAGAACCACCCCTCCCACAGTGTGACCCTCCCTCAGTACCAACCCTCCCACAGTGTGACCCTCCCTCAGTACCACCCCTCCCACAGTGTGACGCTTCCTCAGTACCATCCCTCCACAGTGTGACCCTCCCTCAGTACCACCCCTCCCACAGTGTGACCCTCCCTTGGTACCACCCCTCCCTCAGTGTGACCCTCCCTCAGTACCTCCCCTCCCACCGTGTGACCCTCCCTCGGTACCTCCCCTCCCACCATGTGACCCTCCCTCAGTACCACCCCCCCACAGTGTGACCCTCCCACAGTACCACCCCTCCCACAGTGTGACCCTCCCTCGGTACCTCCCCTCCCACCGTGTGACCCTCCCTCGGTACCTCCCCTCCCACCGTGTGACCCTCCCTCAGTACCACCCCTCCCACAGTGTGACTCTCCCTCAGTACCACCCCTCCCACAGTGTGACTCTCCCTCAATACCACCCCTCCCACAGTGTGACTCTCCCTCAATACCACCCCTCTCAAAGTGTGACATAAAATGCTGGAGGAACTCTACTTTTTCCATAGATGCTGCCTGGCCTGCTGATTTCCTCTAACATCTTGGGTGTGTTGCTTTGATTTCCAGCATCTACAGATTTTCTCTAGTTTGTGAAGGCAAGGCAGTGGGTATTATCTACGTGGACTTTAGCAAGGCATTTGTCAAGGTTCCACATGGGAGATTGGTCAAAAAAACTCAGTTGTATGGCATTCAAGATGAGGTGTTAAATTGGATTAGAGCTTGGCTCTGATGGAGAAACCGAAGAGTGGTAGTTGAAGAGTAATCATCTTTCCTTCTGCTTTCTGCAGGGATCCCTCTCTATGCGACTCCCTTGTCCATTCATCCCTCCCCACCGATCTCCCTCCTGGCACTTAACCTTGCAAGCGGAACAAGAGCTTCACCTGCCCCTACACCTCCTCTCCCACTACCATTTAGGGCCCCAAACAGTCCTTTCAGGTGAGGTGACACTTCACCTGTCAGTCTGTTGTGGTTATATACTCTGTTTGAAGCTCTCGGTGTGGCCCCCTGTATATGGGTGAGACCCAATATGGATTGAGAGACCACTTCGCCAAGCACTACGCTCCATCCACCAGAACAAGCAGCATTTCCCAGTGGCCACCCATTTTAATTCCACTTCCCATTCCCATTCTGAAATCCATGGCCTCCTCCACTGTCGGGATAAAGCCACACTTAGGATGGAGGAACAACACCTTATATTCCTTCTGGGTAGCCTCCAACCTGATGGCATGAACATCGACTTCGCTAACTTCCAGTAATGCCTCCATGCCCCCCCACCTTCACCATTTCCCATGCCCTTGTCCCTCTCTCATGCTATCTCCTTGCCCACCCATTGCCTCCCTCTGGTGCTCCTCCTCTCCTCCCCCCTTTCCTTTCTTCCATGGCCTTTTGTCTCTTTCACCAATCAACTGCCTAGCTCTTTGCTTCATCCCTCCTCCTCCAAGTTTCAACTGTCACCTGGCGTTTCTCCCTCCACTCCCCCACCTTTCAAATCTATTCAGCTTTTTTCACTCCATTCCTGCCGAAGGGTCTCGGCCCAAAACTTCAACTGTACTTTTTTCCATGGATGCTGCCTGGCCTGCTGAGTTCCTCCAGCATTTTGTGTGTCTTGAGTGGCGTGTTGGTAGAGGCTTGCCTCTCTGACTGGAGGCTGTGACTAGTGGTGTGCCACAGGGATCGGTGCTGTGTCGATCCTGTTTTTCATCTATATAAATGGTCAGGATGATAATGGATTAGCAAATTTGCAGATGACACCAAGATCAGGGGTGTAGTGGACAGTGAGGAAGACTATCATGGCTTGCAGAGGGGTATGCATCAGCTGGAAAACTGGGCTAAAAATGGCAGATGAAATTTAATGCAGACAAGTGCAAGGTGTTGCACTGTGGTAGGACCAACCAGAGTAGGTCTTACACAGTGAACGGTAGGGCACTGAGGAGTGTGGTAGGACAAAGAGATCTGGGACTACAGGTCCATAATTTATTGAAAGTGGTATCACATGTTGACAGGGTCATAAAGAACACTTTGGAACTTTGGCTTTCATAAATCAATGTACTGAGTAGGTTGTGTTGCAGTTCTATAAGACATTGATGAGGCAGTTTTGGTCAGATGTAGACAAAGTTTCAATGTTTAAGAGAAGTTTGGATAGGTACATGGATGGTAATGGTATGGAGGTCTATGGTCCCGGTGCAGGGTGATGGGAGTAGGCAGTTTAAATGGTTTTGGCATGGACTAGATGGGCTGAAGGGCGTGGTTCTGTGCTGTGCTTCTCTATGATTCTATGACCGTTTCCCAGCACTCACCATCTCTGTCCTTGTCCAGGCGTCTGAACATACGGTCAGTGCACTCTTCAGGGGTTTGTGGTTCGACTTTGGTGAGTGAGACTGCAAGGCTCATCTTGTAAATTGTCTGCACAGACAGAAGCAACCTCTAACACAAGTTTACAAACTGTTCCCCAAGGTCAAGATCAGACCATAAAACCTAGGAGCAGAATTTGGCCATTTGGCCCATCAATTCTGCTCCACCATTCCATCATGGCTGATTTATTATCCCTCTCAACCCCATTCTCCTGCCTTCTCCCTGTAACCTTTGACACCCTGTCTAATCGAGAACCTATCAACCTCCACTTTAAATATACCCAATGACTTGGCCTCTATAACCGTCTGTGGTAATGAATTCCACAGATTCCCCACCCTCTGGCTAAAGAAATTCCTCCTCATCTCTGTTCTAAGTGACATCCCTCTATTCTGACTCTGTGCCCTCTTGTCCTAGACTACCCCACTGTAGAAAATATCCTCTCCACGTTCACTCTATCTAGGCCTTTTGATACTTGATAAGTTTCAATGAGATTGAAATGAACAGTTACTCGAGGGATTTGAGGCTTTGACTTTGCTGTATTTATCTAACTAGTGTCCACTGAGACCAGCAGAGACCAGCAGAAGCTGAGGTCTTTCTCCTGGGATACCCAATACAGCAGGCTCCCACAGAGCCCAGTACAGCAGGTTCCCACAGAACCCAGTAGAGCACGTTCCCACAGAACGCAGTAGAGCAGGTTCCCACAGAACCCAGTACAGCAGGTTCCCACAGAGCCCAGTAGAGCAGGTTCCCACAGAACCCAGTACAGCAGGTTCCCACAGAGCCCAGTACAGCAGGCTCCCATAGATCTTACTAAGTGAAGACTATCAAAAATAACAGGTGGAACTTGGTCAGCTGGATACTGAGCTGAACCATGGCAAATGGAGTTTGATTCAGGTAAGTGTGAGGTGTTGTATTTTGGAAAGTCAAACATGTGGCCTAATAACAGAGTGCGATCCCACGCTCGGCTTCATTAATCAGCGATTGAAGTGTTTAGCAAGATTGAAACCAACGAGGACGAGAGCAGAGGGTGTGCAGTTATTCGGGACTGACTACCTGTTTTTGACTAGTCTCCCTCTCCCTCTCGCGAACTGCTGCTGGTGGAAGGTGCAGGAGTCTTGGGCGAGGTTTAATCAGTGCGGTTTGTGGTTTGGACTCATTTTTAGAGGACTCTGCAGTTCGTGGTAAATATGTTTCTGGTTTCTGAGTACTCCTTTTTTATTGTTATTTTGCATGATTTGATTGGGGCACTTTGATGCAGAAGGACTCTGCTGCCTGCAGTTAACAAACAGCACAGGGTTGAATTGAACTGAACTCAACTGTTTCAAAGACGTGAACACGAGGAAATCTGCAGATGCTGGAAATTCAAGCAACACACATCAAAAAATGCTGGTGAACGCAGCAGGCCAGGCAGCATCTCTAGGAAGAGGCGCAGTCGACGTTTCAGGCCAAGACCCTTCGTCAGGACTAACTGAAGGAAGAGTGAGTAAGGGATTTGAAAGCTGGAGGGGGAGGGGGAGATGCAAAATGATAGGAGAAGACAGGAGGGGGAGGGATAGAGCCGAGAGCTGGACAGGTGATTGGCAAAAGGGATATGAGAGGATCATGGGACAGGAGGTCTGGGGAGAAAGAAAGGAGGAGGGGGGAAAATGCCCAGAGGATGGGCAAGGGGTATAGTGAGAGGAACAGAGGGAGAAAAAAAGAGTAAAAAAGGGGGAAAAGAAAATAAATAAATAAATAAATAAATAAATAGCTAGATAAATAAATAAATAAACAACTGATGGGGTACGAAGGGGAGGTGGGGCATTAGCGAAAGTTAGAGAAGTCAATGTTCATGCCATCAGGTTGGAGGCTACCCAGATGGAATATAAGGTGTTGTTCCTCCAACCTGAGTGTGGCTTCATCTTGACAGTAGAGGAGGCCGTGGATAGACATATCAGAATGGGAATGGGACGTGGAATTAAAATGTGTGGCCACTGGGAGATCCTGCTTTCTCTGGCGGACAGAGCGTAGGTGTTCAGCGAAATGATCTCCCAGTCTGCATTGGGTCTCACCAATACATAGAAGGCCGCATCGGGAGCACCGGACGCAGTATATCTCCCTAGGCTTCCCATCCCATGACCTTCTCCCTTCTCCAGCCTCGTATCCCTTTTGCCAATCAATTTTCCAGCTTTTAGCTCCATCCCTCCCCCTCCTGTCTTCTCCTATCATTTTGGATCTCCCTCTTCCCCTCCCACTTTCAAATCTCTTACTATCTCTTCTTTCAGTTAGTCCTGACGAAGGGTCTCGGCCCGAAACATCGACTGTACCTCTTCCTAGAGATGCTGCCTGGCCTGCTGCGTTCACCAGCATTCTTTGTGTGTGTTGTTTCAAAGAGTCTGCAGTTTGATATTTAATATTCTGTGCGTTATTCACTCACTTTTTGCCGTTTGCGTGATTCGTACTTTTTTTTGCACGTTTGGTGTTTGATGTTTTCTTTGAGTGGGTTCCATGGTGTTTCTTTCTTTCGTGGCTGTCTGGGGGAAGATGAATTTCAGGGTTGTATACTGCATACATTGATAATAAATATTCTTTGAATCTTTCTAGGGTAGGACCTTCACAGTAAATAGCAGGACGCTTGGGGAGTGCTGTATGAGAATGATTCCTATAGTGGGTGAGTGTAGGACCAGAGGTTTCTTAAGGTGTTGTAGCTGGGTGTAGTAATGGTCCCACTACCTATTAAATGCTCCCAATAACGTCACCTCAAATAGCCTCTGGCACCAAGTCCAGCTCCTGGCTTTCACTTGTGGCTTAGCTACTAAGCCTGGGGGAACCGTTTCTGTAAACAGGAGAAGGGGCAAAGGCGGGTTACTGGTGCTGTAAAACCAGTTGCTTCGGGCAGATGGAGGTCATCAGCCATGTTGGCAGCTTATCTAGTAGGAAAACTCTGATCTCTAACCTCTGCTGACTTGCAGCCATACTCCCTCATGGCTTCGGGAGTGAACCCGGAGGAAAAAGTCTGGAGCTGGAGTCCCCTAAGGCAGTCCTACATTGAGTTCAATGCTGACCGGCAACTCCTGCGACACGGCTGATGCCAACTGTGGTCTCTGCTGTTCCTTTGGGTTCATCAGATGTGTGGAGAGGGGGAGCTTGTTACATGGGCAACAGCTTGCTCTCCATGTTTTACTGCCCTGGCTTGCAACATCCGTGGTTAACCCTGACTGACAGAGGCCTCAGCAACTCAGCAGTAGACAGCCTCAGAAAGAAGGAACATCCCTTTAGATCAGAGTTGAAGAGGAATTTCTTTAGCCAGAGGGTGATGAATCTGTGGAATTCATTGCCACAGATGGCTGTGGAGGCCAAGTCATTGAGTATATTTAAGGTGGAGGTTGATAGGTTCTTGATTAGTCAGGTCGTCAAAGGTTACAGAGAGAAGGCAGGAGAATGGGGTTGAGAGGGATAATAAATGAGTCACAATATCTGACTCAATGGGCTGAATGGTCATAATTCTGCTCCTATGTCTTTTGATCTTACTGTCTTATGTAAAACAGAGGGACCATAGAGTTCTGGTACATGGTTCCCCAAAAGCCGATTCATCACCCTGTCCACTAGTGCTGGACTTCAATAGTCAGGGACTGAGTAGAGAGTCTGGAAAGTCACAGTGCTGTTGTACAGGATGATGGTGAGGTTGCACTGTGTTCAGACTGTTGTGATTGGAGATCCTGGTACAGGAAAGATGCTATTCAACTGGAAATAGTGCATATAGATTTGCAAGGATGTTGCCAGGACTAGTTATGGAGAGAGGATGGACAGGCTGGGATAATTTTGCTTGGAGTGTGGGAGACTGAGACGTGATCTTATAGAGATATAGAAAGTCATTGGGGAAGTGGGTATAGACAGGGGGCATGTACGCAGTCTTTTTCCAAGGTAGGGAGTGCGAGAACCAGAGGGCATAGGAGAGAGATTGAATAGGGACCCAAGGAGAACCGCTTCACACGGAGGAATGAGCTGCCAGGGGAAGCGATTGATGCAGGTACATTAACAATACTTCAAAAGCTCTTGCCCAGGAATACATATCGGAAGGAGAGGGACAAGATAAATGGCCATTGTGGTCAGTCGGGACCAGTCATGCCGAATGGCCTTTTTCCTTGCAGGTTGGATCTATGACTCAGGGAGGAGCTGCTGGACACCCTCTGCCCACCCTCCACCTACTCTCCCTCTCCACTCATCCTCACACTCACCTCTCCTTCCCCATCCACCCACCCTTGCCCCACCTCCCCTCGAACCCTCCCCGTTGCCCCACCCTCTGCCATGCCCTCACCTCCCCCTCACCCTCTGCCCACCCCTGCCCTTGCCCTCTTCCCACCCATGCCCTCTCCACCTCCTGGCACTCTGACTGCCCATGCCCTTGCTTCCCCCTCACCCTCCACCCACCATCCCCTCTCCTTCACTCTTCACTCCCTCTTGCCCGCCTCCCCCTCTCCCCCACCTCCCCCCTCGCGCCCGCCTCCCCCTTGCCTTCACCCCTGCCTTCCCCTCACTCTTTGCGTCCCTTGCTCTCGCCTCCTCCTCCACCCTCATACTAGCCTTCATGTGACTCTGATTCCCCTCCCTCACCGCCACAATTACTCCCTCCTGGCCCTTTTGCCCCCCCCCTGCCGTGAGCTGAGACCCAGAGGCCGACCTGCATGATCTCCAGCATCTCCGACCGGCTGATGGCTCCATCCTTGTTTTTGTCGTAGAGCTTAAAGGACCACTTCAGCTTCTCCCGGGCCGTGCCCTGGATCAGCAGACTGACAGCCGTCACATACTCGCGGTAGTCCACCAACCCATCCTTCAGCACAGATACAACACAACACAACATTGGCTGATAAGCACCCCGATGCTGGAACACACAAAATGCTGGAGAAACAGTCGGCTGTTATACTGCAGCTCTTCAAGTTCTGGTCAGACCACACTTGCAATATTGTGCTCAGTTTTAGTCACTGATTTAAAGAAAAGATGTGGAAGTTTCAGAGAGGGTGAGAGGACATAGAAACATAGAAAACCTACAGCAGAATACAGGTCCTTCAGCCCACAATGTTGTGCCAAACATGTTCCTCCCTTTGATGTTAACTAGGCTGACCCATAGCCCTCTATTTTTCTAAGCTTCATGTACCTATCCAAAGTTCTCTTAAAAGACTCTGTTGTTTCCACCTCCACTGTCGTTGCTGGCAGCCCATTCTACGCACTCACCACTCTCTGCCTAAAAAACTTACCCCTGACATCTCCTCTCTACCTACTCCCCAGCACCTTAAACCTGTGTCCTCTTGTGGCAACCATTTCAGTCTGGGAAAAAGCCTCTGACTATCCACATGATCATTGCCTCTCATCTCTTATACACCTCTATCAGGTCACCTCTCATCCTCCGTCACTCCAAGGAGAAAAGGCCGAGTTCACTCAACCTGCTTTCATAAGGCATGCTCCCCAATCCATCCTTGTAGTGAGGTGGCCAGAACTGAGCACAGTACTCCAAATGGGATATGACCAGGGTCCAATATAGCTGGCTGCAACATTACCTCTTGGCTCCTAAATTCAATTCCACGATTAATGAGGGCCAATACACCGTATGCCTTCTTAACCACAGAGTCAACCTGCGCAGCTGCTTTGAGCATCCTATGGACTCAGACCCCAAATCCCTCTGATCCTCCATACTGCCAAGAGTCTTACGATTAATACTATATTCTGCCAGCATATTTGACCTACCAAAATGAACCACTTCACACTTATCTGGGTTGAACTCCATCTGCCACTTCTCAGCCCAGTTTTGCATCCTATCAATATCCTGCTGTAACCTCTGACAGCCCTCCACACTACCCACAACACCCCTAACCTTTGTGTCATCAGCAAATTTACTAACCCATCCCTCCACTTCCTCATCCAGGTCATTTATTAAAATCACGAAGAGTAAGGGTCCCAGAACAGATCCCTGAGGCACACCACTGGTGACTGTCCTCCATGCAGAATATGACCTGTCTACAACCACTCTTTGCCTTCTGTGGGCAAGCCAGTTCTGGATCCACAAAGCAATGTCCCCTTGGATCCCATGCCTCCTTACTTTCTCAACAAGCCTTGCATGGGGTACCTTGTCAAATGCCTTGCTGAAATCCATATACACTACATCTACTGCTCTAGTATACTACCTGGATTAGAGAGCATGTCTTATGAGGGTAGGTTGTGTGAGCTCTTGGAGCAGGCTGAGGTGACTTGATAGAGATGTAGAAGATAGTGAACAGAACTAGACCCTTCAGTAGGACTGGGGGAAAGGAAGGGGGAATGTGCCAGAATAAAAAGGAGGGGGAGGGAAATGAGGCCAAGCTAGAAGGTGATAGGTGAAGCCAGGTGGGTGGGGGAGGGTGGGATAAGAAATTGGCAGGTAAATTAAGATTAATTTTATTTATCACTCGCACTGTACTGTGTAGTGAAACATTGTGAAATGCCTCAACACACTGCCGCAGTAGTCAGCATAACACTTTGCAGTGCCAGTGCTCAGTGACTGAGGTTCAGTTCCTGCTGCTGTCTGTAAGGAGTTTGTATGTTCTCCCCGTGACTGCGTGAGTTTCCTCCGGGTGTTCCCATTACCTCCCACATTCCAAAGACGCACCAGTTTGGATTAGGGTTGGTGAGTTGGTGCCAGAGCCATGGTGACAATTGTGGGCTAACCCAGCGTGTCTTTGGACTGTGTTGGTCTCTGTGCTTCCTCCAGAGTAACTTCATTTGGATATTGCCGGGATTGGAACAATTAAGTTAGAAGGATAAATTGGATAGATTGGGTTGGCTTTTTCCGGAGTGAAGAAGCTTGAGGGGTGATCTGCTACAGGTGTATAAGATTGAGGGGGTTAGAAAGGGTAAACAATAAGAATCTTCTTCCCAGGGTGGGATATCTTGGAAAAGGGGGCATGGGTTTAAGGTGAGAGGTGGGACGTTTAGTAGCAATCTGAAGAGGGCATTTTTCAATGGTTGGATCCAGGGACCTACTGGCTGAATATTTAAAGATTTTTTAAAAGCTTTATTTGTCACAGTACATCAAAATCTCAAAACATACAGTAAAATGTGACACTTGCATCAATGACCGTCAGTTCGAGGATGTGGTTGGGGCAGTCCGCAAGTGTCAAACCGTGCTTCTGTGCCAACATAGGATGCCCACAACTCACTAACATATCACCATGCTTCTGTGCCAATGTAGGATGCCCACAACTCACTAACAACGTCACCGTGCTTCTGTACCAACGTAGGATGCCCACAACTCACTAACCCTGACCTGTATGATTTTGGAACGTGGGAAGAAACCGGAGCAACCAGAGGAGATCCACATGGTCACGGGGAGTACGTACAGCAGCAGGAATTGAACCGCAAGCATTGCTCTGGTCCTGTGCCTCAAGGCAGATAGAGGAGGCAGAGCCTCAGTAAACCAGCTGGGGAAATGTCTGAATCATCAAGGCATAGAAGATCATATCTAGTACAATGGTCAGCCTGGAAATGATGGGTCAAAGGGTCACTTCAGGACCATGGTCTGACCTAATACACGAGCTGGTTTTAGACCTTCACATGGAGCAATCAACATGATCTTCACAATGTGACAACTACAAGAAAAATGTCGTGAACTTCAACCTTTGTACATGGCATTCATCGACCTCACCAAAGCCTTTGACTCGGGATCAAGGGAACTCCTATGGGATGTCCTATCCACCTATGGATGACCTGAAAAGTACATTCGAATCCTGAGACTCCTCCACGATGGCATGCTTGCCACAGTCATGGTCAGCAACAGTAACTGTGAGCCTTTTCAGTTAGATCAGGAGTAAAACAGGGAAGCGTGATTGCCCCAACTTTGTTCACCATCTTCATTGCGACAATCATCCACATGATCGAGGACAATGTACCCCCAGGAATCGAAGTTGTCTACAGAACAGATGGCAGACTTTTCAATCTTGCCCATCTCAGGTCCAAAATGAAGACATCCACGACTTCCCTCATTGAGTTCCAATACGCAGATGACAACAGTGTTGCAGCTCTCTCAGAAAACCACCTACAACAGATTCTGACTGCCTTCAACCGTGCGTACACGAAACTTGGACTTACCATCAATTCCAAGAAGACTCAGATCATCTATCAACCATCACCAATTGACACAAATCGGATAAAACCATCAATTCAACTTGGCAAAATAACCCTGGAAAATGTGGACCACTTTCCGTATCTTGGAAGTCACCTCTCCTCCAATGTCAACCTTAATGACAAGATCCAACATCGTCTTAAATGCGCTGGAACAGCTTTTGGACATCTCTGAACAAGAGTCTTTCATGATCGTGACATCCGAACAGACACCAAAATGTTAGTGTACAGAGCAGTGGTAATCTCAACGCTCCTATATACATCAGAAACCTGGACAACATACCGATGACATCTGAAGGCACTTGAAAAGTTCCATCAACGCTGTCTTCGAAACATCTTAAATATCAGCTGGGAAGATAGCAGAACCAACGTCAGTGTGCTAAATGAAGCAAAAACAACAAGCATTGAAGCCTACGTCATCAAGAACCAACTAAGATGGAGCGGTCATGTTGTCGGATGAAAAACGAACGTCTGCCGAAACAAATCTTCTACTCCCAGTTTAAAGAAGGCAAATGTAAAAGAGGCGGACAACAGAAGAGATTCAAAGACGTCTTAAAAGCCAACATGAAGAAATGTAACATTGACATCAACAATTGGGAAACCAATGCGAAGGACAGGAAACTCTGGCAAGCCATCATCCGAGAAGGAACAGCAACTTTCGAAGCCAACAGATGTGCAGAATTAGAAGAAAAGAGAAGAAAATGGAAAGAGAGGCAGCAACAACCAAAGCCCGATCTGCCATCTGGAACTACCTGTCCTGAATGCGGAAGAACTTTCAAAGCCAAGATTGGACTCATAAGCCACTTGAGAGCCCATGAGCAGATCAACAGAACGAAGACCATCATCCTCGACCTCGAGGGATAGCCACGACGATGAAAGTGCTTTTCAGGAGGGGAGAGAGGGAAGGAAAAGTTTTGTGAGAGAATGTCAGAGTTTAGAGACGGGTAGAGGGAGCAGGTGCCTAGAATGAGGCGGTTGGATTCCAGAAGCAAAAGACACAAAACGACGGAGTGACCAAGAAAAAAGAACATTAAAATGTAGTATGTTGAGAACTTTGCAGACAATGCTAGAGGAACTCAGCTGGTCAGGCAGCATCTGTAGAGAGAATAAAGTCAATGTTTTGAGCTGGGACCTTTCAGGACTGGAAAGGAAGGGGGAAGAAGTCAGAGTAAAATGGTGGGAGGAGGGGGAGGAGTACAACTTGGCAGGTGATGGGTAGGTGGGTTGGAGAGAGGGGATGAAGTGAAAAACTGGGAGGTGATAGGTAAAAGAGATAATGACTGAATTTGAAGGAATCTGATAGCAGGGGACACAGTGGACCAAGGAAGAGAGGGAAGGAGGAGGGGGACCAGACAGTAGTGTTGGTGTTTGGCAGGTCGTGAGGGTGTAGACGGAGGAAGAGAAGTGGGCATGAGGGGAAACCAAGACGGGTGGGACAGAAGGGAGTGATTTGTCCTCATGAAGGGTCTCAGCCTAAACATCGACTATTTACTCTCTTCCACAGATGCTGCCTGACCTGCTGAGTTCCTCCAGCATTTTGTCGGTGTTGCTCTGGATTCTCCTTTCTGTCTGTATACCTGGAGCTGGTGAAACGTGGCAGAGATGAAGAGAAAGAGCTAGTGATGTCGGTCAAGGGAGGAAGTGGGAAGGAGCTGGTGTGGAACAGACCCAGTGTCACAGAGGAAGGGGTGAATGGCTGGTTTCCAGGCTCTGACTCGCAGAGAAGAAGAAAGAAGGAGACAGTGCAAATACTGTAGTCCTTGTGAGCGAGTTCCCACAGTGTTCCCACACTTTGGCTCACCTCCCATAGTGTCCTGCCTTCTGCTCAGATAAACACTTTGTAATCTTGTTCCAAGTGCCTCCATACAATTCTTAGTTTAATGCAAGCATTAAGTCAATTAGAGTAAATGACACTGGAAGGAGCCCGGAGGGACTTTGTGCAAGAGGGTTAATGGCTTAGCTCTGAATCCTCGTTCTTAAAGAGAAGATCCCAGAGAGGCGAGTAATTAGTGTTCCTGGTATTAGGGGATGAGTTTATTGCTTGTTTTAGTGAGCTTCTGTACTTAGTAACCTGAGCTGTTCATTTGAGGCATTGGCTATTGCATTAGACTAACACAATGGAGGATCCTGCTTCAGTGTTTTGTTGCAGTTTATGACCCACCACCTGGGACATGTCCTCTTCTCATTGCTACCATCAGGGAGGAGGTACTGGAGCTTGAAGACACACACTCAGTGTTTCAGGAACAGCTTCTTCCCCTCCACCATCAAATCTCTGAATGGACAATGAACGCATGAAGCCTACAACTCTACCTCACTATTTTTTCCCTTTTTTGTACTATTTATTATTTTTTTTGACACTGATCAACAGAAAAAGACTCTTTCATGTCAAAGTAAAAACAGATCTCTACAAAGTGATCTAAATTAATTGCAAATATAAAACACAAAATAATTGATTGCATAAGTATTCACCCCTTTAATAAGACAGGCCAAACTATCACTGGTGCAGTCAATTGGTTTTAGGAGTCACATAATTAATTAAAGTGTCCTATCTATATGTAAAACTGTGTGCAGTCAAGGTGTTTCAATTGATTGTAGTAAAACTACGCCTGTATCTGGAAGGTCCAACTGCTGGTGAGTCAGTATCCTGGCAAAAATTATACCACGAAGACAAAAGAACACTCCAAGCAACTCAGCGAAAAGGTTATTGAAAAGCACAAGTCAGGAGATGGATACAAGAACATTTCCAAGTCACTGAATATCCCTTGGAGTACAGTTAAGTCAATCATCAAGAAATGGAAAGAATATGACACAGCTGTAAATCTGCTTAGAGCAGGCTGTCCTCAAAAACTCAGTGACCGTGCAAGAAGGGGATTAGTGAGGGAGGCCAGCAAGAAACCTGTGACAACTCTGGAGGAGTTACAAGTTTCAGTGGCTGAGATGGGACAGACTGTGCATACAACAAGTGTGGCCCGGGTGTTTCACCCGTCGCAGCTTTCTGGGAGAGTGGCAAAGTGAAGGCTGTGTTAAAAAAAACTCACATGAAATCTCAGCTAGAGGTTTCCGCTAGAAGGCATGTGAGAGACTCTTGAAGTCAGCTGGAAGAAAGTTCTATGCTCTGATGAAACCAAAAATAAGCTTTTTGGCCATCAGACTGAACACTACGTTTGCATAAGCAGCAGCCCTGGAAGGTTTGTGAAGGTAGAGGGTAAAATGAATGCAGCAAAATTCAGGGAAGCCCTGGAGGAAAACCTGATGCAGTCTGCAAGAGAACTACAGCTTGGGAGAAGGTTTATTTTCCAGAAAGACAATGACCCCAAGCATAAAACTAACGCTACACAGGAATGGCTTAAAAACAACAAAGTTAATGTCCTGGACTGGCCAAGTCAGAGTCCAGACCTCAATCTAATTGAGAATTTGTGGCTGGACTTGAAAAAGGATGTTCAGTCACAATCCCCATGCAATCTGACAGAGCTTGAGCAGTTTTGTAAAGAAGAAATAGAAAAAATTGTAGTGTCCAGAGGTGCAAAGCTGATAGAGACTAATCTACACAGACTCTATGCTGTCAACACACATCAAAGTTGCTGGTGAACGCAGCATCTCTAGGAAGAGGTACAGTCGACGTTTCAGGCCGAGACCCTTCGTCAGGACTCTATGCTGTAATTGCTGCCAAAGGAGCATCTAATAAATACTGACTTGAAGGGGGTAAATATTTATGCAATCAATTATTTTGTGTTTTATATTTGTAAATAATTTAAATCACTTTGTAGAGATCTGTTTTTACTTTGACACAAAAGATTATTTTTCTGTTGATCAGTGTCAAAAAAGCCAAATTAAATCCATTGTGATTCAATGTTGTAAAACAATAAAACATGAAAACTTCCGGGGGGGGGGTGAATACTTTTTATGGACACTGTAGAAACATTGTAATTTTATATCATTTATAGTTTTATTATTATGTATCGCATGTGATATTAAGCCTGATTCTGATAAAATCTCATTTACTGCTGCTCAGTGCTTGAGTCAAGCCTCCCCTACATTTCCTGACGAAGTCAGGATGGGTGACTGTGCAATGGCAGGCAGAGGTGCCAAGATTAAACTCCACACACTGACATCCTGAGCTGTGGTAGTGTCTCACTAAGTGCGGCGCTGACGGGGAGAAGGAAAGGAAGAACGAGGGAATGTGGGGCAAACGATACACCGCAACTCGAGTAAAGATTTACGGTGCCAACATTCGGGGTTCAATTTCCACCGCTGTCTGTAAGGAGTTTGTACCTTCTCCCCACGACTGTGTGAGTTCACACCGGTTCCACCCACATTCCACAGACGTGTGGCTCAGGGTTAGTGACGTGGGCACGCAAGGTTGACGGCAGAAACATGATGACACTCACGAGCTGCCCCGGTATAAAATGGGCCTGTGTTGGTCGTTGATACAGACAATGTCACTCTATGTTTCAATGTTGACGTAGTGAATAAATCTGAATTTGACTCGGTGGCCAAGGCTGGGCCTCAGCCGTGTTACGGAGACAATTCACTGAGTAATGGATCCCATCGTGGAGAAGTCATACAGGTTTGGAAGAGAATGAAAGCAGAAAGACCCAGACCCACAGTGCTTGTATGTCTCACCCTATTATCATCCAAGGTTCTGAAGATTTGTTCAGCGTACTCTGAGGATCCAGGACCCACCGTCCCATCACAAAAGTGTCTCCGGAACTCATGGAGGGTGATCAGCCCGCTGGGACATTCCTTGATGAATTTTCTGGAACAAAGAGGCTTCCAGGTTAATAAACTCTCCTGTGAGCAGTGACCTGTGACCTGTGACCCAGTTGCATCTCTCGTGTCTTTGAACGGCTTCCACTGCAGTACTGAGGAGCACCCCTCCTCCAGGAAATGACCTTTTACTGAGCAGTTAATAGATAGAGTACACAGAACAATACAGGCCCTCAGCCCACAATACTGTGCCATCCCTTTAACCTACTCCTAGATCTATTTAACCCTGCCCTCCCAAATGAACCCCATCCCATTTTTCTATCATCTACAGGCCCATCTAAAAGTTTCTTCAATGTTCCTGATGTTTCTGCCTCTAGCACCAACCCTGGCAATGTCTTCCATGTACCTACTACTCTCTTTGTAAACAGAAGCTGCTTCTGACATCCCTTCTATACTTTGCTCATAAAGTTTTGCACACTTGTGTTTGCCATTTCTGCCCTAGGAAGAAAGTCTCTGCCTCTCTACCCTATCAATACCTCTTAACATCTTGAACACTTCTATCAAGTTACCTCTCATCTTCCTGGTCAAAAAGAAAAGATCTAGCTCATTCAAAATATCTTCCTTTGGATTGTCTCTGCACGCCCTATAATGAGGTGTGCAGAGCTGAACACAATATTCCAAGTGTGGTCTAACTAGGGTTTTATAGTACTCTAACATTATCTCATAGCTCTTAAACTCAATTCCCTGACTAATGAAGGCAACACCCCACACATCTTCTTAACCACCCTGTCAACTTACGTGGCAACTTTGAGGGATCTATGGGCATGAATACCAAGATCCCTCTGTTCCTCCACACTGCCAAGAATACTGCCATTAACCCTGTATTCTGCCTTTGTTTGACCTTTCAAAGTGAATCACTTCACACTTTTCCAGTTTGAACTCCATCTGCCACTTCTCAGCCCAGCTCTGCATCCTGTCAATGTCCCATTGTAACCTGTGACAATCTTCAAGACGTTAAACTGAGATCCCATCCAGAAACATAGAAACATAGAAAATAGGTGCAGCTATTCGGCCCTTCGAGCCTGCACCGCCATTCAGTATGATCATGGCTGATCATCCAACTCAGAACCCTGTACCAGCCTTCCCTCCATACCCCCTGATCCCTTTAGCCACAAGGGCCATATCTAACTCCCTCTTAAATATAGCCAATGAACTGGTCTCAACTGTTTCCTGTGGCAGAGAATTCCACAGATTCACCACTCTCTGTGTGAAGAAGTTTTTACTCATCTCAGTCCTAAAAGGCTTCCCCTTATCCTTAAACTGTGGCCCCTCATTCTGGACTTCCCCAACATCGGGAACAATCTTCCTGCATCTAGCCTGTCCAATCCCTTTAGAATTTTATACTGCTTAGAAAACAATGGGAGCACTCAGCAGGTCAGCCAGCAGCTATGAAGAGGGAAACAGAGTTAAAGTTTATCAATGATAAACTGATAGATCTGATTTAGGTTTATAAGATTATGAGAGGCATATATGGAGTATACAAAATGCTGGAGGAACTCAGCAGGCCAGGCATCTTATAGGAAAAGGGTATAGTATTGGCAGGACTGGAGAAAAAAAAGCTGAGGAATAGATTTAAAAGGTGGGGGGAGGGTAGAGAGAAGCACAAGGTGATGGGTGAAATCTGAAGGGAGAGGGGATGAAGTGAAGAGCTGGGAAGTTGGTTGGTGAAAGAGTTACAGGGCTGGAGAAGGAGGAATCTAATAGGTGAAGACAGAAGGTGCTGGAAGAAAGAAAGGAGGGAGGGGTAGCACCAGAGGGAGGCAATGGGTGGGCAAGGAGATAAGATGAGAGAGGGAAAAGGGGATGAGGAATGCTGAAGGAGAGTGGTTGTGGGGGGCATTACCAGAAGTTTGAGAAATCGACGTTCACGCCATCAGGTTGGAGGCTACCCAAATGGAATATAAGGTATTGCTCCTCCAGCGTAAGTGTGGCTTCATCACGACAGTGGAGGTGACATATTGGAATGGGAAGTGGAATTAAAATGGGTGGCCATTGGGAGATCCCGATTTTTGAGGCGGCGAAACTGTCTCCCAGTCTACATCAGGTCTCACCGATATAAAGGAGGCCACAGCGGGAGCACCGGACACAGTAACTAACCCCAACATACCTCACCTAGAAGGACTGTATAATGCTCTGAATAGTAGTGAGGGAGGAAGTGTAGCACTTGTTCAGCTTGCAAGGTTAAGTGCCAGGAGGGAGATCAGTGGAGAGGGACAAACGGACAAGGTAGCCGCTTAGGGAGTGACCCCTGTGGAAAGCAGAATGTGGGAGGAGGGAAAGATGTGAACTCATTGGAGTTGGCGGAAGTTTCAGAGAATTATGTAATAGACGTGTAGGCTGGTGGGGTGGTAGGTGGCAATTTTTACAATGAACAATTAACCTACCTGGTATTTGAGAGGCAATGTGAGATGGAGAAGCATAACTCACATGTATCAGTATCGCAATGGGATAATGGGAATTACAGAGGCATGAGAGAGGAGCTTGCCCAGGTGGATTGGAGGAGGATACTGGCGTGGATGAAGGCAGAACAGAGGTGGCTAAAGTTTCTGGGAATAATTCATAAGGTGCAGGATAGATATGTCCCACAGAAGAAGTTCTTAAGTGGCAGGGCTTGACAACTGTGGCCAACAAGGGAAGTTAAGGACAGCATAAAAGCCAAGGAAAGAGCAAATAAGGCAGTAAAAGTGAGTAGGAAGTTGGATGATTGGGAAGTTTTAAAAATCCACCAAAAGGCAACAAAAAAAGATAAAAGAAGGGAAAAGGTGAAATATGAGGGCAAACTAGCCAATAATATAAAGCAGGATGCCAGAAGCTTTTCAGTTATATACAGAGTAAAAGAGAGGTGAGAGTTGATATTGGACCATTGGAAAATGATGCTGGTGAGGTAGTAATGGGGGACAAAGAAATGGCAGATGAACTTAATGAGTACTTTGCATCTGTCTTCACTGTGGGAGACACTAGCAGTATGCCAGAGGTCTGAGAGTGTCAGGGAGCAGGAGTGAGTGCCATTGCTATTACAAAGGAAAAAGTGCAGGCAAACTCAAAGGTCTGAAGATGAATAAGTCACCTGGACCAGATGGACTACATCCCAGAGTCCTGAGAGAGGTTGCTGAAGAGATAATGGATTATTTGGTCATGATCTTCAAGAATCACTTGATTCTGGCATGGTCCCGGAGAGCTGGAAGATTGCAAATGTCACATCACTCTTTCAAAAGGGAGGAAGACAAAAGAGAGGAAACTGTAGGCCAGTTATCCTAACCTCAGTAGTTGGGAAAGTGTTGGAGTCTAATATTTAGCTTGAGGTTTCAGGTTACTTGGAGACTAATGATAAAATAAGTCAAAGTCACCATGGTTCCTGTAGAGGGAAATCTTGCCTGACAAATCTGTTAGAGTACTCTGAGGAAGTAACAAGCAGGGTGGACAAAGGAGAGGCGGTGGATGTCAATTACTTAGATTTTAAAAAGGCATTTGATAAGGTGCCTCACATGAAGCTGGTTAGCAAGATAAAATCCTATGGAGTTACAGGAAAGATACTGGCATGGGGAATAGAATACAAAACCAAAGGGAAAAAGTTGAGCCTTTATAAGACAACAGTCAGGCCGCACATGGAGTATTTTCAACAGTTTTGGGCCCCATATCTCAGAAAAGATGTGTTGTCAGTGGAGAGAGTCCAGATGTTCACAAAGATAGTTCTGGGAATGAAGGGGTTAACATGTGAAGAGCGTTTGGCAGCTTTGGGCCTGTACTCACCGGAATTTAGAAGAATGCGGGGGGATCTCATTGAAACCTACCGAATGCAGATAAGGTGAATGTGGAGAGGACGTGAGGCATCCAGAACAGCCTCAAAACTGAGGGGGCAAACTTTTAGAACAGAGGAAAGGAGGAATTTTTTTAGCCAGTGAGTAGTGAACCTGTGGAATGTTCTGCCACAGACTGCGGTCGAGGCCAAGTCCTGAGGGGGGGATCAAGGGATATGGTGAGAAGGTAGTGTATAGGGTTGAATGGGATCCGTGATCAGCCATGATAAAATGGCAGAGCAGACTCCTCCTTGGCCTCAATGGCCTAATTTGCTCCTATGTCTTATGGTCTTACAGTATGTCTTTCGACTATGGCAGGAAACCGGAAGACACAGAGAAACCCCATGCATTCTACAGGGAGAATGTATGTAGACTTTTTATAGAACAGCACTGGAATTTAACTCTGAACTCCAGAATGCCCTGTGCTGGATTAGCAGTGTGTTAACTGCTATACTACCATGGCACCCAAGTTTAAAGGATAGCAAATAACTTTACCTGAAGGATAAATGAATTAACCTATCAACCAGTACATCTTTGGACTGTGGGAGGAAACCCACGCGGTGACACAAGAAACATGCAAACTCCTTCCAGACAGTTTTGTGAATTGAATCCTGAACTTGTGTCGCATCATCGGCAGCATTACTGTGGCACCCAAATACAACAGGTATGAAAGAAACATCAGAAAGACAAGAAAACATACACGATGAACGAGGGATCTCATGTAGCACACTCACACTCTAGATCCCTTTCATTTTAGCTTACACTGGCTCCCAGGCATTTTTGTCTGGATATCAGTTTTTAATTGGTTTTTCCCAGGGTTGAAATGTCTAATACCAGAGGGCTTGCATTTAAGATGAAAGGGGGTAATTTCAAAGGAGATGTGAGGGGGAAATGTTTTCACACACACAGCGGTGGATGTCTGGGATGTGCTGCCTGGGGTGGTGGTAGGAGCAGATATATTATTTTGTAAATAACATTATTCTTTGCATTTCTAGTAAGATGCTAATTGCACTTCATTGGCTTTGTATCTGTACTCGGCACAATGACAATAAAGTTGAATCTAAATTAGGAACTTTTAAGAGATGTTTATACAGGCACCTGAATGTGAGGGGATGGAAGTGTATGGACATTGTGTAGGTAGAAGGGATTAGTTTAGATGCCAATTGATTACTAATTTAATTGGTTCAGCACAGCATTGTGGGCCGGGACACCAAATAATCTGCAGATGCTGAGGTCAAAGTAACACTCACAACATGCTGGAGGAACTCAGCAGGTCGGGCAGCATCCGTGGAAACGATCGGTCGACGTTTCGGGCCGGAACCCTTCGTCAGGACTGTAGGGGGAAGGGGCAGAGGCTCTATAAAGAAGGTGGGGGGAGGGTGGGAAGGAGAAGGCCGGTAGGTTCCAGGTGAAAAACCAGTAAGGGGAAAGATAAAGGGGTGGGGGAGGGGAGGCAGGGAGGGAATAGGCAGGAAAGGTGAAGAATGAATAGGGGAAAACACAATGGGTAGTAGAAGGAGGCAGAACCACGAGGGAGGTTATAGGCAGCTGAGGGAGGGGGCAGAGTGAAACTGGGATAGGGGAAGGGAGGGGGAAGGAATTACCTGAAGTTGGAGAATTCTATGTTCATACCAAGAGGCTGGAGACTACCTAGACGGTATATGAGGTGTTGCTCCTCCAACCTGAGTTTAGCCTCATCATGGCAGTAGAGGAGGCCATGTGTGGACATATCTGAATAAGAATGTGAAGCAGAGTTGAAGTGGGTGGCTACTGGGAAATCCTGTCTGTTGTGGCGGACGGAGCGGAGGTGCTCGACGAAGCGGTCCCCCAATCTGCGTCGGGTTTCACCGATGTAGAGGAGGCCGCACCGGGAGCACCGGATGCAATATATGACCCCAACAGACTCACAAGTGAAATGTTGTCTCACTTGGAAGGATGTTTGGGGCCCTGAATGGTGGCAAGAGAGGAGGTGTAGGGACAGGTGTAGCACTTGCGCTTACAGGGATAAGTGCCAAGTGGGAGATCTGTGGGGAGGGACGTGTGGACCAGGGAGTCATGGAGGGAATGATCCCTGAGGAAAGCAGAGAGGGGTGGAGAGGGAAAGATATGCTTAGTGGTGGGGTCCTGTTGAAGGTGGCGGAAGTTGTGGAGGATAACGTGCTGGATCTGGAGGCTGGTGGGATGGTAGGTGAGGACAAGAGGGGAACTCTGTCCCTGTTGTGGTGGCGGGAGGATGGGGTGAGAGCCGAAGTGCGGGAAATGGAGGAGATGCGGGCCAGGGTCTGTTCCTCTGCTGTACTGTTCTATGCTCTAACGACATGAAATTTAACTCTGTTTCTGTCACCACAGATGCTGCCTGACCTATTGAGTGTTTCTGGCATTTTCTGTTTTTATTTCAGATTTCCATTGTCTGCAGATTTCTGATGTTCATTTTCTAAGACTCCACCCATTCTGGAGTGGATGTAGAGACTGCTGACTTCTTTTGCAGAAATGTAGAAATGCTATTCCTGTATCCTGGCCTGGTTTTATCCTTGGTTAGATTCATGAACAAGAACAGTGTAAGTGACATTTTTAAACTGCATTACACAGTAGTGCAGCGATCAGTGCAACACTATTACTGCTTAGGGTGACTTCTGTAAGGAGTCAGTACATCCTCCCCGTGGACTGCAGGAGTTCTAGCCAGTTGCTACAGGTTCCTCCTGTTGTAGCGTGGATGAAATTACCGGAGAGACAGTCACTGGTAGATACAAAGCAGCTTCTTTATTCGACACAACAAGGTACAGTAGGCATCTTACGTACGGAGACGCTTTCCGCAGAAAGGTCTGCTAGCTAAATGTGGGCTCGATATTTATAGGCTAAACACAAAGGCAATAGCTACTTAAAAGTTATAGACAATGCATAGACAATGCTTCCTAATGAAGCTACATACAAAATATCACACCATCCGTCCCTCTTGACGCGAGCATGTCTGGGTTGGTATCCACAGCCTTTAGGAATGTAGGTTAAGTCTACGATACATTTATTTGGTGTTTCCCGTGCTAACATAGAAGACAATTAATATTTATAATGTATAGGTGATACTGCCTTCGAAACTACACTATCAGGTCAAACTAACAGAAGCATCTGGTATTTACACCTTTTAGGAAGCCCATTGTGGTGGACTCAATCCACAGTCCTTTGTCAAACAGTTAAAATAGAAGTCTGATGGCCAAAGTGATTTAAGTGTTAACAAATCATCTACCCAAAAGAAATCCACTCTAACACCTCCCACAGTCCAAAAAACATACCGGTTAGTAGGTTAATTAGTCATTGTAAATTGTCCCACGATTAGACTGGGGCTAAGTTGGGAGGTTGCTGGGTGGTGTGGGCTAGAAGGGCCAATTCCACACTGTATAGCTAAATAAATAATAAGTAAATACATTTTGTTTCATTTCTTGAACTGATTTCCAATGGTTATCTATTGTGTCTGCTGCCTCCCAGTTAACAGCACTGGTCTCTGGGTACTAGAGTCCAATTTAACACCTCTCCACCATCTTCGAACTAGTAGTCCAGTGCCAGTAGCACCTGTCAGGGGTGTGTTCTGCTATCAGGTCCACTTGCTGAGAATATATATCTTGCAATGTTTCTCAGTTATTTCATCATTCGAGTCTTTTGCACACTTCATCTTCACTAATTAGTCTGTGCTCCAGGGCAACATGATCCTATTGATCGACAGAATGCTGGAGTTTGATACAATATCCAAAAAGCCAATTAGAAGAAAAGTCTTAAACACAAGAGATTCTGTAGATGCTGGAAATCCAGAGCAACACACACGGAATGTTGGAGGAACTCAGCAGGTCAGGCAGCATCTACGGAGTGGAAAAAAAACTGCCGACGTTTCAGTCTGAGACCCTTCATCAGGACCGAAAAGGAAGGGGGAAGCTGCCAGAATAGAAAAGGAGGGGAAAGGAAATGAAGACAAGCCAGACGCTGATAGCTGAAGCCAGGTGGGTGGGGGAAGGGGATGAAGAAAGCTAGGAAAAGGCAAAGGGCTGGAGAAGAAGAAGAAATCTGATGAGAGGAGAATAGATCATGGGAGAAAGGGAAGGTGGAGGGGCACCGGGGGAGGTGATGGAAAGGTGAGGAGAAGAGGAGGGTACAAGGAACAGTAAGGAAATGGACAAGAGGAAAGAGGGACAGTTAAAATTTAGCCAAATTTGGAGAAATTATTGTTCATCCCATCTGGTTGGAGGCTACCCGGACAGAATATGAGGGGTTGCACCTCCAATTTAGGGGTGGCATGGAGACCACGAAAACTCCACTGAGTGAGCTAACCAGCAGCAGAGGTTGCAGTGAGTTGGTGATGATGGACAAGTGGGTATCCCTCACTCACTATCTCCATCCACTTGGCGAAGCTCAGCTCCAAACATTGACTTTTTGATATTCGTGATCTGCCTATCTCCCATAGAGACCATAAGACCATAAAGCCACAAGGCATAGGAGCAGAAGTAGGACATTCGGCCCATCGAGTCTGTTCCACCTTTCAATCATAGGCTGATTCAATTCTTCCAGTCATCCCCACTCCCCTGTCTTCTCCCCATACCCTCTGATGCCCTGGCTAAACAAGAACCTATCTATCTCTGCCTTAAATGCACCCAATGACTTGGCCTCCACAGCTGCTTGTGGCAACAAATTCCACAGATTTACCACCCTCTGACTAAAGTAATTTCTCTACATCTCAGTTCTAAATGGATGTTCTTCAATCCTGAAATCGTGCTCTCTTGTCCTAGACTCCCCTACCATGGGAAATAACTTTGACATATCTAATCTGTTCAGGTCTTTTAACATTCGGAATGTTTCTATGAGATCCCCCCTCACTCTCCTGAACTAGAGGGAATACAGCCCAAGAGCTGCCAGACATTCCTCATACGGTAACCCTTTCATTCCTGGAATCATTCTCGTGAACCTTCTCTGAACCTTCTCAGATGTTAGTATATCCTTTCTAAAATAAGGAGCCCAAAACTGCACACAATACTCCAAGTGTGGTCTCAACATCACATCCCTGCTCTTACATTCTATACCTCTAGAAATGAATGCCAGCATTGCATTTGCCTTCTGAATCACCAGCTCAACCTAGAGGTTAACCTTTAGGGTATCCTGCACAAGGACTCCCAAGTCCCTTTGCATCTCTGCATTTGAATTCTCTCCCCATATAAATAATAGTCTGCCCGTTTATTTCTTCCACCGAAGTGCATGACCATACACTTTCCAACATTGTATTTCATTTTCCACTTCTTCACCCATTCCCCTGAACTATCTAACTATCTCTGCAGGCTCTCTGTTTCCTCAACACT
The DNA here is from genome assembly GCF_963921235.1 of Mobula hypostoma. NCBI lineage: Eukaryota > Metazoa > Chordata > Chondrichthyes > Myliobatiformes > Myliobatidae > Mobula > Mobula hypostoma. The sequence continues at coordinate 2,693,128 of NC_086105.1, forward strand.
ACCCACTCCTCCAGCTATCTTTGTATCATCGGCAAGTTTAGCCACAAATCCACTAATATCGTAGTCCAAATCATTGACCTACATCGTAAAAAGCAGTGGTCCCAACACCAACCCCTGTGGAACTCCACTGGTAACCGGCAGCCAGCCAGAATAGGATCCCTTTATTCCCACCCTCTGTTTTCTACCAACCAGCCAATGTTCCACCCATGCTAGTAACTTCCCTGTAATTCCATGGGATCTTATCTTGCTAAGCAGCCTCATGTGCGGCACCTTGTCAAATCCTTCTGAAAATCCAAGTACACCACATCTACTACATCTCCTTTGTCTACCCTGCTTGTAATTTCCTCAAAAAGAGACTCGTCTAGACAACCTTGGCTAGAAGACCAATAACCTATAGGAATAGAATTAGGCCATTCAGCCCATTGAGTCTGCACATTCCACCATGGCTAATTTATTATTTCTCTTAACCCCGTTCGTGAAAAGCGGAGGAATTTCTTTAGTCAGGTGGCAGTGAAACTGTGGAATTCATTGCCACAGATGGCCACGGAGGCCAAGTCATTGAGTATATTTAAAGTGGAGGATGGTAGATTCTTGATTCGTCAGGAGAGAATTGGTCAGATATGGAGAGAAGCCAGGAGAATGGGTTGAAAGAGATAATAAATCAGCCCTGGTAGAATGGCTGGAGAAAAGTTGATGGGCTGAATGGCTGAATTCTGCTCCTGTGTCTCATGGTCCATGATCTTGATCCATAATTGAATGGTGGAGCAGACTCGATAGGCCAAATGACTAATGCAGGATCTCCCAGTGGCCACACATTTTAATTCCACATCCCATTCCCATTCTGACATGTCTATCCACGGCCTCCTCTACTGTAAAGATGAAGCCACACTCAGGTTGGAGGAACAACACCTTATATTCCGTCTGGGTAGCCTCCAACCTGATGGCATGAACATTGACTTCTCTAACTTCCGCTAGGCCCCACCTCCCCCTCGTACCCCAGCTGTTACTCATTTTTATGCACACATTCTTTCTCTCACTCTCCTTTTTCTCCCTCTGTCCCTCTAAATATACCTCTTGCCCATCCTCTGGGTCACCCCCCCCCCGTCTTTCTCCCTAGGCCTCCTGTCCCATGATCCTCTCGTATCCCCTTTTGCCTATCACCTGTCCAGCTCTCGGCTCTATCCCTCCCCCTCCTGTCTTCTCCTATCATTTTGCATCTCCCCCTCCCCCTCCAGCTTTCAAATCCCTTACTCACTCTTCCTTCAGTTAGTCCTGACGAAGGGTCTCGGCCTGAAACGTCGACTGCGCCTCTTCCTATAGATGCTGCTTGGCCTGCTGAGTTCACCAGCAACTTTGATGTATGTTGCTTGACTAATTCTGTGTCTACGTTTCAATGGCCATATCTGTTTTCCTGCCTACTTTACCCCACAAATGCAGATAGTCTGCTGTGCTTGCACTGAGAGTAGAGTTGACTAAATCATTATCAAACTGTATGTGGATTCCTTCATACAAGATAAATAAATAATCATCATTCATTTCAGAAAATGGCATGTAAAATAGCCTTATTGCTAACTGCGAGAAAATCCAAGCACTTCGATTCAGTTTCATTTATGCCACTTAATTGGGACAGGAGACTGCAGCTGAAGTTTCCAACTGGTGTCAGTCACATGCACTTCTGTGGTCTTTGGACACTACACCGTGCTTAAAGAAGTCAGCTTTTAAACCGGATCAGTTGCGTGTTTGTGTTAAAAAAAACAGTGATTTTTGTCACTGATAACTGGAGAGAAATGAGCAGTAAGACAATACTGTTCTGCTCACTGCCAGTTTCAAGCATTCAAAGCTTAACGATGCCAGAAACAGCTGAGATTGAAAATGAGGTAACTTCACAAGTTAAGGCACTGTGAAGAATTTGAAGGTATTGACAATCATCTTGAATGTTACGGTGAAGATGAAGATTTGGAGGATGTGCTGTGTGAAAGCAGTCCATTATCTACACTGCATGTCACTGCTGATTTTGTTCATATACAGTCAATTAAAAGAACTCGGCAGTCTATTGTTGGTAAAAATTAGGAACTAATACACAGTTTTATAGTACTGTAGTAGCATCGATAGTGCCCTAATTTGTTCTGTATTTCAAGTAAGTACTTAAGTTGTTACTCAGTTTGTCTTTTTTATACATTTTTAACTAGTTTCGTGAAACTTCAGCTATTTGGAACAGCCACTTACATAGGCCAAAATGTACTGGTTCCAATATGTCCCAATTAACTGCAATCCACTGTATGTACTTTGCTAATAAATGTACTTTGAACTTTGTGAATGATCCTATGAATTATGCTGCGAATTATCATGAATCCTGTAAAATCACCCATGCTGTTACTAATTTGTTTGAAGGTCCATGTGAAGACGTTAGATGCTAATGATAAAGGAATTGCTCTTGTAACTGCCTCTTGGAACTTCCCAACACTTATGTCTGTCACTGACCTTCAAAGCCCACTTGGAGTTGACTGACAATCTCTGCAGCCAGGCGAGCAGAAACAGTAATGTGCTGGCAGCGCTGATTTCCTCCGGGCTTCCGCCTGGAGGAAGCAGATAAATTAATCCTGCTGATAGTCTGAAACAACACCTTATCTCTCTTCCAGTGCAGTTATACAAGTTGTATGTAATCACCTTTCCTTGTTGATCAATTGTGATCTCAATGTATAAAAATAAAACTCAGAAATGACTATCAATTATGTCCAGAAATACTGGAGACATTTAGAGCCACAGAACACTACAGCACTGAAACAGGCACTTTGGCCCATCTAATCCATGTTGAACTGTTACTTTGCAGAGTCCCATCGAGCTGCGCCCAGTCCATGGGCCTCCATACCCCTCCCATCCATGTACTTATCCAAACTTCTCTTAAATGTTGACATCAAATCTGCATCTACCACTTCTGCTGGCACCTCGCACTCACACCACCCTCTGAGTGAAGAAGTTGCCCCTCAGGTTCCCTTAAACATTTCACCCTTCACCTTTAACCCATGACCTCTCGTTCTAATCTCACCCAACTCAGTAGAATAAGCCTGCTTGCATTTACCCTATCTACACCCCTCATGATTTTGTATACAGTATCTCTATCAAATCTCCCCTCATTCCCCCACACTCCGGGGAATAAAGTCCTAACCAGTTCAACTGTTCCCCATAACTCGGGTTCCCAAGTCCAGGCCATACCCTTGCAAATTTCTCTGTACTCTTTCGATCAATAGAAGGAATGTCATGGGCATGAAGCAACTGTGGTGAATAGCACAACACTATTACAGTTTGGGGCTTCAGAATTCAGAGCTCAGTTCTGGTGTCGTCTGTAAACAAGGTTGCATGTTCTTTCCATCTGCGTGTGGGTTTCCTCCTTTGGACGTTCCCACTTCCTCCCACATTCCAAAGATGGACAGGGCAGTAGGTAACTGGTCCTTGTAAATTGACCAATGTGTTAAATCGACAGGTTGCTGGCAGCGTGACCTATTGGGCCAGAAGGGCCTGTTCCTCACTATATCTCTAAATAAATAAACATTTCTTTTCTGTAGGTTAGGTGACCAGAACTGTACATAATACTCCAGATTAATGTACTCCAAATGCCCCTCCGGAGATGCTGTCTGACTAATGGGTGACTGTAACTGTTAAAGTCCCAACAGAGAACACAACAACTATATTTCCCGTATCCTGTATGGGGCAGGTGTACGTATGCAAGGATTTCTTGTCAAATAGAAAAGTGCAATGGCAAATCAGTGTGTCCTGAAGTGTTTCATATCTTCTGTTTCAAATTCAAGACTGTTTAATGTCATTTCCAGTACACAAGTGTAAAGGAGACTGAGATAATTGTTACTCCAGATCCAAAACAGCACTGAAAACACAATAAGCATAAAGAAGACAATAATAGTAAAAATCCCACAATGAATATAACTACATGAAATAGCTTATATATATATATATATATATATATATATACATTGATTGTATGTCCATAAAGTGACGCTAGGCACAGGAGTGTCTGTACATAAGGTGACTGACAGGAAATGATAAAGTAGTGGTGGTTGGGGGTGTGGAGGGGTGGGTTAGTGGGTGGAGGTGTTGATCAGCCTTACTGCTTGAGGAATGTAACTGTTTTTAAGTCTGGTTGTCCTGGCGTGGATGCTACGTAGCCTCCTCCCTGATGGGAGTGGGACAAACAGTCCGTGAGCAGAGAAGGTGGGATCCTTCATGATGTTACTGGCCCTTTTCCAGCACCTTTCCGTATATATCAGAGTCTCATACTGTACTCAAAAAGAGAACCAATGCACCTTATTACTTGTTAATTTATTTGTGATAGTATTACTTTATGTGTTGTGTGTGAGCTATATGTAATGCGTTGTGCAACTTGGTCTGGAGAAGCGTTGTTTCGTTTGGCAGTATACATGTGTACGGCTGAATGACAGTAAACTAAAACTTGAACTTGAACTTGAATTTGAACAAAGTGGCTCGTAAGCTCTTTGAAAGATTACCTGTACCACATGTGTAGTTCCAAGATATAGGTGTCCTTCCTCCGGGGGGGGAGCACTGCAGCCTGCCCCATGGTCCTCTTGCTGCACTCCCTTTGGGTGGAATGTGCATTTTATGTACCCAAGGCAGGGATTAATGAGTCCAGTTGTGAGCACGTTGAGAATTAACTTTAAAACACGTAATCCACTCTGTGCTCCACAAAGAGGATTACTTTATCATTAATACAAGCGATTCCGTAGATACTGGAAATCTAGAGCAACAAAATGCTGGAGGAACTCAGCAGGCCAGGCAGCATCTGTGGAAATGAATAACCAGTCGATGTTTCAGACCGAGGCCCTTCATTAGGACTCAGAAGGAAGGGGGAAGATGCCAGGATAAAAAGGTGGTGGGAGGAGAGGGAGTACAAGCCAGAAAGTAATTGGTGAAGTCAGGTGCAAGGCACACAAAATGCTGGAGGAACTCAGCAGGCCAGGCAGCGTCTATGGAAAAAGGTATACAATCGACGTTTCTGGCCAAAACGTTGACTGCGCTTTTTTCCATAGATGCTGCCTGGCCTGCTGAGATCCTTCAGCATTTTGTGTGTGTTGCTCGGATTTCCAGCATCTGCAGATTTTCTCTTGTTGGTGAAGTCAGGTGGGTGAGAAAGGTAAAGGGTTGGAGAAGAAGGAATCTGATAAGAGAGGAGAGTGCTCCATGGGGGAAAGGGAAGAAATAGGGACACCAGGGGCAGGTGAGGAGAAGAGGTAAGAGGCCAGAGTGGGGAATAGAAGAAGAGGGAAGAGGAAGAGGAAAAAATTAAAAAATAATTTCAAAAACTGGAAGGAGCTATCACTGTTCACGCCATTACGTTGGAGGCTACCTAGATGAAATATGAGGTATTGGTCCTCCACCTTGAGCTCTGTTCGGGTGAGTACACAAATGCGGTGAGATTGTAGTGGGACCATCTCTCAGCTCCTGGGATGGTGGTGAAACTCTGAAAATAAAGTGTACTCTAAAATCAAAATCTGATTTTTTTTTTAAATCTGATTCATTTTCACTGACGATATAATATGGTGTGTGTTGTTTTGTGTCAGCAGTACAGTGCAAAGATATAAAATGACTGAATTACAAAAAGGAATATATAGAGCAAAAAAAACAAATGAATAATGAGGTAGTTACATGGATTCACTGTCTGTTCAGAAGCTGTTCTTGGACGATTGAATGGGGGTCTTAAGGCTCCTGTACCTCCCCCTCAGTGGTAGAAATGAGAAGAGGGCATGTCCTGGCTGGTGAGGGTCCAGAGTGATGGATGCTGCCTTGTTGAGGTGCTCCCTCTTGAAGATGTCTTTAATGGTGAGAAAGATTGTGCCCGTGATCGGGCAGGGTGAATCTACAAACCTTCTGCAGCCTCTTGCGATATCGCGCATTCGAGCTTCCTTACCAGGCGACGATGCAACCAGTCTGAGTGCTCTCCACTGAACATCACTGTAAATAACACTATTCTTTGCACTTCTGGTTAGCTGCTAACCACATTTTATTGGCTTTGTATCTGTACTCGGCACAATAACAATAAAGTTGAATCTAATCCAATCTAATAAAGTGACTCTGACAGGAAATGATAGAGTAGTGGTGGTTGGGGTGTGAAGGAATGGGTTAGTGGGTGGAGGTGTTAGTGGATAATTTTAGATTATGCCCCATTGTATCAGTCATTTCTGCTCTGGGAAGAAGGTGCTGGCTCCCAGACTAGGTTTACTGGCCTTCATTCTGTGTAATCCTTAGTACAAAGAACAAGAAGCAATTGACTATTTTTACATTATTTATTAATCATGGCATTTACACTGAGTTTATATTCTTGCAAGCATTAATCTACATTATACAGTACTTCATAACAAAGCATTGATTAATTTAGGCATAAGACATAGGAGCCAGAATTAGGCCATTCGGCCCATGACTGTGCTCCACCATTCTATCATGGCTGATTTATTTTCCCTCTCAAAGCTATTTTCCTGCCTTCTCCCCAGGTTCAAAGTTCAAGGTCAAAGTAAATTTATTATCAGAGTATATATGTTTCACCATATTCAACCCTGAGATCCATTTTCATGCGGGCATACTCAGTAAATTCAAGAACCACAATAGAATCAATGGAAGACCACACCCACCAGGGCTGACAAACAACCAACATGCAAACTACAACAAACTGTGCAAATACAAATGAGAAAAAAATCATAAAAAATAAGTAAGCATCCTCTTGCTAAAGAAATTCCACCTCACCTCCACTCTAAAGGAACGTGCTTCTATTCTGATTCTGTGTCCGCAGGTCCTAGACTCCCCCACTACGGAAACATCCTCTCCACACGCACTCGATTTAGACCTTTCAATAGTCGATAGGCTTCAAAGAGCTCCCAGCTCATTCTTCTGAACTTCAGCAAATACAGGCCCAGAGCCAACAAATCCTCATGGATTAACTCAAGTCCAGCATCATTCTCATGAACCTCCTTCGGAAACTGCTTTGAGCTCAAGCAGCATCTGATGTGGCTGGTGGGGTTCTCTTATGGCTACTGGTGAGGAGCTTTAAATCTAAGCCCTCAGGGCAGGCCACCGGTCCAAGTTCTGGATCTCCCTCCCCACGTCTGCATGGGGTGCTGTCACAGGAAAGCAACATCAATCGTCAAGAACCCCCACCACCCATCACATGCTCTCTTCTTGCTGGTGTCGTCAGGAAAAACGCACGGGAGCCTCAGGACCCACAGCACCAGGTTCAGGAACAGTTATTACCTCTCAGCCATCGGGCTCCTGAACCAGAGGGGAGAACTTCACTCAACATCACTCATTCCATCACTGAACCTGTGGGCTCATTTTCAAGGACTCATCATCTCATGTTCTCAATACTTATTGTTTATTTATTTATTATTTTACTTGCTTTTTGTTGTTTCTTTGTATTTACTGTGAATGCCCACAAGAAAATGAACTTTGATAATAAATTTACTTTGAACAGTGGGGAATTCAACAGCAAGGTAGCTGAAAACCATCTGCTCAAGGACAATCAGAGATGGGCAGTATATTGTTCAGGGCAAACACTCAGAGCTGTCCTTATAGAGGCGTGCACACTCAGGAGGGCCATTAATAGGGAGAACGCACACGATCTTTCTTCCCCAGAAAGAGGGAACCAAAAACTAGAGGGCATAAAGGTTTTAAGATGAAAGATTCACTTTATTTGTCACATGTACTTTGAAACATCCAATGAAATCTGTCGTTTGCATCAGATCAACTGAAGGACAAAGCAAGTGAATCTCAGGAAGTGTCTGTACAAACAATGGCAGCCACATCTCGCAAACATCCACGGGGTAGAGAAAGGTTATTTGTTTTCATGGTGTTCTGTGCTCCCCTCTCCCAATCCAGGCACACACTCTACAGTTCAGGTGGGAAAGCACCTGACATGATGGGCAGAATGTTAGCATCAATTTCTTTTGACACAAGAGATTCTGCAGATGCTGGAAATTCAAAGCCACAAACACAAAATGCTGGAGGAACTCAGCAGATCAGGCAGCATCTATGGAAAGGAATAAACAGTTGACATTTCAGGCCGAAACCCTTCAACAGTTTTGGAAAAGAAAGGGGAAGATGCCAGATAAAAAGGTGTGGGGAGGAGAAGGAGGACAAGCTAGGTGATACGCAGAGAAGCCAGGTGGGTGGCTATCACCTCCCAGCTTCCTATTTCATCCCCCTCTTCCCCACCCACCTGGCTTCATCTATCACTTTCTAGCTATCCCCCTTCCACTCCCCCCACCTCCTTATTCTGGCAACTTTCCCCTTCCTTCCCAGTCCAGATGAAGGATCTCAGCCTGAAATGTCAACTGTGTATTCCCCTCCATAGATGTTGCCTGACTTGCTGAGTTTCTCCAATGACTTGTTAAATGTTGGTGTCCTGTCAAGGGCACAATGTAACCTTCACATGCTGGCTCTGTGTGCTGGTTTGCTGGTGTTGGTGTTCAATTTTGAGGCCCTCCGTTGGTCAGGGTCAACCATAGTGCTGCATTCCAGCTGTCTACAGGATACACAAGCCAGGGCTGTACAATGGAGAGCAAGCTGGCCAGGACAGTACGATACGGAGAGCAAGCTATTGCCCGTGCAGCAGGCTTCCCCTCTCCACGCAGCTGATGAACCCAAAAGGAACTGCAGAGACTGGTACAGTTTTGTTCAATACTGTTAAACCGTGCCTCCATTACAGCAACAGTTTCATCAACAAAAGAAGAACGCGCTAGAATTTCAGTCCACTGACAACATTAAGCACAAGGAACAAAAGGGGATTTTTAAAAAAAAGCATTTGCATTATCAAAAGTAAATACATTTATCTTCAGGTTGCCTGCAATGTCCTGGTTGCTAAATCACAAGGGACCGCCTGAAAGATCTCTGAAAGAGGACTGTGAGAATTATCCCCAGGACCTGAAAAAATAATAAGCAGATATCAGCAGGGAGCAGGAGTACTGAAAGAAAAGGGCTTCAAACAAAGCAGGAAGAGATGTGCTTACGGTAAACAAGGCAATGCCAAAGGCGATTGCGGCAAAGATGTGAAGTTTCGAGTTGATGATTTCCTTGATGGCCTCTTTACAGTCCTGCATCAGAAGAACGACAGTCAGGAGGACCATACCGCACAGAAACAGGCCTTTCAGCCCATCTGCTCCATGATGATCAAGATGCCAAATATAAACTGGTCCCATTTGCCCACATTTCATATGTTTCAGATTAGCTTTACTTACAGATACAGTAGAGTGTGGAAAAGACCCTTCTGGTCCAACAAGCTGCGCACTCAGCAACCCACCTAATTAACCCTAGCCTGATCATGGGACAATTTACAATGACCAATTAACCTACTTACTGGTATGTGGGAGGAAACTGGAGCACCCAGAGGAAATCCAGGTGATCACAGGGAGGACCTACGAACTCCTTACAGAGGAGACTGGATCAGCACCTCTGTTGATCTTCAAGACTTAAAGACCATATGACCATTTGAATTGGAGCAGAATTCCACATTCTATCGTAGTTGATTTATTATCCCTTTCAACCCCATTCTCCTGCCTTCTCCTCATAACCCTTGACACCTTGACTAATCAAGAACCTATCAACCAACACACATAAAAATTACTGGTGAATGCAGCAGGCCAGGCAGCATCTCTAGGAAGAGGTACAGTCGACGTTTCAGGCCGAGACCCTTCGTCAGGACTAACTGAAGGAAGAGTGAGTAAGGGATTTGAAAGTTGGAGGGGGAGGGGGAGATCCAAAATGATAGGAGAAGACAGGAGGGGGAGGGATGGAGCCAAGAGCTGGACAGGTGATTGGCAAAAGGGATATGAGAGGATCATGGGACAGGAGGCCCAGGGAGAAGGAAAAGGGGGGGGGAAATCCAGAGGATGGGCAAGGGGTATAGTGAGAGGGACAGAGGGAGAAAAAGGAGAGAGAGAAAAAGAATATGTGTATAAAAATAAGTACCAGATGGGGTACGAGGGGGAGGTGGGGCATTAGCGGAAGTTTGAGAAGTCGATGTTCATGCCATCAGGTTGGAAGCTACCCAGACAGAATATAAGGTGTTGTTCCTCCAACCTGAGTGTGGCTTCATCTTGACAGTAGAGGAGGCCGTGGATAGACATATCAGAATGGGAATGGGATGTGGAATTAAAATGTGTGGCCACTGGGAGATCCTGCTTTCTCTGGCGGACAGAGCGTAGGTGTACAGCGAAACGATCTCCAAGTCTGCGTCGGGTCTCGCAAAATATAGAAGGCCGCATGGGGAGCACCGGACGCAGTATATCACCCCAGCCGACTCACAGGTGAAGTGTCACCTCACCTGGAAGGACTGTCTGGGGCCCTGAATGGTGGTGAAGGAGGAAGTGTAAGGGCTTGTGTAGCACTTGTTCCGCTTACCAGGATAAGTGCCAGGAGGGAGATCAGTGGGAAGGGATGGGGGGGCCGAATGGACAAGGGATTCGTGTAAGGAGCGATCCCTGCGGAAAGCAGAGAGAGGGAGAGAGGGAAAGATGTGCTAATATATCCAGTGTCTTTGCAATCCAAAATCAGCTAGGGCAATGAATTCCACAGATTCACCACCCTCTGGCTCAAGAAATTCCTCCTCATCTCTTTTCTAAAGGGACGTCCTGATATTCTGAGGCTGGGCCCTCTGGTCTGAGACTTCTCCACTATAGAAAACATCCTCTCAAATACCACTTTATCCAGGCCTTTCAATATTTGGTAGGTTTTGATGAGATCCCCCTTCATTCTTCTGAACTCCAATGAGTACAGGGCCAGAGCTGTTAAATGCACCTTATACGTTAACCCCTTCATTCCCCAGATCACTCTCGTGAACCTCCTCTGGTATCTGGTATCTTTCCAATGTCTGCACATCGTTTCATAGATATTGTAAGGAGCCCAAAACTGCTCATAATGTCCCAAGTGGTGTCTGACTAATGCTTTATAATGCCTCACTTTACACCCTTGCACTTACATGCTGATGCAGGCAAGTGTTTCATTACTCGACCTCACCATACTTGTGCACATGACAGTAAACTCATCTCTTGGCTTCACCTGTCTTGAGGTGTATAAGATCACCAGGCCGAGGAGTGAATGGGCAATCATATTCCCCAGAGCTTTGGATTCAAAAACCCGAGGGCGTAGGTTTAGGTGTGAGAAGAGAGATTTAATAGGGACCTGAGGGGCAACTTTTCATCTACAGAGTGGTCAGTATGTGGAATGAGCTGCCAGAGGAAGCGATGGAGGCAGGTACTTAGCAACATTTCAAAGGCACTTGGTATGTGGATAGGAAAGGTTCTGAGGGATATGAACTGCTGGCATGATATACTTTCTTGGTTCCTTCTTCAAAAAGCTCAAATTCATGAGATAGCATCTCCTACATGTTGACCACTCCTAATCCACTCCTGACTTTCCAAAAACTTGTATACCGAATATCCTCTACTGAGGACTAATTTGGAGTATTGTGTGCATTTCTGGTCACCTCCTTACAGGGAAGATACCAATAAGATTGAAGGAGTACAGAGAAAATTTACCAGGATGTTGCCTGGTCTTTAGGGCCTGAGTTATAGGGAAAGGTTGAGTAGGTTAGGACTTTAACCTATGGAAAAGAACAAGTCTCGTCGGGATTAAGTCATAACGAGACAGAGAAAGAAAGAGAGAGAGATTGTTACAAGGCAGGAGCCATTTGAAAAGAACAAGTCTCATCGGGAATGATATTTATGATTTTTATTTGAGCCAATAAAAAGAAGGGAGGCTTAAGTGGAGCAGCCATTGTTGGAGTAGGCCTGTGTTAGAGTGGAAGGCTTTGGTTCAACAGGCTTTGGCGAGGACGGGCTTGGACAAGCACAGACAGAGGTTCTAAGTAAGTTTCCAATAGTTTTCATTTTCTTTGTCCGCCAGTATATAGTTAGTGCACTGAGAATGGGTCCAGGGTTAGTGGGATGTTCTTTGTAAGGGGCATGGGAACTCTGGGAGACCGCCAGTCTCCCTGATAACTACACCTGCAAAAAGTGCACTGAGCTGCAGCTCTTTAGAGACAGGGTTAAGGAACTGGAGTTGCAGCTGGACGACTATGAGCTCATACAGGAAAATTGAGATGATAGATTGGAGCCACAGGGAGTAGTCACCCCTAAAGTTGCAGAAGGCAGGTACCTGGGTGACTGTCAGGAGGAGGAAGGGAGTAGACAACTAGTGCAGAGTACCCCTGTGGTGTTTACCTCACTAATCAGTATACCACTTAAGTTACTGTTTGGCGGGGGGGGGGGATAACCTACCGGGTGAAGTAGCAGTGACCAGGTCTCTGGCTCTGTGGGTCACAAGGAAAGAGGAAGAAGAAGGGTACAGTAGTGATAGGGGATTCTATAGTTAGATGAGCAGATAAGAGATTCTGTAGATGTGAAAAAGAAACCCGATGGGTATTTTGCCTCCCAGGTGCCAAAGTGAGGGATGTCTCAGATCAGATACACTGCATTTTAAAGGGGGAGGGAGCAGCCAGAAGTTGGGGCACAGATAGAAACCAATGATAGAAAAAGGGAGGAGGTCATGAAGAGGGTATGTGGAGGTGGGCAGAAAGCTGAAAAGCAGGACTTCCAGAGTAGTCATCTCTGGATAGCTGCCTGTGAGGGTATGAACGGGATGACTTGGCAGATGAATGCATGGCTGAGAACTAATGCAAGCAGTGGGGTTTTACATTTCTGGGTCATTGAGATCTCTTCTGGGGAAGTTATGACCTGTACAAATGTGTCAGGTGACTCATGAACCCGAGGGAGACCAATATCCTCGTGGGCAGGTTTGCTAGAGCTGCTGAGGGAGATTTAAACTAATTTGGCAGGGAGATGGAATCCAGAGTGATAGGGCTGGTGTTTTACAAACAGATGCAGTGTAGGGAGTCTATGAAGAAGGACTGACAGATGATAGGGCAACATTGCAGTCATTTGGATGAGTTAAAGTGTAATGGGGGCAAAAATTGAAAAGCGAGATGAGTACAGGACTAAAGGTGTTATATTTGAATGCACACAGTATAGGGAATAAGGTAGATGATGTTGCAGTTAGAGATTGGAAAGTATGACATTGTTGCCATCACTGAATCGTGGCTAAAAGAAGATCATAGTCGGGAGCTTAATATTGCATTGAAAGGACAAGCAAACAGAGGGGGTGGCATGGCTCTGTTGGAAACAAACTGAAATCAAATCCTTAGAATGAGGTGATATAGGATCAGAAGATGTACAATCGTTATGGGTAGAGTTAAGACACTGCAAGGGTACAACCACCCTGATGGCCTCCAAGCAGTAACCAGGATGTGGAATACAAATTACAACAGGTCCTAGAAAAGACCATTAAAAAGGGCAATGTTATAATTGTCATGGAGAATTTCAATATGCAGGATCCCGAGAGAAGGAATTTATAGAATGCATACAAAATGGCTTTTTGGAGCAGCTTGTGCTTGAGCCCAGTAGGGGAAAGGTAATTCTGGAGTGGGTGTTTCGTAATGAACCAGATTTGATTAGTGAGTTTAAGGTAAAGGAACCATTAGGAAGCAGTGATCATAACATGATAGAATTCACCATGCAGCTTGAGAAGGAGATAACAGCAGATATATCAGCACTACAATGGAGTAAAGGGAAATACAGAGGTATGAGAGAGGACCTGGCCAAAGTTGATAGGAAGGTCACTAGCTGAGATAAAAGTAGAACAGCAAAGGCTAGAGTTTCTTGAAGCAACTTGGAAGGTGCAAGATAGATACATCTCATAGACAATTAAGTATTCTAAAGAAGGATGAGGCAACTGTGACTGACAAGGGAAGTCAAAGACAGATTAAAAGGAAAGGAGAGAGCATACAATATAGCAAAAATTATTGGAAGCTAGACTGTGAAGCTTTCAAAAACCAACAGAAGGCAACTAAAAAAGCCATAAGGAGGGAAAAGATGAACTATTAAGGTGAGCTATCCAATAATATCAAAGAGGATACCAAAAGTATTTTCAAGTATACAAAGAGTAAAAAAGAGGCAAGAGTATTTAAAGGATCGGTGGAAAATGACACTGTAGAGGTAGTAATGGGGGACAAAGAAATGTCGACAAATGAAAAAGTATTTTGTACATGAGCAGTATGCTGGAAGTTGGAGAGCTTCAAGGGACAGAGGTGAGTGGATTGCTATTACTAGAGGAAAGGTGCTCGGGAAGCTGAACAGTCTGAAGCTGATAAGTCACCTGGACCAGATGGACAACACCCCAGGGTTCTGAAAGAGGTGCCTTAAGGAATTGTGGAGGCATTAGTAATGATCTGTCAAGAATCACTACATTCTACCATCGTCCCGGAGAACTGCAAAATTGCAACTTTTTACTCCACTCATCAATAAGGGAGGGAGGATAATTGGTCAGTTAGCCTGATGTCAGTGGTTGGGAAGATATGGTAAAGGATGCGCTTTTGGGGCACTTGGAGGTACATGGTAAAATACCACAAAAACAGCGTGGTTTCCTGATGGGGAAATCTAGCCAGACAAAGATGTTAAAATTCTTTGAGGAAATAACAAGCAGGATAGACAAAAAAAAGAGAGACTCCTTCTCACTGACCATGAATCATCACCTCCTCCTCACTACCAATCACCATCTTCTCCTCACTGTCTATCAGCATCCCCTCACAGACTATCACCATCTTCTCACAGACTATCACCATCTTCTCACTGACCGTCACCATCTCCTGCTCACTGACCATCACTATCTCCACACTGACCATCAACACCTTGACACTGACCATCACCATCTCCTCCTCACTGACCACCACCATCTCCTCAATGACCATCAGCATCTCCTCCTCACTGTCCATCAGCATCCCTTAACAGACTATCACCATCTCTTCCTCACAGACCATCACCATCTCTTCCTCACTGACCATCACCATCTTCTCACAAAACATCACCATCACTTCCTCACTGATCATCACCATTTTCTCACTGACCATCACCATCTCCTGCACACTGACCATAATCATCTCCTCACTGACCAACACCATCTCTTCCTCACTGACCATCACCTCACAGAACATCACCATCACTTCCTCACTGATCATTACCATCTCCTCACTGACGAATACCAGCTCCTCCTAACTCATCACCACCATCTCCTCACTGACCATCACAATATCTTGCTCACTGGCCATCACCTTCTCCTGCACACTGACCAGCACCATCTCCTCACTGACCATCACCATCTCCTCCTCACTGACCATCACCATCTCCTTCTCACTGACCATCACCATCTCCTCATTGACCAACACCATCTCCTCACTGACCATCACCATCTCCTCATTGACCAACACCATCTCCTCACTGACCATCATCATCTCCTCACTGACCATCACCGTCTCCTCACAAAACATCACCATCACTTCCTCACTGATCATCACTGTTTTCTCACTGACCATCACCATCTCCTCCTCTTTCACCATCAGCATCTCCTCTTCACTGTCCATTACCCCCCTCCTCACTCACCAATATCATCACCTCCTCACTAACAATCACCATCTCCTCCCTGACCATCATCATCACTTCACTGACCATACCAGAGGACACTGTGTTGCCGCACATTCCAGTTTGAGGTGAGTGGGGCATGCTCCGTGCTGTATCTCCAAATAAATACATAAATAAATCATTCAACAAGGAGGATCTTACTTTGTACGTCCGGCTGCTGCAATCGTTGCCTCCTTGGTCACAACAGTCCATCTGGGAAGGGAAGGTGCATCTGTTAGTCAGGATCTCAGAAGAAGCAATACCATCAGTACAAACTCACAGGATTCAGATTTGGATTCAAATTCAAAATTCACATTCACATTCACGTTCAGGTTAAGGTTCTGGTTCAGATTCAGATTCAGAATGAAATTTAGATTTAGATTCAGATTCACATTCACATTTGGATTTGGATTCACATTCAGATTCAGATGGATGTGCCTCATGTACATTGAAACATACAGTGAAATTCACCATTTGCTTTAACAACCATCACAAACAAAGGATGTGCTGAGGGTAACCTTCAAGGTTACTGCACATTCCAGCACCAACATAGCAAAACAAAATAACTTAACAATAAAACAAGATCCTTTCCCACTTTCCACCCACTCTCTCACACTTACACACTAACACACATACACACACATACACACACATGAACACACACACACTAATACACACACACTAATACACACACATACACACTAACACACACACACACTAACACACACAGTGGCAAAAGAGGAGACCATGGGCCAACATGTCAGAATGGGAATGGAGATAAAAATTAAAATGGTTATCCACCAGGAAATTCCTCCTTTTTTGGATGGAGTGGAGGTGTTTGACAAAGCAGTCCCCCAATAAAGGCCATACCTGATCCTTGACCACTGAGTTGTTGTGAGCAGAAGGGATTGGGGAACATTCAGCCCCAGCAGCAGGAAACCATGAAGGACACATCTCTTTCCTCCCCTGAACACAGCTGGAGAACAAACAGGGGAGTGGCACTAACTGGAGAGCGCTTTTAAAGAGCTATCACTGGGACAATGGACCAAATGGCTTTCTGCTGCTGAGAGACACTGGGGCAACTTTTCCAATCTTCTCTAGCTGCCAGGACAAGGTATGGTTCACACCTTCATTCTGAAAGCAGACCGTCTTTGATCACTTCTCCTCACTGGGAGCTGGAGCTCTAGGGAGAGATTCTACCTACCGTCTTCTGCAGGGCATTGAGTAAGCATTTGAGGTCAGCATCGCTCTGATTTTCACTGCTAGCGGTCTTTGCGTAGGCATCCTGCAGTTGTTTAATGACCTAGGTGGATAAGAAAGAGAGGTGCTTTGAGTGCTGGTTTGGTGGGTGTGGAGATCTTCTATTGTCTCACTCAGCTTGGGGTGAAAAGACCAACAAACATCTCATCATCCAGATCAGGTTACAGAACAAGGAAGGAGGGTGTGAGGGGATAGGGTCATGGGCTGAGCTCAAAGAATTCAAGATCTGTAGCCACACGATCACAAACAAAGCCCAAACAATACCAGTGTTCAGTTCTGGTCGCCTCATTATAGGAAGGATGTGGAAGCTTTAGAGAGAGTACAGAGGAGGTTTACCAGGCTGCTAACTGGATTAGAAAGCATGTCTTATGAGAATAGGTTGAATGAGCACGGGCTTTCGTCTTTGGAGTGAAGGGGGATGAGATGTGAGTTGATAGAGATGTACAAGATGATAAGAGGCATAGATTGAGTGGACAGACAGAGACTTTTTCCCAGGACATAAATGCCCAATGCAAGAGGGAATAATTTTAAGATGATTGGAGGAAAGTATAGGGGGCATATCAGAGATAGTTTTTTTTACACAGAGATGGGTGCGTGGAATGCCCTGTCAGGGGTGATGGTAGAGGCAGCTACATTAGGGCCATTTAAGAGACACTTAGATAGGCAAATGGATGATAGAAAAATGGGGGCTATACAAGAGGGAAGGATTAGATTGATTTTATAGTAGGTTAAAAGGTCGGCACATCATCATGGGCAAAATGGCCTGTACTGTGCTGTAACGTTCTATGTTCTGCGTAATTCTACTGCGGGCCACCAACATACCTGATCTTTCTGTACAAACGCCCAGATGGCTACTCCCATTTCAATCAGAAACAGCAGGCACAGGATTCCGAGGTACTGAAAGAGAGAGAGAGAGAGGGAATGTGGCTCAGAGACACGGATTCTGCGTAACTTCACACTCTGTCTGTGCAAAGGAGATCCTGGACCGATCCCAAACCCACATTTCACTGGACTGTAAACCTGAAAACCCTGACCCACACAAGCATTGACCCACACAAACCCTAACCCAGCTCAATGAGCCATACCAACTAACAACCCACCAATCTAACTCTAGCCTAGTCACAGGACAACTTTAAATGACCAATTAACCTATTAATCAATACGCCTTTGGAATTTGGGAGAAAAGCAGAGCACCCAGAGGAAACCCACAAGCACACAGGAAGAACACACAAACTTTCTTATGGGAGACACAGAAATTGAAGTCTAAACTCTGAGGCCACGAGTCGTAATAGATTCAATTTAACTGCTATGCTACCCTGGCACCCGTAGCCATGTGGGTTTCCTCTGGGAGCTCCACTTTCCTCCCACATTCCAAAGACATTTGGGTTAGTAAGTTTCATGGGCTATGGGGATATATACAGGGTTGATGACATAACATGTTGGCACACACTAGATGGGCTGAAGGGCCTGTTTGTATGCTGTAGAGCTCTATGACAGGCAGGTTTTTTTCCTAGAGTGGAGATGTCAAATACTAAGGCATCTTGCGAGACCATGGATCTGTGCCTGGAATGTCTTCACTCTCCAGGGCGCAGGCTTGGGCAAGGTTGTACGGAAGACCAGCAGTTGCCCATGCTGCAAGTCTTCCCTCTCCACAACACCAATGTTGTCCAAGAGAAGGGCATTAGGACCCATACAGCTTGGCACCAGTGTCGTCGCAGAGCAATGTGTGATTAAGTGCCTTGCTCAAGGACATAACATGTTACCTTCAGGTTGCTAGTCCAATGCCTTAACCACTTGGCCATGTGCCCACTGTTAAATGCTATTGCTCAGTATTGAGTACAGGAGATGGGATGTTATGTTGAAGTTATATATGCTATTGGTGAGGCCTAATTTGAAGTATTATGTGCAGTTCCGGTCCCCTACCTACAGAAAAGATGTAAGTAAGATTGAAAGAGTACAGAGAAAATTTACAAGGATGTTTCCAGGATGTGAGGACCTGAGTGATAGGGAAAGGTTGAATAGGCTAGGACTTTACTCCCTAGAGGAGAGTGAGGGAGATTTAATATATGTCTACAAAATTATGAAGGGTTTAGATAGGGTTAATTGAGGTAGGCTTTATCGACTGAGATTGCATGTCAATAGAAGTAGAGGTCATGAGTTAAGGATGAAAGGTGAACAGTTTAAGGCGAACTGACGGGCAACTTCTACACTCTGAGGGTGGTGAGAGTGTGGAACAAGCTGCTGGCGCAAGTGCTGGATGCAGGTTTGATTTCAATACTTGAGAGAAATTGGGAGAGGTACGTGGATGGGAGGGGTATGGGGTCTATGGTCCAGGTGCAGGTCAATGGGACGGCAATGATTTGGATGATGGAACTGTTGGCTTTGCAGATGATACAAAGATAGGTGGAGGAGCAGTTAATTTTGAGGAAGTGGAGAGGCTACAGAAGGACTGAGACAGATTAAGAGAATGGGCAAAGAAGTGGCAGATGGAACACAATGTCGGAAAGTGTATGGTCATGCACTTTGATAGAACCAATGAAAGCATAGATTATTTTCTAAATGGAGAGAAAATTAAAAAATCTGAGGTGCAAAGGGACTTGGGAGTCCTTGTGCAGGATTCCCTAAAAGTTAATTTGCAGTTTGAGTCAGTGGTGAGGAAGGCAAATGCAATGTTAGCACTCATTTCAGGAGGACTAGAATATAAAAGCAAGGATGTAATGTAGAAGCCTTATCAAGCATTGGTGAGGCCTCACTTGGAATATTGTGAGTAGTTTTGGGCCCCTTATAAACAAAGGAGGTGCTGAAACTGGAGAGGGTTCAAAGGAGACTCACAAAAATGAATCCAGGACAGAAAGGCTTGTTCTATGAGGAGTGTTTGATGGCTCTCGACCTCTACTCACTGGAACGCAGAAGAATGAGGGGTAACCTCATTGAAACCAATGTTCCTTCTAATTTTTAGTAGTCAATGTGTGCAAAAATCTTAAGATGTGCAAATTTTTTTCCTGTGACAAAAGTATGTGTGCACTGAATGCACACATGGCACAGTTTATGTAGGTTTACAAAATATTTGACAGGAAACTGCACAGAATAACAACAAAATAACATACATATTTAAGTCACTCAGTTATTTTTTCTCTCTCCTGTCTTTGGTATTTACCCATTCTTTGTAAACTCTATCTAGACTAATAGAACTTCCATCCAATTGATAGCTTTTGATTCTCATTAACATATCCAAATGACATTCACCTGAACGGTTTCTCAGCTTGTTTTTGATTTGATTCATTAGGCTAAAACCTCGCTCACGGTCCGCACTAGATGCAAGAAAGGTTCCCCCAATGTCCATCAACTGTGCAAGGTCGCAAAACTGTTCATTTTGAAGTACAAATGCCACCATTTGAGCGAAGTTTGAAATCAGTTTGGATTTAATTTTTTCTTGCATGGAAAATTTGAAATAATTAAACTGTCTAAGTATTACAGTATTTTCAGCTAGAAAATCATGATATTTTAGACACAAGGCATTAACTTGTTCATTGCCAAATGTGAAGTCACAATCTGCAATTGCGGAGAAATCAAATCTGACCATTCTTGTACCTCATCTTCAGGAAATCTTTCTTCTAAATGAACACAAAGACCATTTATAAAAGTCAACAGTGAACTTGTATCTACTGTGACGGTTTCTTCACATTGTTGGCTTAGCAAAACTTTAACTTTGTCACTCCATGAAACATTGTCTCCCAGATACTGCTTTCTTATCTTGTTAATTTTGCCTTGCGCAGAATGAAGTGAATCAGTGGGTGTCAGGCCGCTCTTGCAGAATCTTGCACGGTGCAACCAGTTCATCAAAGACATCACTTAAAACCTGTAAAGTTATTTTGTATGTGGTGTTTATCAATTTCTTGTGACAGTATTTACCACAGTCATTTCACTGATCTTTTTCAATAAAAACTTAGTACGCTAACTACAAGATTTGAAACAGATCTTTGTAAATTTTACGATATGAACACTGTCCGCCAAAGATGGCTGCCGCCATGACGCAGCTGTACAAACCGGAACAGGAAAGGTGAGGTGACGTAAATTAGTGACGTGCATTGTGATATTTGAAAAACCAACTAACTAGTTAACAGAAACATTTAGCTAAAAGATTATTTTCAATAAGTATAATTATTAATTACTACATTATTTTAGGTAACTAACCTTTTGTGTGTACATTAATTTCCTTTGTGCACTGGTTGAAAAACACCTGTGTGTATGCACACGTGCACAGCTTCAAGGGAACATAGATTGAAACCTATTGAATATTGAAAGGCTGTGATGGTGTGGATATGGAGAGGATATTTACTATAGTAAGGGAGTCCAAGACCAGATGACACAACTTCAGAATAGAAGCACATCCTTTTAGAACAGAGATGAGGAGGAATTTCTTTAGCCAGAGAGTGGTAAATCTGTGGAATTCATTGCCATGGGTAGCTGTGGAGGCAAAGCCATTGGGTATATTTAAGACAGAGGTCGATAGGTTCTTGTTTAGTCAGGGCATGAAGAGATACTGGGAAAAAGCAGGAGATCGGGGCTGAGAGGGAAATTGGATCAGCCATGATGAAATGGTGGAGTAGACTCGATGGGCTACATGACTTAATTCTGCTTCTATATCTTATGGTCTTATGATTATTGCAAGCAGGTGTTTTTCCACTGGGAATGGGTGAGACTAGAATTAGAGGTCATGGGTTAAGGGTGAAGGTGAACATGAGGGGGAACCTCTTCACTCAGAGGGTGGTGAGAGTGTGGGATAAGCCGCCAGCAGAAGTGCTGGCTGCAGGTTTGATTCCAACTCTTAAGAGAAGTTTGAATATGGATGTGGATGGTAGGATAATGGAGGGCTATGGTCCAGGTGCAGGTCAGTGGGGGTAGGCAAATGAATAGGTCTGCATGGACTAGATAGGCCGAAGGGCCTGGCTCTGTGCTGTGGTGTTCTATACTAGTGCGCATAGCTTGAAAGAGAGAGGAGAAGTTTACACAGAGAGAGGTGAGTGCCAGGTGAAGTAGGTACGACAGCGATATTTAGACAGACGCACAAACAGGCAGGGAATGGAGGGGTATGT
Source organism: Mobula hypostoma (assembly GCF_963921235.1). NCBI lineage: Eukaryota > Metazoa > Chordata > Chondrichthyes > Myliobatiformes > Myliobatidae > Mobula > Mobula hypostoma. Next base: position 2,715,005 of record NC_086105.1, read on the forward strand.
TTAGGCAAATGGGATTAGATCAGATTGGCAAAATGGTCTGCACAGGCGACAGGTCGAATGGTCTGTTCCTGTGTTGTTCCATGTTACACGTTCAATGTCTAGTCCTCTCATCACAGGATTGGCGGAGAAATTGCCATTCACCCTCTGAGAAACTACAACAAGGTCCTCAACCATTGTATAAAACCACAAAAAAAAGTTTGCAGAAGCTTGTTAAAAGTTGCTTATCTGACAAAAATTCCTTAGCCAGAAGGTGGTGAATCTGTGGTATTCATTATCAGAGATGGCTGTGGAAGCCAAGTCATTGGGTATATTTAAATTAGAGGTTGATAAATTCCTGATTATTAACGGTGTCAACAGATTGACTACAGCTCAAAGGGTTCTCTCCTGAGATGGGGTCTCACTAATCAGGTTCTCTCCTGAGATGGGATCTCACTAACCAGGTTCTCTCCTGAGATAGGATCTCACTAACCAGGTTCTCTCCTGAGATGGGATCTCACTAACCAGGTTCTCTCCTGAGATGAGATTTCACTAACCAGGTTCTCTCCTGAGATGGGATCTCACTAACCAGGTTCTCTCCTGAGATGAGATTTCACTAACCAGGTCCTCTCCTGAGATGAGATTTCACTAACCAGGTCCTCTCCTGAGATTGGTATTTCACTAATCAGGTCCTCTCCTGAGATGGGATCTCACTAACCAGGTTCCCTCCTGAGATGGGATCTCACTAACTAGGTTCTCTCCTGAGATGGGATCTCACTAACCAGGATCTCTCCTGAGATGGGATCTCACTAACCAGGTCCTCTCCTGAGATGGGATCTCACTAACCAGGTTCCCTCCTGAGATGGGATCTCACTAACTAGGTTCTCTCCTGAGATGGGATCTCACTAACCAGGATCTCTCCTGAGATGGGATCTCACTAACCAGGTTCTCTCCTTAGATGGGATCTCACTAACCAGGTTCTCTCCTGAGATGGGATCTCACTAACCAGGTTCTCTCCTGAGATGGGATCTCACTAACCAGGTTCTCTCCTGAGATGGAATTTCACTAACCAGGTTCTCTCCTGAGATGAGATCTCACTAACCAGGTTCTCTCCTGAGATGGGATCTCACTAACCAGGTTCTCTCCTGAGATGGGATCTCACTAACCAGGTTCTCTCCTGAGATGGGATCTCACTAACCAGGTTCTCTCCTGAGATGGGATCTCACTAACCAGGTTCTCTCCTGAGATGGGATTTCACTAACCAGGTTCATCATTCCTCAGTGGGTTAATTAGTTCATTGATTGAGGTGTAAGTATTTTAAAAGGAATAAATGAAAAAGGTGAGAGGGACCCCCCCCCCAATGGTATGGCCCACCTTATATAACTACAGAAACTCCACATCTATATACGGAAACACCAAATCTATCTACAGAAACTCTACATCTACCTACAGACATCTCCACATGTATCTACAGACACCTCCACCACTATCTATAGACACCTCCACATGTATCTGCACACACATCCAAAACTATCTACAGATGCCTCCACATCTATCTACAGAAACTTCTGATGAACAGAACCTACTGCCATCTCGATAAGCAGGGCAACCCTGTGAGGATCATATTTTTTGATTTTTCAAGTGCCTTCAGTATCATACAGCCTCATTGCTGGGGGAAAAGCTCTATTTAATGCAAGCTGGCACTTCCATTGTATCCTGGATAATGGTCTACCTGACTGGCAGTTAGTGCAGCTTCAGAGCTGTGCGTCAGACGTGGCTATAAGCAGCACTGGGGCCCCACAGGGGACTGTATTGACTTCTTTCCTGTTTACCCTGTATACCTCTGACTTTAGATACAAGGTACATGTCATCTGCATAAATTCGCTGATGACTCAGCAATAGTTGGGTGTGTAAAGGGAGGACGGGAGGATGAATACAGGGCCCTAGTGGAGGACTTTGTCAAACGGTGCAAGCTGAATCATCTCCTTTTCAACTTCAGTAAGACAAAGGAGATGGTGATGGACTTCAGGAAGACTAAGCTTTGCATTGCTCCCTGTTGCTGTTGATGGTGAGGACGTGGATGTGGCCAGGACCTATGTGTACTTGGGGGTGCATCTGGATGACAGACTTGAGTGGAACACCAACACAGAGGCTGTGTACAAGAAAGGCCACCATTTCCTCTACTTCCTGAGGAGACTGAGGTCCTTTGGAGTATGCAGGCCTCTCCTTCACATGTTCTACCAATATGTTGTCACCAGTATAATCTTCTATGTGGTGGTGTGCTGGGGCAATGGTATCAACATGGGTGATGCCAACAGGCTGAATAAACTGATTAGAAAGGCTGTCTTTGTTATAGGAGACAACCTGGACACACTGGAGGCTGTGGTAGAACAAGGGACCCTACAGAAGATCCTGGCTATCCTGCACAATGTTTCTGACCATCTGCATGTCAACTTTGCTTAACAGAGGAGCACTTTTAGTAATAGACTCAGACGACTGTGCTGCTCCAAAGAGCGCTATATGAGGTCACTCTTACCCTCGGCCATTAGGCTCAATAATGAGTCAATCTAGAGCCGGGGAAGTGATGACCCCTCCCCCTCCTGTTAGACTGTTTGAGGTAACTTATTTGTTTCTTACTTCTCTTCCAATATTGTATATTTGCATATCTGTGCATTTGTAATGCTACTGTAACATTGTAATTCCCTTTGGGATCAAAAAGGTATCTATCTATCTACAGACACCTCCACATCTATCTATAGACACCTCCACATCTATTAACAGAAACTCCACTTCTATCTACAGAAACTCTACATCTATTTACAGAAACAAAAACTCCACTTCTATCTATAGACACCTCCACATCTATCTACAGACATCTCCACATCTACACAGTATATATGAAAGCACATCTTTCTAAAGACATCCCCACATCTATCTACAGAAAATCCACATCTGTCTATGGAAACTCCACATCTATATACAGACACTTCCACATCCATCTACGAACAGCTCCTCAACTACCTACAGACAGCTCCACATCATTCACAGAAAATCCACATCTATCTACAGAAACATCTACATCATCTACGAACAGCTCCACATCTATCTACAGACACTTCCAAATCTAGCAACAGAAAATCCAGTTCTATCTACCAATGTCTCCACAACTATCAACAGACATCTCCTCATCTATCCACAGAAACTCCACATAAACACACACACACACACACACTTACCCAGACATGCACATATACACACACACATATACACACACACATATACACACACACACACACACACACACACACACACACACACACACAGAGTTACCAGACTGAATCAGAATATCGGACGGTGCCTTGACATGAACCTGTAACATTCACACCTGACCTGCCAACTCCTCCTCCTTTGTGTAGTGCAGATTGCAACTCGATACTCACGATCCATATCAGACACCTGTGTTCCCGAGTTATACTCAGGTAGCCAGTAAATCCAGCGACCAACACGAGACTTCCCGCTACCCACATCACATAGATACCTGGTAAGAGGGAAGAAGAGCACAACAGGCTATTCAAGTTCACGTTCAAATTCAGTTTATTGTCATATATTTCATACAATGTATGTTACCAAACGGAAAAGGTGTTCCTCTGGACTGATGTGCACAGCATAGTACATATAACTCACACGCAATTGTCATTCAACTGTACACACGTATACTACCAAATGAAACAATGTTCTTCCAGATCAAGGTGGACAATACGGGACTTACAACACAAAGTAATATTACCACAATAAATTAACAGACCCTCATTTTGCTTGACTTCAGTCATTTTCCGACAATTCTTTCCTTCAGTGGGTCATGGTCTTGCTTGGTGCCCCACCCTGATAGACATCCAACTCCCTCAAGGACTAATCAAGGGATGTTTGCTCTCCCCACCCCTCCACCCATTATAGTGCCCGATGGATCATTTGAACTAATCTCACGGAACTGATTTCTGTAATACAACTGGATTCTGAGAGCAGATAATGTGAGGAATTTCCTGATTTTCTTTCGGGGTAGTGTACCTCTATAAGATCTCACAGAGTCGTTGATTGGTACAACTCCATCCAAGCTAGCCCCATATCCTTTTCAACCATTTTTATCTATATTTTTGTCCATGCCCATAAGACAGAGGAACAGAATTAGGCCATTCAGCCCATCAAGTCTGCTCTGCCATTCCATCATGGCTCATTTATTATCCCTCTCAACTCCATTCTCCCACCGTCTCACTATATCCTTAGATGCCCTGACTGATTAGGAAACGATCAACTTCAGCCTTAAGTATATGTACAGACTTGGCCTCCTCTGCAGTCTGTGGCAGAGCATTCCACAAATTGACTACTCTCTGGCTAAAAAAATTCCTCCTTACCTCTGTTCTAAAGGGTCGCCCCTCAATTTTGAGGCTGTGCTCTCTAATTCTGGATATCCCCACCATAGGAAACATTATCTCCACATAAGACCATAACACCATAAGACATAGGAGCAGAATTAGGCCATTTGGCCCATCGAGTCTGCTCCACCATTCAATCATGGCTGATCCTTCTCTTTCTCCTCCTCAACCCCAGTTCCCAGCCTTCTCCTGCTAACCTGTGATGCCACGTCAGGAGCCTTCAATCTCTGCCTTAAATACACTGAATAATCTGGCCTCCACAGCTGCATGAGGCAACAAATTCCACAAATTTATCACCCTCTGGCTAAAGAAATTTCTCCACATCTCTGTTTTGAATGGATGCCTCTCTATCATGAGGCTGTGCCCTCTTGTCCTAGACTCTCCCACTATGAGAAACATCCATTCCACATCTACTCTGTCTAGGCCTTTCAACATTCGAAAAATTTCAATGAGATCTCTCCTTATCCTTCTGAATTCCAGCAATAACAGACCCAGAGCCATCAGACGTTCCTCGTATGATAACCCTTTCATTCCTGGAATCATCCTTGTGAACCTCCTCTGGCCCTCTCCAATGCCAGCACATCTCTTCTAAGATGAGGAGCCCAAAACTGTTCACAATACTCAAGGTGAGGCCTCACCAGTGCCTTATAAAGCCTTAGCGTTACATCCCTGCTCTTGTATTCCAGACCTCTGGAAATGAATGCTAACGTGGCATTTGCCTTCCTCACCACCAACTCTACCTACAAGTTAACCTTTAGGGTGTTCTGCACAAGGACTCCCAAATCGCTTTGCACCTCAGATTTTTGGATTTTCTCCCCGTTTGGAAAATAGTCCGCACATTTATTTCTACTAGCAAAGTACATGAGCACGCATTTTCCAACATTATATTTCATTTGCCACTTTCTCGCCCATTCTCTTAAACTGTCTAAGTCCTTCTGCATTCTACCTGTTTTCTCAATAATACCTGCCCCTCCACCAATCTTTGTATCATCTGCAAATTTGGCAACAAAGCCATCTATTCCATCATCTAAATCATTTATATACAGCATAAAAAGAAGTGGTCTCAACACTGACCCCTTCGGGGAGGCAATCGCCTCTGATCTGGGCACATTTACGAGCTGGGCAGCACCTAATTAATTAGCTTGTTTATTTCTACTTTTTTCTTAAAGATGTGCTGGGTGTGTTCTGGCTACCGCTGTACCATTGCATTCTTCGCGGCAATGTATCAGTCCGCGGCCCAGAGGTTGAGGACCATTATCTATCCTACTTGTAACCTCCTCAAAGAATTCCAACAGGTTCATCAGGCAGGATTTTCCCTTAAGGAAACCATGCTGACTTTGTCTTTGTCTTGTCCAGTGTCACCAAGTACTCCATCACCTCATCCTTAACAATTGACTCTAACATCTTTCCAACCACTGAGGTCAGGCTAACTGGTCTATAATTTCCTTTCTGCTGCCTTCCTCCTTTCTTAAAGAGTGGGGTGATATTTGCAATTTTCCAGTCCTCTGGCACCATGCCCGAGTCCAATGATTTTTGAAAGATCATTGCTAATGCCGCCACAATCTCTAATGCTACTTCTTTCAGAACCCTAGGGTGCATTTCATCTGGTCTGGGGGACTTGCGTACTTATAGGTCTTTGAGCTTTTTGAGCACTTTCTCCCTTGTAAAAGGAACTCTTCCTTCACACAGTACAACATTTGGCACACTGCTGGTGTCTTCCACAGTGGAGACTGATGCAAAATACCCATTTATTTCATCTGTCATCTTCTTGTCCCCCATTATTATTTCTCCTGCCTCATTTTCTAGCGGTCCTATATCCACTCTCATCTCTCTTTTATTTTTTACATACTGTATTTAAAAAAGGTTTTACTATTCACTTCGATATTATTTGCTAGCTTACTTTCATATTTCATTTTTTTCCCTTGTAGTGATTCTTTTAGTTGCTGTCTGTAGGTTTTTAAAACTTCCCAATCTTCTATCTTCCCTCTAATTTTTGCTTTGTTGTATGCCCTCTCATTTGTTTTTACAACATCTTTGACTTCCCTTGTCGGCCATGGTTGTACTATTTTGCCATTCGAGTATTTCTTCATTTCTAGAATACATATTTCCTGCACCTTCCTCATTTTTCCCAGAAACACACACCATTGCTGCTCTGCTGACATCACTGCCAGCAGCTCCTTCTAATTTACTTTGGTCAACCCCTCTCTCATACCACTGTAATTTCCCTTACTCCACTGAAATACTGCTACATCAGACTTTACTTTCTCACTATCAAATTTCAAGTTGAACTCAATCATATTGTGATCACGGGTTCCTAAGGGTTCTTTTACATTAAACTCCCTAATCACCTCCAGTTCATTACATAACACCCAATCCAGTATAACTGATCCCCCAGTAGGCTCGATGACAAACTGCTCGAAAAAGCTATGCAACAAACTCACTCTCTTGAGATCCATTACCAACCTGATTTTCCCAATCGACCTGCATGTTAAAATCTCCCATGCCTATCATAATATTGTCCTTTTGACTTGCCTTTTCCATTTCCTGTTGTAATCTGTGGTCCACCTCCCAGCCACTGTTGGGAGGTCTGTATATAACTGCCATCAGGGTACTCTTCCCTTGCAGTTTCTTAACACAATCCACAAGGATGCAACATCTTCTGATCCTATGTCACATCTTTCTACTGATTTGATGCCATTCTTTACCAGTAGAGCCACACCACCCCCTCTGCCTACCTTCCTATCCCTCTGATACAATGTAACCTTGGATTTTCAGCTCCCAACTACAACCATCCTTCAGCTACGATTCAGTGATGGCCACAACATCATACCTGGCAATCTAGTCCTTTCAATATTCAGTAGGTTTCAATGAGATCCCCCTGCATTCTTCTAAATTCCACTGATACAGGCCCACAGCTGCCAAACGTTTCTCATATGTCAAGCCCTTCATTCCTGGAATCATCCTTGTGAACCTCCTCTAGACTCTTTCCAATGACAACATGTCCTTTCTGAGATATGGTGCCCAAAACTGTTGACAACACTTGTGACAAAAGTACAGCCTGACTAGTGTTTTATAAAGGCTTGGCATTATTCTTTTGCTTTTATATTCTATTTATATTCTTATTATATGCTTTTATATTCTATTCCCCCTTGAAATAAATGCCGATATTATATTTGCTTTCTTTACAACAGGCTCAACCTGTGAATTAACCTTCTGGGAGTCTTGCATGAGGACTCCGAAGCCCCTCTGCATCACTGATGTTTGAACCTTCTCCCCACTTAGATATTAGTCCACATTATTATTCCTTTCATCAAAAATGCATTCTCATACATTTCCCAACACTGCATTCATCTGCTACTTTTTTGCCCATTCTTCCAATTTGTCTAAGTCCTGCTTCCTCAGCACTACCTACCCCTTCACCTACCTTTGTAAGATCCGCAAACTTTGCCACAAAGCCAACAATTCCATTATCTAAATCATTGACAAACAATGTGAAAGCCAGCGGTCCCAATACTGACCCCTGAGGAAAACCACTAGTCACTAGCAGACAATCAAAAAAGGCCCTTTTTATTCACAGTTGCTACCTCCTGCCTGTCAGCCATTTGTCTATCCATACCAACATCTTTCCTGTAACACCATAGGATTTTATCTTGTTATGCAGCCTCATGTGAGGCACCTTATCAAACGCCTTCTGAAAATCCAAGTAAATGACATCCACTGCCTCTCCTTTGTCCACCCTGAACATCCAGTCTGCCTTCATTGTCACCGGTGACTTCAATACAGCGTCACTGTCTAAGGTCTCTCTGAAGTTTTGCCAACACATCCAGGTGAGCACACAGGGAAATAGCATACTTGACCAATACTACTCTCCCTTCCTCAGTGCTTACAAAATGCTCCTCCGCCTGCCGTTTGGAAAGTCAGATCACTGCTCCATCTTGCTACTGTTGAGGTACAGGCAGAAGCTGAAACAAGAGGCAGCCATCGTTAAAACCATCCACAGCTGGTCTGCCCAGTCGGTCTCCATGCTACAAGACTGCTTTGATGACGTTGACTGGAATATCTTTCATGATGAGGATGTCTCCGAGTTCACAGAAGGGGTCACGAGTTTCATCCAGAGTGCATCGAGGATGTTGTCCCCCAGAAATTGGTCAGGGTCTATCCAAACCAGAAACCCTGATCAACAGTTCTGTGCGAGCAGCACTTACTGCGTGACACAGAGCTTACGTTGCCAGTAATCAGCAGGAGCTCAAGAAATGTACCTACAATCTGCACAAAGTCATCAAGGCAGTGAAACGACAATACAGGGACAAGATCCAGACACAACTCTCCACCAACAACACACGCGGCTTGTGGCAAGGTCTGCACACCATCGCAGACTTCAAAGCTAAACACAGTGGAGTTTCCAACTTCGCTGCCTCTCTCCCAAATGAACTAAATCTTTTTTACACTTGGTTCGATGTCACTAACACTGATCCCCTGAGGAGAGCCACTGAAGTGACCTGCACATTAATCATCTCTCGGTACGCAGGTAGTTTTCACGAGTGGACAGTCACAAGGCCGCGGGACTGGATGGCATCCCAGGGCGGGATGTGCATGGCACAACTGGCAGGTGTGTTTACAGACATTTTTAATCTCTCCCTCTCCCAGTGTAGAGTGCCCTCCTGCTTTAAAACATCCACCATTGTCTTTGTACCTAAAAAGACCAAGGTAATATGTCTGAATGACTGGCGTCCTGTTGCACTCACCTCAATAACATTCAAATGCTTTTAGAAACATAGAAACATAGAAACATAGAAAATAGGTGCAGGAGTAGGCCATTCGGCCCTTCGAGCCTGCACCGCCATTTATTATGATCATGGCTGATCATCCAACTCAGAACCCCACCCCAGCCTTCCCTCCATACCCCCTGACCCCCATAGCCACAAGGGCCATATCTAACTCCCTCTTAAATATAGCCAATGAACTGACCTCAACTGTTTCCTGTGGCAGAGAATTCCACAGATTCACCACTCTCTGTGTGAAGAAGTTTTTCCTAATCTCGATCCTAAAAGGCTTCCCCTCTATCCTCAAACTGTGGCCCCTCGTTCTGGACTTCCCCAACATCGGGAACAATCTTCCTGCATCCAGCCTGTCCAATCCCTTTAGGATCTTATACGTTTCAATCAGATCCCCCCTCAATCTTCTAAATTCCAACGAGTACAAGCCCAGTTCATCCAGTCTTTCTTCATATGAAAGTCCTGCCATCCCAGGAATCAATCTGGTGAACCTTCTTTGTACTCCCTCTATGGCAAGGATGTCTTTCCTCAGATTAGGGGACCAAAACTGCACACAATACTCCAGGTGTGGTCTCACCAAGGCCTTGTACAACTGCAGTAGTACCTCCCTGCTCCTGTACTCGAATCCTCTCGCTATAAATGCCAGCATACCATTCGCCTTTTTCACCGCCTGCTGTACCTGCACGCCCACTTTCAATGACTGGTGTATAATGACACCCAGGTCTTGTTGCACCTCCCCTTTTCCTAATCGGCCACAATTCAGATAATAATCTGTTTTCCTATTTTTGAGAGACTTGTCAAGGACTACATCTGCAGCTTGCTACCACCCACACTGGACCCCGACAATTCGCCTACCGACACAACCAATCGACAGATGACGCAATAGCCACAGCTCTACACACCGTCCTTACACATCTGGAGAAGAGGGATGCTTATGTGAGAATGCTGTTCTTGGACTACAGTTCAGCATTCAACACCATAATTCCCCCCAGGCTCAACAAGAAGCTCAGAGACCTCGGCTTTCCCCCTGCCTTGTGTAGCTGGATCATGGACTTCCTGTCAGATCGCCGGCAGGTGGAAAAAGTGGGCTCCCTCACCTCTGCTCCTCAACACAGGTGCCCCTCAGGGCTGTGTACTAAGCCCCTCCTTTACTCTCTGTATACCCACGACTGTGTCGCCACCCATAGCTCCAATCTGCGAATTAAATTTGCTGATGACAGCACATTGTTTGGCCTAATCTCAAATAATAATGAGGCAGTCTACAGAGAAGTCATCACCCTAACAGAATGGTGTCAAGAAAACAACCTCTCCCTCAATGTCACAAAAACAAAGGAGCTGGTTGTGGACTACGGGAGCAATGGAGATAGGCTAACCCCTATTGACATCAATGGATCTGGGGTTGAGCGGGTGAACAATTTTAAGTTCCTCAGCATACACATCACCAAGGATCTCAAGTGGTCTGTACATACCAGCTGTGTGTATAACAGCCTCTTTCACCTCAGACGGTTGAAGAAATATAGTATGGGTACCCAAATCCTTGGAACTTTCTACAGGGGCACAATTGAGAGCATCCTGACTGGCTGCTTCACTGCCTGGTATGGGAACTCAATCACAGGACTCTGCAGAGAGTGGTGCGGACAGCCCAGTGCCTCTGTAGGCGGGACCTTCCCACTATTCAGGACATTTACAAAGGCAGGTGTGTAAAAAGGGCCCAAAGAATTCACTGGGGATCCAAGTCACCCCAACCACAAACTGTTCCAGCTGCTACCATCTGGGAAATGGTACCACAGCATAAAAGCCAGGACCAACAGGCTCTGGAACAGCTTCTTCCACCAAGACTGATTAATTCACGCTAATTTGAGTGTATTTCTATGTTACATTGGCTGTTCTATTTATTATAAATTATTATGATTGCACATTGCACATTTAGACGGAGACAAAACGTAAGGATTTTTACTCCTCATGTGTGTGAAGGATGTGAATAAAGTCAATTCAATTCCTACTTGAAGAGCTCCTACTTGAATAGATTTGACTGGCAAGATTTCCCTTGATAGAAACCATGCTGGAGTTGATTTATTTTATCATTAATCTCCAAGTACCTCAAAACTTCATCCTTAATAATAGATTCCAACACTTTCCCAACCATTGAGGTTCATCTAATTGGCCTGTAATTTCCTTTATTTTGCCTTCCTCCATTCTTAAAGAGTGGAGTGACATTTGCAATCATCCAGTCCTCTGGCACCATGCCAGAATCAAGTGATTCTTGAAAGAGCAATGCATCCGTTATCTCTTCAGCATCCTCTCTCAGGACTCTGGGATGTAGTGGATCTAGCCCTGGTGACTTATCCACCTTTAGACCTTTGAGTTTGCCTAAACTTTTTCCTTTGTAATAGCAATAGCACTCACTCTGCCACACTGCTAGTGTCTTCCACAGTGAAGGCAGATGCAAAATACCCATTAAGTTCAACTGCCATTTCTTCGTCCCCATTACTACCTCATCAGCATCATTTTCCAGTGGTCCAATATCAACTCTCACCTCCCTTTTACCATTTATATAATTGAAAACACTTATAATATCCTGCTTATATTATTGGCTAGTTTCACTTATATTTCATCTTTTCCCTTCTTCTCACTTTCTCAGTTGCCTTTTGTTGGATTTTAAAAGCTTCTCAATCATCTAAATTTCCACTCACTTTTGCTGCCTTATATACCCCTTCCTTGGCTTTTATGCAGTCCTTAACTTCCTTTGTCAGCCATGGTTGCCTACCCCTGCCATTTGAGGACTTCCTCCTCTGTGGTGCTCTGCCGTCATGCCCACCAGTATCGTCCTCCAATCCACCTGGGCAAGCTCCTCTCTCACTCCTCTGTAATTCCTTCATGTTAAGCTCCCTAATAAGATCTGGGTTATTACACAACAGCCAATCTAAGGTAGTCTTTCTCGGAGTAGGCTTAAGAACAAGCTGCTCTAAAAAGCCATCTCGTAGGCATTCAACAAATTTTCTCTCTTGCAATCCGACACCAACTTGATTTTCCCAATCCCCTTGCATATTGAAGATCCCCATTACAATTGTCTCATTACCCTTATTACGTGCCTTTTCCAGCTCCCTTTGCAATCTCAACCCCACATCTTGGCTACTGTTTGGAGACCTATATATGTTTCCCATAATGATTTTTTTTACCCTTTCAATTTCTTAACTCCACCCACAAAGATTCAACATTCTCTGACCCTGTCACCTCTTTCTAAAGACGTAATTCCATCTCTTACCAACAAGCCACACCACTGCCTGTGCCTTCCTCCCTGTCCTTTTGCTACAAATGAAACCCCGTTGGTTTCCTTGGCTGCGTAAATCCAGGGAATACACACTCTGGTCCCACCAAACCCGTGAGATTGAGATGGCTCTCCACCCCAACTCCGGTTTGTGTGGCTGCTGTGTAATTTGCTACCCTGTTACAACTCAGTGCCAAGAAATAACAGACAGCACACTGCATACGATTAAAAGAATTATATTTATGAATAATAACTAAAGAAAACCACAAAAAGGGCCCATTTTAATTAAACAGTCAAAGGTGCACAACTTGGAGCTCAACCCTTCCAAAAGTCATATTCACCAAACCTTTGTCGACTGCAGCACCTTCTCCATCGAATCGCAGTGCCCACCGGGTCAAATCTTAAGACTGGTTCTCTCCAGCGTCTTCCCTCTTCATCTCCAGATGAACAATGGACCCAGCTCACATTCCAAAGCACCCGTTATCTTCAACCATAACTCAAACACTGCTTCTACAGAAAGACCATTATGATAGCAGTGAAACCTTTCCCAGGGTGTTACACAAAGTATATCCTTTGATGTTAAACTCCCAACTAAGGCCTTCTTTCAGCCATGACTCAGTGATGACCACAACATCATACTGATCAATCTCTAATTGCACCACAAGCTCGTCCGCTTTATTCCGAATGCTACGCCCATTTAAATACTGCACCTTCAGTCCTGCAGTCTTTGCCCTTTTGAATTTTGCCTCTGTGGTACAATTTAACTCTTTGCTCTGTCTGCATTTGTACCCAATCATTGGCCTGTCCTTCCTTACACACATCATCTACTTGTAAACCTGCTGGTTCATCCTCAGCTCTATCATCCTTGTTTCCATCCCCCGACACATTAGTTTAATCAAGAACCTATCAAATATTTTAAATATACCAAATAACTTGGCCTCCACAGCCATCTGTGGCATGAAATCTACAGATTAGAGTCATAGAAAAGTACAGCACATTAACAGGCCTATCTAGTCCAACCAAACCATAGCCCTCCATACACCTACAATTCATGTACCTATCCAAACTTCTCTTTAACGTTGAAATCCGGCTTGCATGCACCATTTGCGCTGGCAGCTCATTCTGCACTCTCATGACTGTCTGAATGAAGAAGTTTCCACTGATGTTTCCCTTAAACTTTCACCTTTCACCCTTAACCTGTGACCTCTAGTTGTTGTCCCACCCAACCTCAGTGGAAAAAACTTACATTTACCCTACTTATACCCCTCATAATTGTGTATACCTCAATCAAATCTCCCCTTAATCTTCTACATTCCAAGGAATAAAGTTCTAACCTATCCAATTTTCCCTTATAACTCAGGTCCTCCAATCCCAGCAACATCCTTGTAAATTTACTCAATCTTACTTACATCTTTCCTTGAGGTAGGTGACCAAAACTGCACAGAATACTCTAAATTAGGCCTCACCAATGTCTTATACAACTTCAACATAACATCCCATCTCCTGTACTCAGTACTTTGATTTATGAAGGCCAATGTGCCAAAAGCTTTCTTTGCGACTCTATCTACTTGTGACGCCACTTTCAATAAATTATGGACCTCATTCCCAGATCCCTCTTTCTACTACACTCCTCAGATTGTCCTCTTTTGGTTGTTTGACATTCTTTGTTTGTGTGTAGCTTTTCATTGACACTGTTGCATTTCTTTGTTCTACTGTGAAGGTTAGCAAGAAAATGAATCTCGTGGTTGTATATGTACTGTGATAATGAATGTACTTTCAACTTTGATCCTTTTTCTCACATTTTTAGATTAAACTCCAATCAATATACAATCTTATATATATATATATATATATACTTGTATACAATTATGTACTGTGTAAGCTATCTTATGTAGTAATAATTATTGTGTTTTTTAATTTATTACAATGTTGTTTATCTTGTTTTTTTTTTGTTTTGCATGGATCCCCTGTCTTATAAAGACACTGCCCAGAAGAAGGAAATGGCAAACCACTTCTGTAGAATAATTGCCAAGAACGATCATAATCATGGAAAGATCATGATCACCATGTCACACAACGTGGCACGTAACAAATGAATGAGCATCTAAAAGCAGCACAAAAATTGCTGGAGGAACTCAGCAGGTCAGGCGGTATCGATGGAGGGGAATAAACAGCAATGTTTCAGATTGAGACCCTTCACACTGATGTAAGGCCTCAACCCAAAACATTGATTGTTAATTTCCCTCCATGGATGCTGCCTGATCTGCTGAGTTTCTCCATAATTTTTGTGTGATGCTTTGGATTTCCCGTATCTACAGAATCTCTTGTTTTTAAAATCTAAAAGCAGCCATCCTTGTGCTCACTGCACCTAAGGTCCACCCTCGCTCAAACCAGGTCTTCCTGTACCACATAGCAGATGCTGTGACCCTGAGCTACCACAGGGGGCGCTGAGACAGTCCTGGCAGATGTGGGGCTGAAATAAGAAGCTGGGAGGTGATAGGTGGAAAGGGTGAGACAAAGGACTCTAATGGGAGAGGTGAGGGGACTGTGGGGAAAAGGAGCACGGGCAGATGAGGAGAAAGGAAAAAAGGGGAGCCAGAATAGGCATTGGAAAGAGAGTGCGGAGGGGCAAGAAATTACAGGAACTTCTAGAATGACAACTGGGAACAGGTAGGATTGGAGAGTAGCAGACACCAACAGAATCAACAAACTCATTCGTAAGGCCAGTGATGTTGTGGGGATGGAACTGGACTCTCTCACGGTGGTGTCTGAAAAGAGGATGCTGTCTAAGTTGCATGCCATCTTGGACAATGTCTCCCATCCACTACATAATGTACTGGGTGGGCACAGGAGTACATTCAGCCAGAGACTCATTCCACCGAGATGCAACACAGAGCGTCATAGGAAGTCATTCCTGCCTGTGGCCATCAAACTTTATGATATGGCCCTTGTGGCTACGGGGATCAGGGGGTATGGAGGGAAGGCTGGGGCGGGGTTCTGAGTTGGATGATCGGCCATGATCATAATAAATGGCGGTGCAGGCTCGAAGGGCCGAATGGCCTACTCCTGCACCTATTTTCTATGTTTCTATGTTTCTATCCCTTGGAGTGTCAGTCATCCTGAGCCGATAGGCTGGTCCTGGACTTATTTCCTCGCATTTACATATTACTATTTAATTATTTATGGTGCAACTGTAACAAAAACCAATTTCCCCCGGGATCAATAAAGTATGACTATGAATATGACTAAATGACATCCAAGACCTTTCCTGAGAATGGCAGGAAATCTATCCCTTACACTCATTCAAGGTTTACGTTGTTTACAGGATGTGGATGTTTCCACAAAAGTGCCAGGCTGTATATTTGAAGAAGAATAAATCCCCTCTTGTCGAGGAATAAGGGGACGCCTGACACATGTACACAACATTAGGAAAGGCAGAGATAGAATCATCTTCCCATAGTATAGGCATCACACATTTAAGATAAGAGGAAGGGGTATGAAAGCAGATCTGAGCAGTAAGTTTGAAATTGATTGAAAAGGGGAATTCATATCAACCATTCTCAAAGATATATAAAACCCTCCACAACGTTAAGCACGTTTACAATGAGCGCTGTCACGGGAACGCAGCACCCATCACCAAGGACAGCCACCAAGCAGTACCATCGGGCAGGAGGAACAGGAGTCTTAGGTCGTACACCACCAGGTCCAGAAGTAGTTATAACCCCACAACCATCAGGCCCCTGTACCATTATGGAGAACTTCACTCACCTCAACGCTGAATTGACTCCACAGCCTAAAGGCTCACTTTCAGGGACTCTATACAACTCTCATTCTCAGTATTATTTATTTACTTGTTTGCATAATTTGGCTTCTTTTGTACATTGGTCATTTGTTGGCCTTGTTTATGCATTGTATTTCATAAATTCTATTGTATTTCTTTATTGTTCTGTAAATGCCCACAAGAAACATAGAAACATAGAAAACCTACAGCACAATACAGGCCCTTCGGCCCACAATGCTGTGCCGAACATGTACTTACTTTAGAAATTACCTAGGGTTACCTATTGTCCTCTATTTTTCTAAACTCCATGTACCTATCCAGGAGTCTTTTAAAAGACCCTATAGTCTCCTACCTCTCATTATCTTATACAGCTCTATCAGGTTAGCTCTCATCCTCCGCCGTTCCAAGGAGAAAAGGCCAAGTTCATTTAATCTATTCTCAGAAGACATGCTCCCCAATCCAGGCAACATCCTGGTAAATCTCCTCTGCACGCTTTCCATAGTTTCCACATCCTTCCTGTGGTGAGGTGAACAGAACTGAGCACAGTACTTCAAGTGGGGTCTGACCAGGGGCCTATATAGCTGTAACATTACCTCTTGGCTCTTGAACTCAGTCCCACGGTTGATGAAAGCCAATGCACTGTATGCCTTTTTAACAACAGAGTCAACCTGCACAGCAGTTTTGAGTGTCATAAGGACTCGGTCCCCAAGATCCCTCTGATCCTCCACACTGCCAAGAGTCTTACCATTAACATTATATTCTGTCATCATATTTGACGTACCAAAATAAACCACCTCACACTTATCTGGGTTGAACTCCATCTGCCACTTCTCAGCCCAGTTTTGCATCCTATCAATGTCCCGCTGTAACTTCTGACAGCTCTCCACTCTATCCACAACACCCCCAACCTTTGTGTCATCAGCAAATTTACTAACCCATCCCTCCACTTCCTCATCCGGGTCATTTATAATAATCACGAAGAGTAAGGGTCCCAGAACAGATCCCTGAGGCACACCGCTGGTCACCGACCTCCATGCAGAATATGACCCGTCTACAACCACTCTTTGCCTTCTGTGAGCAAGCCAGTTCTGGATCCACAAAGCAATGTCCCCTTGGATCCCATGCCTCCTTACTTTCTCAATAAGCCTTGCATGGGGTACCTTATCAAATGCCTTGCTGAAATCCATATACACTACATCTACTGCTCTTCCTTCATCAATGTGTTTAGTCACATCCTCAAAAAAATTCAATCAGGCTCGTAAGGCACGATCTGCCTTTGACAAAGCCATGCTGACTATTCTTAATCATATTATGCCTCTCCAAATGTTCATAAATCCTGCCTCTCAGGATCTTTTCCATCAACTTAACAACCACTGGTCTATAATTTCTTGGACTATCTCTATTCCTTTTCTTGAATAAGGGAACAACATCTACAATCTTCCAATCCTCCGGAACCTCTCCCATCCCCATTGATGATGCAAAGAACATTACCAGAGGCTCAGCAATCTCCTCCCTCACCTCCCACAGTAGCCTGGGGTATATCTCACCTGGTCCTGGAGACTTATCCAACTTGATGCTTTCCAAAAGCTCCAGCACATCCTCTTTCATAATGTCTATATGTTCAAGCTTTTCAGTCCGCTGTAAGTCATCCCTACATCGCCAAGATCCTTTTCCATAGTGAATACTGAAGCAAAGTATTCATTAAGTCCCTCTGCCATCTCCTCTGGTTCCATACACACTTTTCCACTGTCACACTTGATTGGTCCTATTTCTCACTTATCCTCTTGCTCTTCACATAGTTGTAGAATGCCTTGGGATTTCCTAATCCTGCTCGCCAAGGCCTTCTCATGGTCCCTTCTGGCTCTCCTGATTTCATTCTTAAGCTCCTTCCTGCTAGCCTTATAACTTTCTAAATCTCTATCATTACCTAGTTTTTTGAACCCTTCATAAGTTTTTCTTTTCGGCTTGACTAGATTTTCAATGGCCTTTGTACACCACGGTTCCTGTACCCTACCATCCTTTCCCTGTCTCACTGGAATGCAGAATGCCACACAAATATCCCCTGAATATTTGCCACATTTCCCCGAGAACATCTGTTTCCAATTGGAGAATAGGGTTGCGGTGGATAATAAATCAGCCATGATGAAATGGTGGAGCAGACTCGATGGGCTGAATGACCTAATTCTGCTCCTATGTCTCATAGTCTCCTTCCCCTCCGCCATCAGATTTGTGGGTGATCCATGAACCGACCTCACTACTTTATACTCTTTTTGCACTATTTATTTTAGTTAATATAACCTCATTGTAATTCATAGTAATTTTTATCTATTGCACTGTACTGCTGCCACAAAACAACAATAACACATTCTGAATTCTGATTCTAGAAAACAGGCCCTTCAGCCCAACTCATCCATGCTGAACAGGATGTCCTTCTAAGCTACAACTTACCCACCAGCTGCCACCTCCCAACTCGACCCCCCCCTCATGCCCAGCTGGCTCCTTCTGCCCATCACCCCCTCCTCATCCGGATCACCTACAATCTCCTGCCTTACGCCTCTCTCTTCCCTTTCTACCAACGCTCTCCTCTCCGCACACTCGGTCACTGAGGCAGGCTTTTGAAACGTCGACCACCATGAATGCTGCCCGACCTATGCACTCTAACAGCCCTTTATTTTTTACATGAATATTGGGTGGCAGGGTAGCTTAGTGGTTAGCACATCCGCTTTAAAGTGCCAGTAATCACCGAACAGGGTTCAAGTCCCACCACTGCCCGTCAGGGGTTTGTACGCTCATGATCGTGTGGGTTTCCTCCAGGTGCCCTGGTTTCCTCCCACATTCCCAAGACATGCTGTTGGGGTTAATGAGTTGCAGCCATGCTATGTTGGCATCTGAATCATGGCAACACTTGCAGGCTGTCCCCAGCATAACCTTTGCTGATTTGATTTGACGTAAGCCACACATTTCACTGTTTGTTTTGACAAATAAAACTTTTAATTTTCATCCTTAATTCCTGCGATAAGGGACTACATCTACAAGGAAAGCTTGTTATGGCTGTGGGGTGGTTTAGTTCAGAGCAAGAGCTGACATGATGGAAACTGCTTAGGGGTTGAACAGTGAGGTTGATCCCATGGCTGGAGACTCAAGGATTGGAAGGCACCGGGTTTAAGCCAGAGGGGAACTAAGTTATAGTGACCCAATGAAAATAGTTCCCCTTTGTGGGATTGTTTACACCTTGCCTAGTCACTGCATTGGAGATTGAGGAGGGAATTGGATAAAGAAGTTTACACAGCTATGAGGAACATGCTCTCTTCTCATTGCTACCATCAGGGGGGTGATACAGGAGCCTGAAGGCACACACTCAATGCTTTAGGAACAGCTTCTTCACCTGCGCCGTCAGATTTCTGAGTGGACAATGAGCCAACCCATGAACTCAGTATTTTTGTACCATTTGTTTTATATGTATATATTTATATATATACGCGGATACAATAGGGTCCTTTCGCTCCTGAATAGGTACATGGACATAGAAACATAGAAACATAGAAAATAGGTGCAGGAGTAGGCCATTCGGCCCTTCGAGCCTGCACCGCCATTTATTATGATCATGGCTGATCATCCAACTCAGAATCCAGCCTTCCCTCCATACCCCCTGACCCCCGTAGCCACAAGGGCCATATCTAACTTCCTTTTAAACATAGCTAATGAACTGGCCTCAACAGTTTGCTGTGGCAGAGAATTCCACAGATTCACCACTCTCTGTGTGAAGAAGTTTTTCCTAATCTCGGTCCTAAAAGGCTTCCCCTCTATCCTCAAACTGTGACCCCTCGTTCTGGACCTCCCCAACATCGGGAACAATCTTCCCGCATCTAGCCTGTCCAATCCCTTTAGGATCTTATACGTTTCAATCAGATCCCCCCTCAATCTTCTAAATTCCAACGAGTACAAGCCCAGTTCATCCAGTCTTTCTTCATATGAAAGACCTGCCATCCCAGGAATCAATCTGGTGAACCTTCTTTGTACTCCCTCTATGGCAAAGATGTCTTTCCTCAGATTAGGGGACCAAAACTGCACACAATACTCCAGGTGTGGTCTCACCAAGGCCTTGTACAACTGCAGTAGTACCTCCCTGCTCCTGTACTTGAATCCTCTCGCTATAAATGCCAGCATACCGTTCGCCTTTTTCACCGCCTGCTGTACCTGCATGCCCACTTTCAATGACTGGTGTATAATGACACCCAGGTCTCGTTGCACCTCCCCTTTTCCTAATCGGCCACCATTCAGATAATAATCTGTTTTCCTATTTTTGCCACCAAAGTGGATAACTTCACATTTATCCACATTAAATTGCATCTGCCATGAGTTTGCCCACTCACCTAACCTATCCAAGTCACCCTGCATCCTCTTAGCATCCTCCTCACTGCTAACACTGCCACCCAGCTTCGTGTCATCCGCAAACTTGGAGATGCTGCATTTAATTCCCTCATCCAAGTCATTAATATATATTGTAAACAACTGGGGTCCCAGTACTGAGCCTTGCGGTACCCCACTAGTCACCGCCTGCCATTCTGAAAAGGTCCCGTTTATTCCCACTCTTTGCTTCCTGTCTGCTAACCAATTCTCCACCCACACCAATACCTTACCCCCAATACAGTGTGCTTTAAGTTTGCACACTAATCTCCTGTGTGGGACCTTGTCAAAAACCTTTTGAAAATCCAAATATACCACATCCACTGGTTCTCCCCTATCCACTCTACTAGTTACATCCTCAAAAAATTCTATGAGATTCGTCAGACATGATTTTCCTTTCACAAATCCATGCTGACTTTGTCCGATCATTTCACCGCTTTCCAAATGTGCTGTTATCACATCCTTGATAACTGACTCCAGCAGTTTCCCCACCACCGACGTTAGGCTAACCGGCCTATAATTCCCCGGTTTCTCTCTCCCTCCTTTTTTAAAAAGTGGAGTTACATTAGCCACCCTCCAATCCTCAGGAACTAGTCCAGAATCTAACGAGTTTTGAAAAATTATCACTAATGCATCCACTATTTCTTGGGCTACTTCCTTAAGCACTCTGGGATGCAGACCATCTGGCCCTGGGGATTTATCTGCCTTCAATCCCTTCAATTTACCTAACACCACTTCCCTACTAACATGTATTTCGCTCAGTTCCTCCATCTCACTGGACCCTCTGTCCCTTACTATTTCTGGAAGATTATTTATGTCCTCCTTAGTGAAGACAGAACCAAAGTAATTATTCAATTGGTCTGCCATGTCCTTGCTCCCCATAATCAATTCACCTGTTTCTGTTTGCAGGGGACCTACATTTGTCTTTATCAGTCTTTTCCTTTTTACATATCTATAAAAGCTTTTACAGTCCGTTTTTATGTTCTCTGCCAGTTTTCTCTCATAATCTTTTTTCCCCTTCCTAATTAAGCCCTTTGTCCTCCTCTGCTGAACTCTGAATTTCTCCCAGTCCTCAGGTGAGCCACTTTCTCTGGCTAATTTGTATGCTACTTCTTAGGAATTGATACTATCCCTAATTTCTCTTGTCAGCCACGGGTGCACTACCTTCCTTGATTTATTCTTTTGCCAAACTGGGATGAACAATTGTTGTAGTTCATCCATGCAACCTTTAAATGCCTGCCATTGCATATCCACCGTCAATCCTTTAAGTGTCATTTGCCAGTCTATCTTAGCTAATTCACGACTCATACCTTCAAAGTTACCCCTCTTTAAGTTCAGAACCTTTGTTTCTGAATTAACTACGTCACTCTCCATGTTAATGAAGAATTCCACCATATTATGGTCACTCTTACCCAAGGGGCCTCTCACGACAAGATCGCTAATTAACTCTTCCTCATTGCTCAAAACCCAGTCCAGAATAGCCTGCCCTCTAGTTGGTTCCTCGACATGTTGGTTCAAAAAACCATCCCGCATACATTCCAAGAAATCCTCTTCTTCAGCACCTTTACCAATTTGGTTCACCCAGTCTACATGTAGATTGAAGTCACCCATTATAACTGCTGTTCCTTTATTGCACACATTTCTAATTTCCTGTTTAATACCATCTCCGACCTCACTACTACTGTTAGGTGGCCTGTACACAACTCCCACCAGCGTCTTCTGCCCCTTAGTGTTACGCAGCTCTACCCATATTGATTCCACATCTTCCCGGCTTATGTCCTTCCTTTCTATTGCGTTAATCTCTTTTTTAACCAGCAACGCCACCCCACCTCCCCTTCCTTCATGTCTATCCCTCCTGAATATTGAATATCCCTGAACGTTGAGCTCCCATCCCTGGTCACCCTGGAGCCATGTCTCTGTGATCCCAACTATATCATAATCATTAATAACAATCTGCACTTTCAATTCATCCACCTTATTACGAATGCTCCTTGCATTGACACATAAAGCCTTCAGGCGCTCTTTTACAACTCTCTTAGCCCTTTTTAATGCTTGCCCTGGATTTGTCGGCCTGCCACTTTTACTTTTCCCCTTTGTACTTTTTGCTTCTACGCTCACTTTACACCCCTCTGTCTCTCTGCACTGGTTCCCATCCCTCTGTTGTGAACTAACCTCCTCACACCTAGCCTCTTTAATTTGATTCCCTTAGAAAAATAGCGGGCTATGGGTAACCCTAGGTAATTTCTAAAGTAAGTACATGTTCAGCACAGCATTGTGGGCCGAAGGGCCTGTATTGTGTCGTAGGTTTTCTATGTTTCTATGTTCTATATATATTTCTCATTGTAACATAGTATTTTATGTATTGCACTGTACAGCTGCCACAATACAACAAATTTCACAACATATGTCCGTGATAATAAATCTGATTCTGATTCTGAATTGGTTTATTATCGTCACACAGACTAGTGACAGCGTGAAAAACTTTTCATACATTCTGCACATCAGTACAAAAGGAACACAGAACACAGAGGTTGTGGACACGGCTCAGCACATCACAGAAACTAAACTCCCTACTTGGAGACTGTCCACACTTCTCACTGCCTCGGGAAAGCAGCCAGCGTATTGAAAGTCCCCACCCACCCCGGACATCCTCTCTTCCATCAGGCAGGAGATAACAAACGCCTGAAAGCATGTAGCACTAGGCACAAGGACAACTTCGACCTGATTGTTATGCAAAGCAAATGCAATGCCAGCTTTCACTTTGAGGGGACTAGAATATAAATCAGTGATGTAATGCTAAATCCTTATAAGGCATTGATTTCTCCAACTTCCAGTAATTACCCCCCTTTCTTCTATTCCCCACTCTTACCTCTTCTCTTTACCTGCTATCACCTCCTCCTCTCCTCTCTCCAATGGTGCACTCTCCACTATTCTCAGATTCCTTCTTCTCCAGCCTTTTGCCTTTACCCGCCATCATCTCCCAGCTTCTTACTTCATCACCTCTCCCCCTCCTGAAGTTTCACCTATCACCTTCTATCTTGTCTTCCTTTCCCTCCCCCTACCTTCTTATTCTGGCATCTCTCCCCTTCCTTTCCAGTCCTGACGAAGGGTCACGGCCCAAAACATTGACTGTTCTTCATTTCCATAGATGCTGCCAGACCTGCTAAGCTCCTCCAGCATTTTGTGTGCTGATCCCGAAGGGTTGACTGCTCGGAGGTTTTACAGAATCTGAGAGATTGGACGGACATCAAGGCATTGTCTCTCATTGACCTTATCCTGTCAGTGAGAGCAGAGTGTGGGCTGGCAGATGGGTCAGGGCCTACGGTTTCGGGATTACTCCGTTAATCCGAGTTTATCTCCCCGAGGTGATAGCGGAGAGCCTTACGACCAGAACTTACCAATGCTGAATCGTTCGGCGTTCTCATCAACCTCAAAGAGGCTCCTTGTCCTCTGATCAAAGCGGAACCAGAAACCCACCATCAAGATGATGAGGCCCAGGAGCTGAAAAACATCAACGAGATGCTTCTGAGGTCACAGCATCACTTATACCAAAAAGCAAACCGCTGGACCAACTTTGGAACAGGGCTGCCACTTTAGCTCAGTAGTTTAGCACAGCTCGGGCATCGGAGGTCAGTGCTCAGAGCTGGTGTCCTCTGTAAGCAGCTTTGTAGTTGCTTTGGTTTCTGCCTAAAGTTCAAAGACGTATTGGTTAGTACGTTACTGTAACTCCCCAACCCATCTCCACCCCCTCCCCATCCCTCCACCCCTCCACACCCCTCTCCCCTCTCCCCACCCATCCAAAACTCTCTCCACCCCCTCTCCACATCCCAACCATCCCCTTCCCACCTCCTCTCCACCCCCCTCCACACCTCTCCACCCCATCCACACCCATTTCCCCACCCCTCCACCCCCCACCACCTCTGTCTACCCCCTCCCCACACCCTCTCCACCCCCTCCCCATCCCTTCACCCCCTCTACACCCCTCTACCCTCTCCCCACCCCCTCTCCACATCCCAGCCACCCTCTTCCCACCACCTCTCCACCCCCCTCCACCCCATCCACACCCATTTCCCCACCCCTCCACCCCCCACCACCTCTGTCTACCCCCTCCCCACACCCTCTCCACCCCCTCCCCATCCCTTCACCCCCTCTACACCCCTCTACCCTCTCCCCACCCCCTCTCCACATCCCAACCACCCTCTTCCCACCACCTCTCCACCCCCCTCCACCCCATCCACACCCATTTCCCCACTCCTCCACCCCCTCACCACCTCTGTCTACCCCCTCCCCACCCCCTCTCCACATCCCAACCACCCCCCTCCACCCCTCTCCACCCCATCCACATCCATTTCCCCACCCCTCCACCCCCTCACCACCTCTGTCTACCCCCACCCCCACCCCATCACCTCTTCACCCCCTCTCCAAATCCCAACCACCCTCTTCCCACCACCTCTCCACCTCTGTCTACCTCCTCCCAAGCCCCTCTCCACCCCCACCCCATCACCTCTCCACCCCCTCCACTCCCTTTCCAACCCCTCTACCACCCTCCTCACCCCATCCATCCCCTCTCCACCCCTTATCCACCCCTTTCCACCCTGTCCACCCCCTCTTCACCCTATCCCCATCCTCCATGACATTTCCACCCCACCCCTTTCAACCCCTCCCCACTTCCTCCTCACACCCTTTCCACCCCTGCCCAGCCCCTATCCACACCCTCCTCACCACTTCTCCATCTCTGGAGGACTGGAAGGTAGCAAATGTTATTCCCTAGTTCAAGAAAGGGAGTAGAGATAACCAAGAAATTATAGACCAGTGAGTCTGACTTCAGTGGTGGGCAAGTTGTTGGAGAAGAACCTGAGAGACAGGATTTATGAGCATTTGGAGAGACATAATCTGAATGGGGATAGTCAGCATGGCTTTGTCAAGAGCAGGCCATGCCTTACAAGCCTGATGGAATTCTTTGAGGATGTAACAAAACACATTGATGAAGATAGAGCAGTGGATGTAGTGTATATGGATTTCAGTAAGGCATTTGATAATGTTGCCCATGCAAGGCTCCTTCAGAAAGTAAGGAGGCATGGGATCCAAGGGGACCTTGTTTTGTGGATCCAGAATTGGCTTGCCACAGAAGGCAAAGGGTGGTTGTAGATAGTTTGTATTCTACATGGAGGTCAGTGACCAGTGGTGTTCTGAAGGGACCCCTGGGACCCCTCCTCTTTGTAATTTTTATAAATCAAGTGGATGAAGAAGTAGAAGGATGGGTTAATAAGTTTTCTGATGTCACAAAGGTTGGGGGTGTTGTGGATAGTCTGGAGGGCTGTCAGAGGTTACAGTGGGACATTGATAGGATGCAGAACTGGGCTGAGAACTGGCAGATGGAGTTCAACCTCCCTCTGCAGTTGGATCCTCGACTTCCTAACCGGAAGACCACTATCTATGTGGATTGGTGATAACATCTCCTCTTCGCTGACGATCAACACTGGTGCACCTCAGGGGTGTGTGCTTAGCCCACTGCTCTACTCTCTGTATACACATGACTGTGTGGCTAGGCATAACTCAAATACCATCTCCAAGTTTGCTGACGATTCAACCATTGTTGGTAGAATCTCAGGTGGTGACGAGAGGGCGTACAGGATTGAGATATGCCAACTAGTGAAGTGGTGCCACAGCAACAAACTTGTACTCAAAGTCAGTAAGACGGAAGAGCTAGTTGTGGATTTCAGGAAGGGTAAGACGAAGGAACACATACCAATCCTCATAGAGGGATCAGAAGTGGAGAGAGTGAGCAGCTTCAAGTTCCTGGGTGTCAAGGTCTCTGAGGGTCTAACCTGGTCCCAACATATTGATGCAGTTATAAAGAAGGCAAGACAGCAGCTATACTTTATTAGGAGTTTGAAGAGATGTGGCATGTCAACAAATACACTCAAAAACTTCTATAGTTGAACTGTGGAGAGCATTCTGACAGGCTGCATCACTGTCTGGTATGGAGGGGCTACTGCACTGGACCGAAAGAAGCTGCAGAAGGTTGTAAATCTAGTCAGCTCCATCTTGGGCACTAGCCTACAAAATACCCAGAGCATCTTCAAGGAGTGGTGTCTCAGAAAGGCAACGTCCATTATTAAAGACAACAAGCACCCAGGGCATGCCCTTTTCTCACTGTTACCATCAGGTAGGAGATACAGAAGCCTGAAGGCACACACTCAGCGATTCAGGAACAGCTTCTTCCCCTCTGCCATCCGATTCCTAAATGGTCACTGAAGCTTTGGACACTACCTCACTTTTTTAATATAAAGTATTTCTGTTTTTGTACATTTTTAAAAATCTATTCAATATACGTAATTGATTTACTTGTTTATTTATTATGTTTTATTTTATTTTTTTTCTCTGCTAGATTATGTATCGCATTGAACTGCTGGTGCTAAGTTAACAAATTTCACGTCACATGCCGGTGATAATAAACCTGATTCTGATTCTGATTCTGATTCTGATTCTGATTCTGATTCTGATTCTGATTCTGATTCTAAATGTGAAGTGGTTCATTTTGGTAGGTCAAATTTGAAGACAGAATATAATATTAATGGTAAGACTCTTGGCAGTATGGAGGATCAGAGGGATCTTGGGGTCTGTGTCCATAGGACACTCAAAGCTGCTGCGCAGATTTGAGTTTTGTTAAGAAGGCGTATGGTGTATTGGCAGTCATCATCTGTGGGATTGAGTTCAAGAGCCGTGAGGTAATGTTACAGATATATAAGACCTTAGTCAGATCCCACTTGGAGTACTGTGCTCAGTTCTGGTCACCTCACCACAGGAACTGGAGGACGTAACTTATGAGAATAGGTTGAGTGAACTTGGCCTTTTCTTCTTGGAGCTACAGAGGATGAGAGGTGACCTGATAGAGGTGTACAGGATGATGAGAGGCATTGATTGTGTTGATAGCCAGAGGCTTTTCCCAGGGCTGAAATGGCTAGCACGAGGGGGCATAGTTTTTAAGGTGCCTGGAATTTGGTCCCGAGGGGCTGGCAGGAGTAAGTTTTTCACACGGAGAGTGGTGGGTGGGTGGAATACACTGCTGGCGATGATGGTAGAGGCAGATACAATAGGATATTTTAAGAGCGTCTTAGATAGGTAAATGGAGCTTAGAAAAATAGAGGGCTATGCACTGGGGAAATTCGAGGTAATTTCTAGAGTAGGTTACATGGTCGAGTCGGCACAACATTGTGGGCCGAAGGGTCTGAAATGTGCTGTAGATTTCTATGTTCTATGTTCTAGATAGAGTGGACAGTCAGGACTTTTTTCCAAGGGTGGAATAATTTTCCTGGGGAGAATACCAGGGGACATAATTTCAGGACAATTGGAGGAAAGTATAGGGCGGATGTCAGAAGTAGGTTTTTTACACAGCGAATGGTGAATGTGTGGAACATCTTGTCAAGGGTATTGGTAATGGATATCTAAGAGACTCAGTGGTGTTGGGGATGGGGAAGGAATGGTTGATATTTTGGGTTCAAACATCATGTCAGGGTTGAGAATGGAGAGGGGAGATAGTCAAATAGCAGTACTTAAAGACATTCGGACAGGTCCTATTTAATTATTTTCCCCCTCTTCCTTCAAACCTATGCACTCTAACTTTTAGTTCCCCTTCACTGTGAAAAACACTCACCCTACCTATTTGCCATGATTGTGAACACCCCTGCAAGGTCAGCCTTCAATCTCCCGCGCTCCAAACAATTAAGTCCTGGCCTGTCTGACATCTCCCTTTAACTTGGGTTCTCGAGTCCTGGCAACATTTTTGTAAATCTTTTCTGCTTTCTTTCCAGTTTAATGAGGTATTTCCTACAACAGAGAGATCAAAACTGTACACAGTACCGTGACTGCGGTCTCACCAACATCTTGTACAGCAGGGAGGGGACAGGAAGCAGGAAAGCACCGGCTGGTTACTTTAACAGCTGTCACAAGGAAACCCATCAGCAGATATTGGAGTATAGACTGAGTGGACAGCCAGAGACATTTCCCCAGGGCAGAAATGGCTAATACAAAAGGGTATACTTTTAAGACGATTGATAAAAGTATAGTTTATGTCAGAGCAAAATTTATTACAGTGAGTGGTGGTTGTGTGGAATGCCCTGCCAGGGGTGGTGGTGGAGGCAGATATATTAGGGACATTTAAAAGACTCTTAAGCATGTGGATGAAGGAAAAATGGAGGGCTATGGGGAAGGGAAGAGTTAGATTGATCACGGAATAGTTTAAAAGGTTGGCACAACATTGTGGGCCAAAGGGCCTGTACTGTGCTGTACTGTTCTGTATTCTATGAAAGTTGACACTACTGAATGTATTGACCATGGACATAAAAGGTTTGGCACTGTTTTATCTTTGGAATGTATTTTTAGGCACTACTGTAGTCTTACCAACTCCCAAAGTTAAGAAATGAATTGGTATTGCTTCCTGCGTGCCAAAGTCACAAACTTCACAAACAACTTAGAAAAAGAGAGGGTTATGGGAAACCCTGGGTAATTCCTAAGATAAGGACACGTTTGGCACAACTTTGTGGGCCGAAGGGCCTGTATTGTGCTGCAGGTTTTTCATGTTTTCTACGTTTCTAAGGCAGCCTTCAAATTTACTTGGTCCATCTCCAACCCCTCTCTCGCTTTATCTGAGTTCACAACTTCCTGCAGCTTCATTCAGTCCTGTGCAGTAGCCCCCCACCCCACCCAAACAGATGATAATGCATGCAAGCTGATGCCTCTTCCAGGAGAAGATCCTTCCTCTCCCAGGGGTGAGATGTCTGGAGCTTCAGATGACATTTCTGTCGCTCTGGGTTTTATGGGATGGGGTTGCCAGCCCCATGGCCAACCCTCCCCCTTTCCCAGCCGAACTCGGGACCCATCCATGGTGGATTCCCCACTGTAAACCATCCCGGGTGGGGTGAGGTATCTGGAGTTTGGGAAACCATTTGCAGATCCTCTGAAGAAAGGGATGTTTTCAGTCCTCCATCCAGTTTTACATGTTTTTCCTCATTTTAATTCACAGTGCTCGCCTTTAAAACATGACTTGCTCTGTGATCATTTTACACAATTTCAATTATCAAAGCTTCTCAGTATTTCTACAGATGCGTCACAAACAAAAGTTCAGAAGCTGCAGATAATCATAAAGCACTGGAACAAATAATCGTTGCCTCAGTAAAGCAGCCAACACAATCGAAGACCCCGCTAACCCCAGACATTCTCTCTTCTCCCCTGGATGCATTATGGCAACAATTTTGCCTGTGACCACAAGAAACTGCAGAGAGTTGCGAACACAGCTCAGCACATCAGGGAAACCCTCCCTACGGACTCTGTCTACACTTCTCACTGCCTCAGTAAAG